>NW_012120154.1:3480320-3528967 GCF_000951035.1 Colobus angolensis palliatus | reverse complement strand
TGGTCTCGATCTCCTGACCTCGTGATCCGCCCGTCTCGGCCTCCCAAAGTGCTGGGATTACAGGCTTGAGCCACCGCGCCCGGCGCTCATTCCAGTCTTTAGTGCTCTTTCCACTTAAGGGCTATGACACCTTCTGGTGGCTTGCCTGCTTTAAGCTCTTGTACAGCCATAATGGGACTCTGCACTTGGTAGGTGCAGATGGAGTCTCACTCTGTCGCCTAGGCTGGAGTCCAGTGGTGCCATCTTGGCTCACTGCAACCCTTACCTCCTGGTTCAAGCGATTCTCGTACCTCAGCCTCCCGAGTATCTGGGACTACAGGTGCGCACCACCCTGCCCAGCTAGTTTTTTGTATTTTTAGTAGAGATGGGGTTTCACCATGTTGGCCAGGCTGGTCTCAAACTCCTGACCTCGGGTGATTCGCCTGCCTCAGCCTCCCAAAGTGCTGTGATTACAGGCGTGAGCCACTGCACCTGGCCAGAGCAACTGTTTCTTGGGTGGGTTTTGGATGGAGTTTCAGTCTGGTTCATTAGCACCACCTGGTGGCTGATGATGTTTGTCACATCTGCTTCTTAACTGGATGGTGGATGTGTTTATTTGTAGAGGCCGTGGTGCAAGAAAAATTAAATTACTTAAAGACACATCTTGCACATTCCATGTGCATAATAGGTGCTGAATGAGTGAATGCCCTTGAATTATTTATATTTTGAAAGAAAGCAGGCATATGCAGATCATGGAAAGTATTCTGCCACATTCTTTAAAGCTTTATATTTTGGGAAAGTTTGAATACTTATTGAGAGAGGATATAGGGAAAGTTAAATCTTCATCTCTGCCCTTGGGAAATGTTCAGGCTTTGGGAGTAATATAAATTGAAATATTTAGTAATAAAATTAGTAAGCTGGTAGCTCTCAGACTAGCTGATTATCAGAATCATCTGGGCAGTTCTGCAAATGCAGGC
Organism: Colobus angolensis palliatus; assembly: GCF_000951035.1. NCBI lineage: Eukaryota > Metazoa > Chordata > Mammalia > Primates > Cercopithecidae > Colobus > Colobus angolensis. The sequence continues at coordinate 3,528,011 of NW_012120154.1, read as the reverse complement.
TCTCGGGCTGCTTCACTAGAGATTCTGTTCAGGGATTCTGGAGAAGGACCCGTGAACCTGTATTTTTTAGCATGCTCTCCTGTTCATTCTGGGTGTGTTAGTGTGAACCTGAGCTGGACTCATCAAGACTGACTTCCTAGAGGAGATGGGCCTAGAATTGGCATCCCTTTGCTTGGTGGTAGTCTCCACTGTGGGCCAAGTGTTGTGCTGGGGGCTAGACCTCCGTGGTGAATCACATGTGGTTCTGGGCCACCAGGAGCTCATGGTCTAATGTGGAAACTTTCCAAACAAGTAGTTACAGTTCAATGAGATTGGTGCCAAGAAAAGTATATCCTAAGTGACTTGGGGTACTGAAGAGGCAGCACACGATTTCCAGGATGGAGACATCCGGACCTCTCGCAGGCTTTTAGGGAGATGAAGAGCTTGTAAGAACATACAAAAGGGAAACAATATGGCGCGTCTAGGGAACCAGAAATAGTTTGGTATGGCTGGAATGTGGGGTAAATACAGGAAAGTAGCACGGGACTGTGCTAGGAAGGCAAACAGGGACCAGACTGCACTCTGGCCTGATAGCCAAGGGGAGTCTTGGCAGTGTTATAAGCAGATGAGTCCCTGGACTGCCTGCCGGCCTCAGGTGAAGGGTGGGGAGGGCTGGGCAGGAAGGGCAGGGCTTCTACTGAGGTGCTGTGGCTATAGAGAATGGAAATGAGGCTGGGCGTGGTGTCTCATGCCTTTCATCCCAGTAATTTGGAAGGCTGAGGCAGGCGGATTGCTTGAGCCCAGGAGTTTGAGACCAGTCTAGGCAACATGGTGAAACCCCATCTATACAAAAAATAAGCATAGCTGGTGGTGTGTGCCTGTAGTCCCAGCCGCTTGGGAGGCGGCAGGAGAATTGCTTGGACCTGGGAGGTGGAGGTTGCAGTGAGCCGAGATCTCGCCATTGCACTCCAGTCTGGGCAATGGGAGTGAAACCTTGTCTCCAAAAAAGAGAGAGAGAGAGAAAATAGAAATTGAAATGAGGGGCCCTGGGCACTGAGGCAAGGCTCTGGGGTTGGAGCAGTTAGAATGGTGTGCCTTTGCACACGCCACCCTTTCCACCAGGACACTCTGCTGTGGCCGCTGGGCTCAGGAGTCTGCGATAGGCCTCTGCCAGGGAAGATCTCTGGCAGTGCCCCTACACACCATTCCCTACTATGCCTGCCTACCTAGAAGATGATGTTTCTAGGTGGGGACCAGGATGCCGTTCCACCTTCACTGCCTGTTGGGCCCTTCTCCCTGGGTTTGTAGTCTCCCCAACACCTGTGTGTATCCCTACAGGATGTGTGCCCCTGTGATGGTGGAGCTGGAGGGGGAGACAGATCCTCTGCTCATTGCCATGAAGGAACTCAAGTAAGTCACTCAAATCATGGTTCACTTCTCCAAATCTCTGGGAGGCATCTGTTGGGTTCTCTGTTGCACCCTTTGCTCCCACTTCCCTGGCTGAAGAAGTGATGCTTATTGCTGCAGATGGTTAGGAACAGCTTACCAGGAGGTAGGAGGAAGAGAGAAGAGGAGGCAGGGGAAGGGGGAGGGCACTGATGAGACCAGGACCTTTTCTGACTGTTGGAGTTTCCCTGTTCGTGCTGCAGGAGGCCTTACCAATATTCTATCACTCTTTCCCCTCTTGTCTGATATAAAAACTTTCTTTTTCTTGTAATTGCTTTCTTACAAAGTACACTCATCAGCCCCAAGAGGCTGCTCTTAAGACTTCTCTTTCCTTGTGTTTTGCACACAGTCTGTTCCTTCTGCGGCAGAGCTGGGGTCACCAGCCCTCATGTACTTGTGACTTTTCCCCTGCCACAGGGCCCGAAAGATCCCCATCATCATTCGCCGTTACCTGCCAGATGGGAGCTATGAAGACTGGGGGGTGGACGAGCTCATCATCACCGACTGAGCTGGAGTCATCTTCCTGCCCTTGCCCAATTTTCATTCCCACTTTATATGTGTAAATAAAATATTCAACTTTCCAACCCCCTTCCCCTCTGCTTATCTGCGATGTCACCACCTTTTGCTTCCCTATTACCGCCATGCTGCCTGGAGCATACACCTATTCCAGTGGCCCTGTGACTGTCAGCTCCTTAAGAAGCACCAGAGGCCCTTAGCCCCTTTGGATCTCCCACATCCTTCCCTCCATCTCCCTGTTCCCGAGAGCAAAGGCTGCTGCAGGGGAGACACCTCAGCTGCCTTCCGAGCAGACAGACGAGTCTTTGTGCCCAGGGAGCTGGTTGCCACGGAAACCCCCAATTTCCTTTCCAGTGGGGACTGGCTGCAGGGGCTTCTCCCTTCTCAGGAGTATCACAGAGCAGGTCTCATCAAGCCACCCATTGTTTCCTAAGGACCTGCTTCGAGCCTCTTATCGTGGGCTCGGATCCCCTTTCAGAAGCAGTGCCCCAGCAGGAAGCGTGGGGGTGTGCTGATCTCCCACTGTCCCCAGGCAGAGCCCTGCTGGGCAAGTCAGCGGCTGGAGCAAGGACCGAGCACCTGCCTACCCCTGCCCCCACGCCTCTGTCCCCACTCCTCCTCAGGACTCTGCCCACACACTGTCCTCTGTGGCCCACCTCTTTGGTGTGCCACACCCATGCCATCTTCCCAGCCCCTATAAGATATCCTTTCCTTCCTGTTTGGGGCTGGTGATCCTCTGAGGCCTTGCAGGGTGGTACTGGGGTGGTGGTGCTTCTGGGTTCCAGGTGTTACATTAAGTCAGAGCTGGAGCTCCCGCTTCCTCTGCCTGAGGTTCTAATGGGTCCTCTTCCTTTCTCCATCCTGCTTACCCAACCTGAGGTAAGACCAGTCACACTGGCTCCTCCCTCCTAGGGGGTCGGGGGAGGGTGTATATTGACATGAACAGGAATAGAGGGAAAACTGGCTTCCTGAATATGCCAGCCTTGACCTCCATTCCACTGCCAGCTCCCCTTCCAAGAGGAGGAGCTGGGCTTCCCTAACCTCTGCAGGAGGCAGGGCCTCTGGGCCTGGGTGCAGCCTGGTCCCAGGATGGGGTGTGGGGAGTGAATGGTGAGCATCTGCACTGGTGAGAGGGGTGTCTCCTGCCCTGGAGAAGGGTTAATTCAGGGAGCAGTGGACTTCACACCCCCATCCATCCTCCTCCAAGCCTGTGGAATCCTTTAATCAAGTTGGGTGCTGAAATTTCAGCTCTGAAATGCCGCCTTTGTGCTGGCATCCAGGCAGCCGCCCCAGAGTGCGGGGGTCACTTTCTCGGCCCCATTTCTCTAAATGGTCTCTTTGTTCCCTGCTGGGCTGCTCAGTATCAGATGTGATTAAAGGGAGATGGGGTTTGGGCTGGGGAGGAGGGGAGTGGGGGGTTAACCCTTAGGGGATAGGGTGCAAGGGAAATGGGACAGAATGGGTGTTTTTCCTCCGTCTTCCTCTTCCCATTCTCCTCTTGGGGAGTCCCCTGCTATTCAGCTGGCTGGGCCTGGATTTTGACTTCTCTTGAATAAAATGTCACCGGTCACCACTACTGGTTCTGTTTTCTTAGGGTTTGGGCATAGTCTCTTGAGTCATTTCCAGAAACACCTGACTCTTTTAACAAGCAGAGCTCCTGCCTTCCTGAGGCCTGCGCACCCTTGGAACCTTTGGTCTAAGGGATGTGCACAACCCAGGTCTTCTGACTTCTCTGGGGTCATTTCCCCTGCTTCCACATCCTCAGTGATTTCCCACTCAATCTCATGAGATGTGGGGTCTTGGAGGTGATAGTGTCATCTTCTGGATATGCCCCTTGCTCCCCACCATGCCAGCTCCATATCCCTCAACCCACTGTGAGCAGGAGTAGTGAACAGACCGCAAATGGACAAAAGTCCTGCCTTTCAATGAAGAGGAAAGGGTGGGTTCTAAAAATTATAAACACATAAGGTTAGTACTGATTGATCTGTGACAAAATTCTAGAATAGGTTGGCCAGGCGCAGTGGCTCACGCCTGTAATCTCAGCACTTTGGGAGGCTGAGGCGGGCAGATCACAAGGTCAGGAGATCGAGACCATCCTGGCTAACACAGTGAAACCCTGTCTCCTACAAATGCAAAAAAATTAGCTGGGCATGGTGGCGGGTGTCCGTAGTCCCAGCTGCTCAGGAGGCTGAGGCGGGAGAATGGCGTGAACCTGGGAGGTGGAACTTGCAGTGAGCCGAGATCGCGCCGTTGCACTCCAGACTGGACGACAGAGCGAGACTCTGTCTCAAAAAAAAAAAAAAAATTCTAGAATAGGTCACTCCATGTTTAAAAGTGCTTATATAATAAAAAAGAGACCAGGCGCTAGCATGGGTTGTCTAAGAACCAATATTGCCAAATAAGTTTTTTTTTTTTGCGATGGTTACTGGTCCAGTAGGTTGAGGGAATGCCAGAGATCAGTGAATCTTGATTTTGACAAGGCGTTGGCAGTCTCCATGCCACTGTGACAGAGAAGCGTGTGCTTCATGGTGATGTAGTTAGACAGTTTTAGAACTGATTAGACAGCCTCCTTAAGAGTGGAGATAATAGCCGGGTGTGGTGGCTCACACCTGTAACTAGCACTTTGGGAGGCTGAGGCGGGTGGATCATGAGGTCAGGATATTGATACCATCCTGGCTAACATGGTGAAACCCCGTCTCTACTAAAAAATACAAAAAATTAGCCAGGTGTGGTGGTGGGCGCCTGTAGTCCCAGCTACTTGGAAGGCTGAGGCAGGAGAATGGTGTGAACCTGGGAGGCGGAGTTTGCAGTGAGCCAAAATCGCGCCACTGCACTCCAGCCTGGGTAACAGAGTGAGACTCCATCTCAAAAAAAAAAAAAAAAACAAAAAAAACAAAAAAAGAAGGGTGGAGATAATAGGCCAGGTGCAGTGGCTCACGCCTGTAATCCCAACACTTTGGGAGGCTGAGGCAGGTCAATCATGAGGTCAGGAGATTGAGGCCATCCTGGCCAATGTGGTGAAACCCCGTCTCTACTAAAAAAAAAAAAAAAAAAACATTAGCCTGGTGTGGTGGTACATGCCTGTAGTCCCAGCTACTTGGGAGGCTGAGGCAGGGGAATCACTTGAACCCAGGAGACAGGTTGCAGTGAGCCAGGATTGCACCATTGCACTCCAGCCTGGCAACAGAGCAAAACTCCATCTTAAAAAAAAAAAAAAAAGAGTGGAGGTAATAGAACTGATGGTGGAGAGAGGCATTTAGTGCTGTACGCAGGTGTCCCGCTTCATTTCGACCTTTATTAGTGACTTGAATGAGGCTATTCAAGTTTGCAGATACATAAAGCTCTAAAGGAGAGCTAAGTTCTAAAAGGTTTAATACAGGTGGGGAAATGGGTCAAACCCAACAAGGTGAGATCTGTTAAAGATCAGTGTAAAGTCCTGCTTTTATCTAAAACAAAAAAAACAACATACATACAATTTGCATATGACTTTGCAATGGATATTGTCTGAAAGATCAGGGGTTTCGGTTACCCTCCAGCTTCATGGGAACCAGCAGTTTTGGGGAGGTTGCCTGAAGAGCTTTCACAGTGCAGCTCCCAGATGGAGGGATTTTGGTCACCCTGAAGACTGGGCTAGTCCTTGGTGCCCTGCCTCTGCCCTGGTCCTGACTAGGGGCTGGAGACCACAGATGGAAGGATGGGAGCTGAGGATGCCCAGTCTGGAGCATCCTGGAATATGCATTGCTCCAGATACAAAGCAGAAGTAGGGTCTGCAAACCACAGGCAGGTAGAGGGGATGATGGTTAAAAGTGCAAGCCTTGGAGTCAGAGCTGGGTTCAGATTCTGGCGCCAGCACTGCTTAGCATCAACCTCTCAAACTTCAGTTTCCCCATCTGGAAAACTGAGATAACAATTGGACCCACCCCTTCCCTGGCCTGAATGACGTAAGACCTTTGGTGGAGCGCTTAGTAAATGGCAGCTGTATATAAGCTGTTAGAAGCTGGGTATGAGAAAGAACCACCCATCGGAGTTGTCCATCAGCGGAGCGAGATGGCAAAGAGATCTCCCTGTCCTTGGAGTGTGTGCTTGTGAGGTGGAGCGGTCCTGGCCTCTGAGTGCAGTTCGGACTTCTGCTGAGGAGAGAGCTCTTAGGGAGTAGCTGCTTAAGGAGTAGACTGTCTGACATCCTTGGTCTAGACTTGGACACGGGCAGCTGCTGTGAAGGTTGGCTAGATCCTGGTATGGGCTGCTGTGTGTGTGCTGGGGGAGGTGGCAAGTAGGGGGATGCAGCAACACAGGGCCTATCCACACATCCTGAAGGACAGGCCTCTGACTGCAGGCAGCATGGTGTCACACTCAACCCACCTTCTCCTCTTCAGATACCTGTCTCTTGAATTCTTTGCCAGCTCCCCTCTGCTGGGTGCTGGGTGAGCAGAGGGGCTGCTTGCAAGGCAGGGAGTTCCAGCTGAGCCAGTTAAGAGCGAGTGGCCCCCCTGCAGTGTGGGGCACGGCCAGCTGGGGAGAAGCTCTCATCTGAGGCTTCAGTCCTTGAGCTCAGACGGACCCCACTGGGATGCGAGCTGTCCTAACCGACTCCGTTGTTCCCACTTTCTTAGCAGGGAGGGAGAGAGAGAGAGAGAGAGAGACAGGAGGAGAAGGGGAGAGGGAAGAGAGAGGTGGGGGAGGGGAAAGAGAGGAGGGGAGGGGAAAGAGAGGAGGGGGAAGGAGAAGGGGGTGGGGAAAGAGGGAAGGAGGTGGGAGAGAGAGACCTTTGATGATCTGTCCTTTGCATTCTACTCCTAGCTACTTCCAGAAAGCGTTTGAGGAAGCACCAGTACAGGGATAAGAGATGAAGAGACAGGCCAGGTCAGGCTCACCAAGCAGGTAACCGGAACCTTTAATTTTATTATGTGGAATGCTTAATGCAGAGTTAATAGGGGCTAGAGTGGCTAGGAGAGGGGACTACTGAGATAAATAACAGGAGACAGTAATGAGTTACATGTGGATTTGGGGGGCTGCAGAACAGGAAAATGGGGGGCAGATATAGCTACATACTTTATTCAAATACCACTGGGAGGCAAGGGGCAAGAGGCAAGGGCAGAATGTACAGGTCAGGATTCTAGTGTCTTCAGCCTGCTGCCAGCAACCTGGGTGCTGGGCCCTGTGTCTCCTGGAGCCAAGGGTTCAGGCCTGAGCAACTGTCACTCTCTGGGAAGCCCAGGGAGTGGGGCTGACAGAGCAGGGGACGTAGAGCCTAGTAAGGGAAGAGGGAGCTGGCAAGGAGCCCATGGAGGAAGGCTCTGTGAATTGTCTCTGATTCCTTTCCTGGAGCCCCTGCCTCCTCACCTCCTGGGATGCGCCTCAAGGTCACAGAGGTTGTAGTGGAGGAGGACTGGGAGCTCTTTCTCGATTAGACAAAGAATGAGGTTATTGGCCCAGAATTGGATCTGGGGGCCTCTGTGCCAACTCCTTCCTGCCTTTGGACGGGGAGGGGACATTGAAGCGATGAGAACTCCACTAAGTCCCTCGAACCCCCACTCCCCATGAGGCTCCTCAAAGCTACTCTCAGCCCCTGAGTGGGAGACACGGCCAGCTCCAGACACAGTCTCTGGGTGGCCTAGCACTTAGGCACTGTGGCACAGGTGGCATGGGCATGTCAGACCCTCACTCTCTGTGAGAGAGGAAACAGGAGTCATAGGAGTGGTAAGGCCTCCGATGCCACCAGCCCTGGTGCTTCCCCTCCCCGAGGAGGGTGAGCAGGTCCTTCTCAGGTCCTGGGATAGAGGGTCATTCCTGGGGGAAGGTGCAGCCCCTCATTTTTCAGTGTGGGAGCAACAGTCAACCTCCTTCTCCTCTGTCCAGCCTGTTCGCCTGGGGCTTTGCTGCTGGAGCCTGGATGGGGCGGGTGGGTCATCAGGGCAGTGAGCCAGACAGAAAGCCCCCTGACCCGTCAGCCTCTTCAGCCTCCTCAGCCTCCTCCACTGCCACCGCCAGGCCTGAGGTGGGCGAGGAGCAGGGCACACAGGCTGGGGGCAGGGGCTGGGCGGGGGGTGGTGGCAACAGGGCCCCCTTTAGGGTCGGGACAGTGTCGTATATACTGGCTGCTCCCAGTGTGTAGGGCTGTGGGACTGGGGCCCTGAGGGGCTGGGGTCAGAGATGGCCGTGTAGAGGGGCCGCTGCGAGGGCCCCATATAGGAGAAGGCCGAGTAGAGGCCAGAGGCCTGGCTTGAATGGCCGTAATAGGGTCCTGAGGGCTGATGGTCAGAGTAGTCAAACTGGGGGCGGGAGATGGAGGGGAAGGCTGAGCCGTAGTGGGGCAGGCTGAGGGAGGTGTAGGCGATCTGTGAGGTGGATGGCTGGTCGGTGTAGTGCGGGGGCCCCTGGGGCCCCGCGGTCTCTGTCTTCACCTGGGCTTTGGCATCCACACCAGGTGGCGAGACCGTGGGCAGAGCCACGCCTGGTGGCTTGGAGATCCAGGCGGAGTGTCCACTGGCCACAGCCAGGGCGCTGCCCAGCCCATAGCCGGCTGCTGAGTAGCTGCCCACGTGGCCTGGGTGCCCATTGGGCGGCAGGTACTGGTCCAACTCAGCCACATCAAAGGTCTCCATGTTGGACATTACCTCATGGCTGATCTCACCGATGTCCACGTTGCCGAAATCGATGTGAGGCTTCCCGCCCTCCCCCATGGAGCGCCCGTCCCGCTTCGGGTCTGCCTTGCCCGACTGAAGCTCTGTCTTTGGGGTGGTTGGAGGGGTGGGTGGGCCATGGCTCTGGCCTGGGTGGAAGGGAGACAGAGAGAGAGCGAAAGGGGGAAACAGGTTAGAGGCAGGTGGGCGCACGTGAACTTCAATGGTTCACCTTCAGGCAGCGGGTGCCTCTGGGAAAACCTTGTAAGTTTCACATTTTGGCAGCATGAATCGGCTTTTTTTTTTTTGAGACAGAGTTTCGCTCTTCTCGCCCAGGCTGGAGTGCAGTGGCGCCATCTCGGCTCACTGCAACCTCTGCCTCCCAGGTTCAAACGATTCTCCTGCCTCAGCCTCCCCAGTAGCTCGGATTACAAGCGCCCATCACAATGCCCAGCTAATTTGTGTATTTTTAGTAGAGACGGGGTTTCGCCATGTTGGCCAGGGTTGTCTTGAACTCCTGACCTCAGGTGATCCACCCGCCTCGGCCTCCCAAAGTGCTGGGATTATCAGCGTGAGCCACTGCACCCGGCGGCATTTGTTTAAATACTGGTGTCTTAGATTGGTCTCCAGTTGTTTATGAAATTCTCAAATCCTAGGGATGAATCCTGCCTCCTCCCCTATCACCCACCTGGGGAGGCCTGCCTCATTCTGAAAAACTTTTCCTGTGGAAAGTTCTTCCTCTCATCAGCTTCTCTGCTGCCCAAGTGGTCTGGCCCGGCCTTTGTGCTCTGCCAGCCCCGCTTCCACATCCATGCTGGCTGCCCTCCTTGCTGGGCCTCGCTCACCCAGGCTCCTGAGTGCTCTGTTTCACCTTTGCTGGTTGTCTGGACCTGCTCCCTGCCCTGGCCTCGTGTTGTGTCCTTTCCAACCCTTCCCTCCTCCTAAGCCCGCCCTGCTGCCCAGCTCACTGGGCTGAGGGTCTGAGGACACAGACTTTTTCTCTGGGCCCTCAGCCCCATCACACGCTGGTCTGTGTTGCCCTGTCATTCCCCGAGCTGCCTTCCTCCTTGGGAGGGCATTTAGAAAACTGGTCCTTGTTCCTTTGTCTGTTCACTTTCCTATTCACATATTAATTCAGCAAACTCTTAGGGAGCATTACAAAACGCCAGGTACTGTGCCAGGTGCTGGGGATACAAATGTAAATAAAATGGATCCCTGTCCCCAAAGCTCATATAGTCATAGATCCATAGATTCACATGCGCCCAGAGTTGGAAGTGCTGTGATGACAATATGCAAGGACTTGGGAGACCAGAGGAGGAGTCTACTCGCTGCCCCAGGGATTTGGGGAAGGTCTCATTGGGAAAGGGTATCTGAGTGGGGTGGGGCCTTGAAGAGTGAGAAAAAGTCTGTGTCCAGTTTCTTTCGGAGGTGGTTGCTCTGTATGTGGTCCAGTGTCTCCTGATGTGTGTGTGTGTGTGTGTGTGTGTCCCTGAATCTTTGAAGGTGAAGAGTATGTACATGTGTGTGGGAGGGATGACTGCCTGGCATCCCATTGGAGACAGAACACGTCCATGGTCGTAAGAGACTAAGAGCTCCCCAAGGACAGGCCTGTGCCTCCTTCCTCAGACCAGAGGCAGCGCCGAGTCCTGCATTGGCCAAGGGCTCTGTACTTCAAGAGACCTGCCTAGGTTTTTGAATCCTGGTTCTGTGTCTGGACAAATCCCCAGTCTTCTCTTAACCAGTTTCCTTATCAGTAAAATAGAGATTGTACCAAGCAGCCCAGCCATTGCCTCTTTCTGGAAGCCTTCCTTGACAACAGTCTGGTGGGCAGCAGGGTGTTCTTGGAGACCTGAATGGATGGGATGGACGGCTGTGCCACCCCTGGATCTCACACAGGCTTCTTGTGTACTTGTTTCTCTCTCTCTCTCTTTCTCTCTCTCTCTCTCTATACATATATATATATAATTATTATTATTTTTTTAAGAGATAGGAGGCTGGGCACAGTGGCTCACACCTGTAATCCCAGCACTCTGGGAGCCTGAGGTCAGGAATTCAAGACCAGCCTGGCCAACGTGGTGAAAACCCGTCTCTACTAAAAATATAATAATTAGCCAGGTGTGGTGGCATGCACCTGAAATCCCAGCTACTCAGGAGGCTGAGGCACGAGAGTCACTTAAACCCAGGAGGCAGAGGTTGCAGTGAGCCGAGATGGCACCACTGCACTGCAGCCTGGGCAATAGAGCAAGACTCCATCTCAAAAAAAAAAAAAAGAAAAGAAAAAAGACAGTCTTACTATATTGCTCATGCTGGTCTCAAACTCATGGGCTCAGGTGATCCTCCCACCTCAGCCTCCTGTGTAGCTGGGACTGCAGGCACATTCCACCATGCCCAGCTTTGTTTCTTCCTGTTCTTAATTCACTCGTTTTCATCCCTGCTCCTCTCTCTAGACTATGGGCCCCTGAGGCCAGGGACTGTAGGCTTCTCTGGTTAGTACCCCTGGTGTCCACTCCAGTGTTTGATACAAAGTAGGACTCAGAGCGTGTTCTCTGAAGGCAGGAGCTCTGCTCACTGAGCACTTCCCATGTGGCAGACCTGTGTGTGTCACTTTCTGTACATTAGGAACACAGGCAAGGCAGCTGTGGTGCCAAGTAGAAGCCCTGGAGCCAAACTGAGGAAGTTCCTGTCTGTTTCTCATCAGTAAAATGAGAGTAACTTGCCACAGCTGAGATCTGAGCCCAGGCAGTTTGGCTATCTCATCACATTGTTTGCAATGACTGAGTTAGTATACATAAGGCAACTAGCACCTAGCACAGTGCCTGGAACACAGTAGGTGCTCAATTAATGTTAGCTGTTATTATCATTAATGAAAATTAAACAAGATAGCTTATGTCTGGCCCATTAATGGCCTGTGCTCGGCATCACATGCCGTGTCTCCTCTGTCAGAATGGCTGGTGGGATTTGGGAGGCTGAGAGGTGGGCAGATTGCCTGAGCTCAGGAGTTTGAGACTGGGCCTGGGCAATACAGTGAAACCCTGTCTCTACTAAAAAACACAAAATGAGCCAGACGTGGCGGTTGCACCTGGAGTCCCAGCTACTCGGGAGGCTGAGGCAGGAGAACTGCTTGAACCCAGGAGGTAGAGGTTGCAGTGAGCCGAGATCACGCCACTGCAGTCTAGCCTGGGCGACAGAGTGAGACTCTGTCTCCAGGAAAAAAAAAAAAAAAAAAAGAATGGCTGGTGGGAAAGACGCAGTGATTTCCTCTCCTCCATTTGATCTTCCATTTCTCAAAACTGTCCTGTCTTCTCCCCCTTTCCTTGTAACTACCCCAGCCACCTCTCACTCCATGGCCTCCACAGACTCTTTTTTTCCCCCATATTGGCCAGGCTGCTCTCAAACTCTTGACCTGGTGATCGGCCCGCCTCGGCCTCCCAAAGTGCTGGGATTACAGGCGTGAGCCACTGTGCCTGGCCGGTTGGCCTCTACAGACTCTAACTGGCCCTCATTGCCCAGCAGCAGTGACCCCTTAGATCAGCCCTGATCAGAGCCATCTTGCCCAGCCACTGCCCCTGGCACTGGAACCCCCATGGAGCGCCCTCTGGGCCCCTGCAGCTCTGCTGGGGCAACTGCACAGCCTGGCATGCTGTCCCTAGAGTTCAGGGTCTCATTGCCATCCAGCCCTCTCCTCTCTCCACTGACCGGCCTTGCCCCACCCTCGGCCCTGTCATCAGCACTCACCTGAGGGGTGCTCGGGGTTCCCATCTGACATGGGGGAGCCCTCTCCTGGGTGCCGGTGGTCCAAGTGGGCGCTCTTGTAGTGGGCCTGGATGGCGGCGGTCCCACCTTGCTCCGCCTCCCCACCGGGACACTCCGCCTCGCCTTGGGCGGCCTTCCCGTTCTTCCGCCGCCTGGGTTGGTACTTGTAGTCCGGGTGGTCCTTCTTGTGCTGCATACGGAGCCGCTCAGCCTCCTCGATGAAGGGGCGCTTGTCACTTTCGTTCAGCAGCCTGGGGTGTGGTGGGAGGCGGAGAGGACGGCAGAGGGGCCGGCGTGAGTGCCAGAGCACTCCAGGTTGGCCTCCCTCTGAGTGTCTGTCTTGGAAGATGTGAGGCCCTGGGATGGGGCACCCAGAGGACAGGACCTGGGGTGGGAGCTGTGCCCTATGATTTATGGACTGAGAGATGTGAGGCCCAAGGAATACAGCCTCAGAGGACTGTGATCTCTGCCCCCAAATCTTTCACGGGCTGGAAGCTGAGAGGGGTCAGCCTGCTGCTCCTGGCAGCCCCTCAGCAGGAGTTCAAGTAGGAATAGAGGTTTGAAGGGGCAGATGCCAGTTCAAGGAAAGGAAACACTTTCTTATCATCAAAGCTGTCTGCAAGTGGAATCGGCTACTTCATTAGGGTGTGAGCTCCCTGCGACTGAGGGTGGGTAACAGAAGCAGCGTGGCTGGGGGAGAGCTCAGTCTCTGCTACTTACTAGCTGTGTGTGTGACCTTGAGCAAATTACTTCTCTGAGCCTGAGTTTTGTCACCTATAAAAGGATGATAACATCAGCTTAACTTGGGTGTGGGACTGGCCAGAATAATGGATGTGAAATGCCTTGCACCAGGGCCTGGGAAGCGGGCTGAGCACCTTGAGAAAGAGGTGCTTTTCTTTCTTTCTTTTTTTTTCTGTGAGAGAATCTCACTCTGTCACCCACCCTGGAGTTCAGTGGTACAATCTCAGCTCACTGCAACCTCTGCTTCCCAGGTTCAAGTGATTCTCGTGCCTTAGCCTCCCAAGTAGCAGGGATTACAAGCATGCGCCACCATGCCCAGCTCATTTTCGTATTTTTAGTAGAGACGGGGCTTCACCATGTTGACCAGGCTGGTCTCCAATTCCTGACCTCAGGTGATCCACCCACCTCGGCCTTCCAAAGTGCTGGGATTACAGGCATGAGCCATTGTGCCCGGCCCAAGAGGTGCTTTTCGATTTTTTATTTTTTTTTTATTTAGAGATAGAGTCCCACTCTGTCACCCAGACTGGAGTGCCGTGGCGCAGTCTCAGCTCACTGCAACCTCTGCCTCCTGGGTTCAAGCGATTCTCCTGCCTCAGCCTCCTGGGTAGCTGGGACTACAGGCACGGGCCACCATGCCCGGCTAATTTTTGTATTTTCAGTAGAGATGAGGTTTCACCATGTTGGTCAGGCTGGTCTTGAATTCCTGACCTCAGGTGATCTACCCGCCTTGGCCTCCCAAATTGCTGGGCATGAGCCACCGTGCCCGGCCCTGAGAGGTGCTTTTCTGATGCTGCTTGCCGGGGTGGTTAGACAGGAGGATCTAGGGGTGGCCTCTCAACTCTGGGTCCTGATTGTGTGAATTCGAGTGTGGTGGAACTGAGGGGGCAGATGTGGGTCCTCTTTACCATGAGTCAGGGCGGGGGGGCACTGCCTCCTGGGGAGGATCCTATATCCTTGTCCAGAAGATAATAGAGGGTAGAGGAAGCTAGACTCTCCTCAGACCCTGGAACAGTCCCTGAAACCAACACATGGAGAGAAGAAGCCCTGAAGCCAGCGCCCTTGCCACCAACTCCAGCCTCAGGCTAGGGTTGGAGGGTGGAGGGTGTTCAGGGTTTGGCTACTCCAGGGTGAGGAGGGCAGGATGGGGTACCTTACAGAGGGGGTCGAGGGGAAAGTCCACAAATTCTAGAATCCCACACCTTGGTACTGAGAGTCCATGAGGCTTGGTGGGAGCAGCCCTGTCAGTCCAGAGGGCCTCTGTCTCCAGCTGCCCCACCCCTCACACCCCAGTGGGTGCCCTCTTCCCCAGTCAGCAGAAGGCCGAGCCCTCCCTCCCCAGGCTGGGCGGGGGTGGTCATGCCAGGCACCTCCTAGCCGGCAGCAGCATTCCTCTGCGGCTTAGCCTCCCTGTCTACTCCCCCTACCCCCACCCTGAGCCCAGCCCTAGCCCCAGCTTTTTCAAAGGGTCCCTCCAGCCGAGACTGTCAGTTAGCATACACACTTAGGACAAAGATGCTGGAGCAATGCCTTGAGAGTCAGGGAGTGGGATGTGGGCACCCTCTCTGATGGCTGAGACCAGGGGAGGGGGTAGAGCAGGCCTTGAGGGTATGACTGGGGAGAACCCACAGAGGAGAGAGCTGCTCCGCCAGCAGTGGGCCCCAGCAGAGGGGCTTCTGGGATGGCTGGGGACATGGGACACAGAGCTCACTCTCTCACCCATCCTTCCCTTGCCCCCTGCCCAGCTGGCAGCCAGCATCAGCAAGAAAGTGACAGGGGCCAGAAGAGAGGGAGGATTCCAATATCAGATTCCACTGCCACCTCCAGCATTAGCCTAACCCTGACAGAAACCTAAGCCCGGGGCCACTGCCATCCTCGACCCCAGCCCCCTCCTCCACCAGCTGTGCCGGACAGCTGATTCCACCTCCAACCCAACCCCAAACCCAGCCTGCCCACCATGTAAACCCAATCTCCAGCACCAGTCCCCACTCAACATTACCAGCCCCAAACCCCCCATGTCACCCCCAGCTCTAACTTCAAACTCAGTCCTCATTTGCACCTTCCTGTCAACCCTCTTTCTCCCTGGTCTCCTAGGTTTGGAATGGGGGCGAGAAGAGGTAGGCTGATTCCTCACCCAAACTGGAAACCCCAACTGGGGAGCTCCCACAGTGGGGCACTGAGTGCTGCTACATATGTCCTGCTAGGCCAGGGGCATAAGACTACCTGGGGAAGGGCCTGTGGCACTGGGAACAGGCTGGGTGACCCCCACTACACAGGAGGGACTCTTGCCTGTGTCCACCTTTCCAGTTTCTTGGCTCTGGTTCTTTCCAGGCAGGTCAACCAACCCATAGGCACCACCCTGTGATCAGCCTCTAGTAGCCCCTCCCCAGATGGGCATCAAAGGTTAGCGTGACTGTTGGGGCTCACACGGCCCCTTAGGACCTGGGCTCCAGTGTGTCTGATCCCACACTCCCTTGGGGCACTCCACACAGTCTGTGTGTATCTCTGTCTTTTTGGTTTTAAGACACCTGTTTTCTAGCTCTGCCTACCCAACCACCCCCCTTCTTGACATCCTGGGAGTCACAGCTTGAGGAGGTTTTAGGAGAAGCCCCTGGAACAATTGGCCAGCCCAGTGCACATCCACAGGTCTCTCAGGACCTCCCTCCAGGGTCCAGAGAGCCACCATCTGTTGGCATTGCCTTTGATCCTTTCCATGGTTCTGGCCCCGTCCTCCCCCTGGGATTGGGTCCTCAGCAAGTAGTGCCAGTTTTCCTGACTGCCACATCTCAGGCTGGCCATTTGTGCACACAGCTTGAGTGATGGCCAAGAATAAGTCCTCCTGAAGGGAGTCCAAGCCCAGGGTTCTGGGCTGGGGGAACCTGGGGACAGGGACAATGGAGGAGCCAATCTTAAACCCTTGGCAATGGGAGATGGAGGGAGAATGAGGTCCATCCTTGCTTTGACTCTCATTGGGCTCGCACTGTGGTCTTCTCATGGTCCTCAGGGTCTGCCCTGTCTGTATGTCTCTCCTGGTTGTCTGTTTCTCACTTGTTCGTCTTTGTCCCCTGGCACTAAAGGTACTGGCCTGGGCAAAGCCCCACCCAGATCTGGATGGACCTTGGGTGGAGGAGCTAGCTGTGACCTCTACTCTTGGGCAGAACTGGGCTGTCTGGGTCCACACAGCGGGCTGGTTGTTGAGCCCTGGGCCTGCCCTGGGTGAGCAGGGCACTGAGGGCTGAGAAGGTGCAGGGGAAGGGGCACCAGGTCTTCAGCAAACACATGGCAAGAACAGGCCAGGGGGCTGGATGTGAATCTTTTGGTCTCTTGGAGACCCTCCTGCACCTTCTACCACGCTAAGCTTCTAGACCCAATCTCTACCCAACTGTGGTCAGCATAGGGGAGGGCAGCGGAAGAGAGCCGGGATCCTCTGACAAAGCCCTAATTTTCTGGAACCCAGATGCTCCTCACTCTTGTTCTTATCTTCTTGCTTGCCCACAACATCCTGACCACTCCTCAGAGTGTAGGTGATCCACCACTGTCACCAGGGTCGGGGGAAGTCCTCTGGACAGAGAGTATGGGAGTTCTGGGTTCTGGCCCTGGCTCTGCCACCAACTTCTATGTGACCTTTGCAATTCCTTTGCCTTTCTGGGCCTGTCTCTTGGCCAGTCTAGCGGGAATCAGGTGACTGCTACCGACTCACATCTCCTGGAGTCCCTGTTCTCTTTCGGAGCTGCTCTGGCATTCCCGGGGTGGGAGTAGGGGGTTGCCTTGTTCCACACATCCCCAGGAGGCCTGGCTGAACCCCAGACCTGAGTCGAGGGTGGCAGAATTGCTCCCTGGGGGGATGTTTTTCCTAGAGGTGTGGGCTGGTCCCAGGGAACCTGGGACTCTGAGGACCCCTGGGCAGAAAGGGGGTCAAGGTTTCCTTCTGGCCAGAGTGCTCAGTTCCAGCTCTGGGGCAGGGGGGAAGAGGTTGCTCAACGTTGGGGTGGGGCCCTGGCAGGGAAGATGGCGCCGAACTGGGAGAGGGAGGAAAGGAAGGAGATCAACTTGGTGGCTCTGGGGCAGAGCAGGAGGGGGAGGCCCCTTTCTGTGTGTCCTCTCCCTAGGAGGATGAAGAAGCCCCCAACTCAAAGGAGGGTGGGGTCACAAAGTCCCAGGGAAGCCCCCTAGGATAGGATGAGATCCTGCAGCAGCAGAAACATTTGTCCCCGCAGCTCTTCATCCCCCACTCTTCCAAAGACTCTCATCTGAATTCCTTGTTTTCTTTGAACCTCCCCTGAGTTCTCCATCTGACTGCCTCAGTTTCCCTGCATCTCCAGCCAACCCTTTGGTTCTTTCCAAGCGTTTCTCTCGAATCCTCCTGACCTCAGCAGCTGGTGGCATGAGTGTGCATATCTATGGGCAGGGAGTTAGTGAAAGCTTCCTTCCCTTTCTCCAAAGCCCCAGGCCCCACGGTCTGCCACCCCCAAAATTCCAACCACGAGGGGGCGCCTTCCTGCCCGCCGCCCGGTGGGAAGACCCGGCCTAGGCCGCTGGAATTCGGAGTTCTAGGGTCCTTGTGGTGGAAGGGCGGGCGGGGTCCCCACACCTGGTCTTCCAGCCCTATCCAGTGAGGACTGCCAGGCAGTCCCGCTCCGGGGTGCAGGAGGCCGGGCCGCCTCGGCTACCCTGAATCCACCCGAAGCTAGAGGGCCCGAGCCCGGGGGGCGGTCGGGTGCTCACCTCCAGAGCTTGCCCAGCGTCTTGCTGAGCTCGGCGTTGTGCAGGTGCGGGTACTGGTCCGCGAGCTTCCTGCGCGCCGCCTGCGCCCACACCATGAAGGCGTTCATGGGCCGCTTGACGTGCGGCTTGCTCTTGCTGGCGCCGTTGACGCGCACGGGCATGGGCACCAGCGTCCAGTCATAGCCGCTGAGCACCTGGCTGACGGCCTCGCGGATGCACACGGGGAACTTGTCATCGTCCGCCTCGCCGTCCTGCTGCTCCTTCTTGACCTTGCCCAGCTCGCCAGGCCCCGGGCTGGCTCGCAGGCCCGATCCGCCGCCGCCGCCGTCGGGCCCTAGTGAGGGCGCGCTCCCCGGGGACAGGCAGCGGGGCTCCTCCGAGCCTACGGGGCTCAGCTCCACCTCCGATAGGTCCTGCTCCTCCGCCATGTCGCCCCCGGCCGCCGCCGCCGCCGCCGCCTCGGCCGCCTCCCCTGGGCCAGCCGCCGGGGTCCTCGCAAAGAGTCCAACGCCCACCTGGATGGAAGGAGGGCGCGATGGAGCGGCCGCGCGCGCAGCCTCGAGGGCGGCCTGGGACAGGACGCGGGTACAGCCCCGAGGTGGCGGCCCTTCCTAACTCCAGCTAAACCCACTCTGGCCCCTGGGGCCCACACACATGCCAGACTCTAGGTGGGTGCGTCCTGCCTCTGCGTCTTCCCACCACCTGGTCCCAACCGTCTCTTGGTGTGGGTGGCTTTTTTTTAGCCTCCTTTTTTGGGTGGAGGTTTGTTGATGATAGGAAGAAAAAAACGGAACCTTTATTTTGCTCTAATCCCGGCCCCTGGAATTTCCCACCTTTTCTCTCACCTTTCCTTCTTCCCTCAGCCTGCCCCAACGGGGTTTAGAGGAGACCCAGGTGGGGGGCAAGGGTGGGTTGTCGCCTCTCTCCACCCCATCCAGCAGGGTCCCAGGCCTGGGCGGGCCAGGGAGGAGCAGGCTGCGCACTCACCTCCTCGGACCTCTCCTCCAGTCTGGGGCTCGTCCTTAGGAAGTGGAAAACCGTGTCCCAAGGTGTGCGGTCCAGCTCGGGGCTGGGGGGTAACGCTGGTGGGCTGGGAGGGAGGGGCGGGGGGCCCTGAGCCTCAGGCCACGGCCTCGTTAGGACGGAGCCTGAATCCTTACCACCAACCACCCTGGCCGGACAGCCCGAGACTGACTGAGCGACTGAGCGGCTGCAGAGGGCTGGGGAAGGAAGGAGGGGGAGAGGGGGGAGGGGGAGAGGAGGGAGGGAAGGGCAGAAGGTGGAGCCTCCAGGCTTTCCTTCATCCCCAACACTCAGGGCTCCTCCACCCGGAGCCCAGGCCCCCCCACCCAGCTCCCTGCCCTGCTGCCCAGGCCCATCTCGCTGGGGCTTAGCTTGAGCTTAGTCCGGGAGGCGAAGGGGAGGTTAGGCCGGGGAAGGAAGAGATGTAGGCTGGAGGCTCAGAACCTGTTGAATGGAAGAAAACTGGGCCCAACCAGGACTCCCAAAGTCTGCCTCAGGTGGCAGGATGGGCACTTGGCAGAGAACTAGGGAGAGACGTGAAGGTGGTGAGGGTCCTGTGGGCCTGTGAGGGTGGCAGGCCCGAGCTGCTTCATCTGCAAAATCCTGTTGAGTGCCTACTGTGTGCCAGGCACTGATGCCCAGCTCCTCACCCTGCCTGCCATCTTTTCCCAGGCGGCCCTTTTTTGCCCCATCCTGCACAGTGTGAGGGACTTCTCAGGGCTCCCTCTGAGAAGTGTAGAGTCCCAGCTTGACCCCTGGTCCCTTCTCTGCAAACACCCAGCACACACACGGGCTGGTCTGGTTCAAGGTGGAAATACAAGACTAAAGCTGCCAGGAGGCCAAGATGGGACAGGGTAGGGGTCGTCTCTCGGTAGGTCTTAGAGGCATTTTGGGTTCCTACTTCCTGGGACCCAACTCCTTCCACACTGGGCTCACCCTGTCTTGGGAGAGGGTGGGGGAGTCCTAGTCCTGGTTGTCACAAAGTCCTCTATTCCCTGACCCCATGGACCCCATGAAGGGGTGGGGACTTGCCCTGCCTCTTCCCTCCTCTGTCCACCTCTCCCTCCCTCCCCTTTTCTTTCCTGGCCATCCTCCCGTGACACGTTTTCCTCTCTCTTTCCTAGGCCTCTCCTCCAAAGGTCACAGTGCCGTACTCTTAACTGAGGGCAGCCCTGCCCTGGTGTTGAGGCCGAGGTGGGGTGTATGTGGGGTATGCAATGGAGCCGGGGCCACATTGGTGACCATGTGTGGTTCTCAGCTCCTCAGTAGCTGGGCAAGGCCCCAAGCCCACCCCAAGGGGTCCTGTCTGGAGTGGGCTACAAGGGGTCTGGGAGGCAAGGCCTCATGCTTGGGAAAGGCCAAAGGGGTGTGGGGGGTGGGTAATGGGACACAATGAGGTAGTCACACGAGGCAGAGGCATGTTGGGGGTGGGGGGAGCGGACACTGGAACACACACACACACACACACACACACATGCTCACACACACAAGCAGCCAGACAATCGGGCCAGTGTGTCTGGGGCCTCGGAGCCCAGTGAATTAGGAGTTTGATAAGGGTTTTCTCTTTCTCTCGCTTGCTGGCCTTGGACAATCTCCCCCCAGTTTTCCTCGACGCCACCCCCGGCGCTGCCAACCCTCCTCCCCCCGCCTCCCTTCTCTTCCCTGTGCCCAGACTCTTGTTCGGGGCCTTGAAACAGTGAGCTGTCTTTGTTCGAAATACAGGTGAACGGCAATCATGTGATTAACACACACACACATAAAAAGCTTTTTAACAGCGCCCGCCCGGCCTCAGAACCGCCCGGAGAGGAGCCGCCCTGGATGGACAGAGGGACGAGGGACGAGCATCTACCCAGTCGTGTCCCGGCTGCCCCGCAGTCGCCTCCAACACCCGCTGCTGCCCGCCCGCTGCCTGCCTGCCTGGCATCTCTCTCTCCCGGTGGGTCCCCACTCATCCTTCCATCCCTCAGTTCCTCCTCTTTGAGGAAAGGGCCTCCCCACTCTCTGCCATGTCTGTGACTGGCCTGAGACCCCCTGGGGCAGGAGGGGTGGTTGTTGGAGGGAAAGAGCCCAGAGTTAAGAGGTGGAATGTGGGGTCCCACAGCTGCCCCCTCTCTAACTCCCTTCTTCCTCCTTTGCCCTCCTTGGCCCAGCTGGGCCAGGATGGGGGTGGGGGTAGCAGTGGGCACGCTCTGTCTGCAGGAAGCTACGTTAGACAGAAGGGGCCACTCCCTCTCTGTCTCCCTTGTCCCCGCACAGACACTGCCTTCCTCTCAGGGCTGTGCTGGGCTTTCTGCTGAGCAGTGTTGGGTGAGGCAGGTGGGCCTGCAGGGGGGTGGGAAGGGCTGTCAGATGACCAGTGCCGTGTGTGTGGTTGGGGCCCCTGCTGCGAACACATCCCTGCCCACCATGCTGGCAACTGGGATCCCCTCCATCCCATCCCAGACCCTGGGAACCCAGTGTTCTCCAGCAGGGGAGGGTGAAGGACCCACACTCATTCCTGAAGAGCAGGGAGCTTGGAGAGGGGAGGGATCCTGGCTGAAGACACCTGGGCCTCTGCCCCAGCAGGACAACAGGAAGGCCAGTGTCACCTTCTGCTCCTTTCCCTGCTGGGGGTGGCAGGGGTCCCTTTACCCCTCATTCTTGACCCTTCCCCAGGAATGCTTTGACCCCCTTACCCCACCCCCCATCACTTCTCTGTCCTGAAGTGAGGGTTTGTCACCGTCCATGGCAAGGTGTGGTGCCTGGTGGGCTCTGTAACCTGCCCTCTCTATTCCGCAGCAGAGAGGGGCCTGTGGTCTAAGTGTAATGGTGGAAATCCAGGCTTCCTTCCATGGCCCAAGGAGGCCTTTCCAGAGCAACAGAGTTTTCCTGGGACTTGGCCTGGCTTTTGTTAAGGCAGGTCCTAGATTTACTCAGAAGATGGGCCCCGGAGAGGAGGAGAGGAAAGAAATATCTGTCAGTCAAACATGAAGCCCACTGATGACACTGCCTGGCAGAGCTGCCTCTGGTCAGCAGTGACCCTTCACCCCCCAGCTCCCAAGTCCTCTTCCTGAGGGAGCTGGCCCTGCTTTATGGAAGGCTCCACCTGTGTTCCGCACCCTGGGTCCGTGGTCCCTCACCTGTCACATGGGGCGATGGTCACCCTCCCTCTCTGCCTGCCCTGCAGGATACACTGAGATGAAGGTCAGGAAATCTACTGGCTGCAGAGCCAGGGGCCATGTAGGAGTGAGGGACGGTCTGGTCAAGTTGAGGCTCTGTTCCCGCCTCAGTTTCCCCACACAGGCATGAGACTGTCTTCCTGACTCTTAGAGGACAGGGCTGAGATGGGATGAAGGAACACAGGGGAAGCATTTAGCACCTCTGAGTGCTGTGTGGATGCGACCTGGAGGGTCCTGGCAATCCACTCTTTAATTCTGTCTGGCCTGTGCATCCTCCTACCTCCAGTTGCCCTGTGGGGGCCTTTCACAGGGCCTGGCTTGTGGATGTGGGGTTTGGCGTAGGGCAGTGTTTCTCAAATGGAAAGGTGCACTGGGATTCTTCAGGTTGGGGTGGGGCCTGAGGTTCTTCATTTCTAATCAGTTGCCTAGGACTGGCTCTAATTCTTGTTGAATTTAGAATCACTTGTGGAATTAAGAAAAACATACTGGGCCAGGCATGGTGACTCATTCCTGTAATCCCAGCACTTTGGGAGGCCGAGGCGGGCAGATGACCTGAGGTCAGGAGTTCGAGACCAGCCTGGCCAACATGGTGAAACCCCATGTCTACTAAAAATACAAAAATTAACTGGGCATGGTGGCATGCACCTGTAATCCCAGCTACATGGGAGCCTGAGGCAGGAGAATCACTTGAACTCAAGAGGCGGAGGTTGCAGTGAGCCGAGATGGCGCCACTGCACTGCAGCTTGGGTGACAAGTAAGACTCTGTCTCAAACAAACAAACAACAACAACAAAAACATACTGGAGCACAGATCCCACCCCAGACAGGTTGATTCTGAATTTCTGAGGCTGAGGTGCAGGCATGAAGTTCCCGGGGAAGTCTTCACGGAGTCTCTGGATGCTGAACCAAAATCACCAGGGATGGAGGAGCGGGCTTGGGTACTGGACCCGCCAGCCAGGCAGGTTATACTGGGGTATCCAGAGGGCTTCAGGGTGTGGCAGGGGAGGAACTATGCACTGGG
This sequence comes from Colobus angolensis palliatus, assembly GCF_000951035.1. NCBI lineage: Eukaryota > Metazoa > Chordata > Mammalia > Primates > Cercopithecidae > Colobus > Colobus angolensis. Next base: position 3,505,030 of record NW_012120154.1, on the reverse strand, counting down.
AAGGTGGAGGGCCGATGGGCACAGGTTAGTGGTCAAGGGCAGCGTAGTGACAGACAGAAGCCGCCCTGTGGGTCTTCAGCCGAGTCTGGGTGCACTGGGGTGGCTGTGGGAGTTCCCCTGAGCATTTTCTAGGCCACCTCCACCTTTGGATAAGGCTGTGTCATCCTCAGTCTGGGATGCAGTGGAAAGTGACTCGAAGTCAAGAAATCCTGCCACTAATACCCAAGGGGCCTTAGGCAAATCATGCTATTAACCTCTCAGGACTCGGCTTTTGCATATGTACAATGCTGATAATCTTATGCAGCTGTGATATCCCCAAGTGATGAGAGAATTGAATAAGAATACACACACACACACACACACACACACACACCCCTACCTAGCATAGTGACTGTGACTGCTCAATAAATGTGGGTCAGAGGAAATCATTTAGCTATTAGGCCAGCACTGGGAGGTGTGGAGGATGCTCACCTCAGGTCAAGTGCACAAGTATTTACCGAGCAGCCACTGCGGCCTCACCGTCAGGAGTTTATAATTTGCCTTTTGAATCCTAATGTCAGACCAGGTGGCACTCCTGCTTGGGATGACAAGCTCCTCTGTCATGGGTGGGCCTCCTGTGCCATGCCCCTTAACAGCGAAGGTGACACTCTAGGGCCTCCCCAGGTGCCAGCTCAGCTCTGAGGGCTCCTGTCATCGGACTTCATCCTCCCAACAACCCTATGAGTAGATGCTATTATTCTCATTTTAGGAAGGAAACTGAGGCACAAAGTGATTCAGCGACAGCCCTGAGCTTGCCCAGCAAATGATGGTAGGATGTGGACTGGGACCTGTGGTTGGTCCCAGCCCAACCTCTGACCACTCTGCTCTACTGCCCCTAGGCCGAAAGTGCAGCTGCAGGTGTCCCTGCTCCTGCCTCCTTTCCTTGCCTGGGCCTTTGGGCCTGCGCTGCCTTCCCCTGGAGCGCTGTTTTCCCGCTGCCTCCTGGCGATCTAGGCACTGCTGCAGCCCCACTGAGAGGTCCACTTCTGGGGCACACCTTGGGCACCTTGGTTGGAATTCTTTTCTCTATGACTTTCCCTCAGAGGAGGAGACACCTTCAGATGTGCTTTGCCTCCTTACTGCACGGCCTAGAGGACGGGCCAGTCTCCACTTCAAATGGGGAGCCCCTGAGGCCATGCTCAGCCTCGGCTCACCTTCCCTGAGCTGAGTTGCTGTCAGAGTTCCAAGGAGGAAAAGATCAGGGAGACTGGAGTGGGCAGGAGTGGCCTCCTGGAGGCAAAGGGCCTGAACTCTAGGGGAGGAGGATGGCATTCCATGGCCTGTCCCAACAGGGGCTCTCGCCCCTCCCTGTTTCTGGTGCAAGCTGAGGGTCTCAGACCCACGCCAGGAAGGCAGCTCTTGGGGTTGGAATCTTCCTTCACTCCCAACTCTACCCTTTCTGGAAACCAGGAAGCTGGAGCCAGGGCCCCACACTGCCTCTGGCAGCCCGGCCTCTGCCCTCTTCTGAGAAGCCTTCAGAGAAATTCACTGCCCATTCCTGCCATCTGTACGCAGCTGCTGGAAAGCCCTTCCTGGCGTCTACCCTGAGCCTTTCCAGCTGCTGGGAACTTCTGTGAATGTATCCTCTGTGCAGGGCACTGGGCCTGGAGGTGAGAGACCAGACCTTGGCTTTGAGGAGTTGAGGGTTTGATGGGAGAGACCTACACAGAAACCTGGAACCTGGCCCAGCCAAACAGGCAGCTGGAGCTCGGCCTCTGGACCCCAAGGGCTGGGGTCAAGACCCAATGGCTGTAGAGGCCCTGTGTTGCCTTGGCAGCCTTCTTCCCTCTCTGGGCCTCAGTTTCCCCATCTATAAAGCGAGTGGCAGGCTAGCTGATCTCTGAGAATGTTTCCATATTTGATAATCCATGAATTGTGTTTCAAAAACAAGAGGCCTATGCCTGATCCAGTGTTTGCAAGGTGATGCCTCAGACCCTTGGTGTTCCCCAGGACACTGATAGGCATCTCTTGAAAGACATTTGGGAAACACTGCTTTCTGCTTCCTCTTTTTAGAAATGCAAGGGTGGAAAGTGGTGGTTCACACCTGTAATCCCAGTACTTTGGGAGGCCAAGGTAGTAGGATTGCTTGAGCCCAGGAGCTCAAGACCAGCCTGGACAGCATAGTGAGACCCCAGTCTCCATTATTATTATTATTATTATTATTATTATTATTAACATTATTTGAGACTGAGACTGACTCTGTTGGCCAGGCTGGAGTGCAGTGGCGTGATCTCGGCTCACTGCCACATCCACCTCCCGTGCTAAAGTGATTCTCCTCCCTTAGCCTCCCAAGTAGTTGGGACTACTGGCGCACACCACCACACCCAGCTAATTTTTTGTCTTTCTATTAGACGGGGTTTCACCATGTTGGCCAGGCTAGTCTTGAACTCCTGACCTCAAGTGATTTGCCTGCCTTGGCCTCCCAAAGTGCTGGGATTACAGATGTGAGCCACCGTGCCTGGCCACCATTATTTTTTTAAAAAAATTTACAAAGTGTTTAAGTAAAGAGATGCATTGCCTCTAAGCATGCTAAAGTTCTAAATTCTGCAGTTAAAAACTGCTCTTTGTTTAAAATATTTAATATGAATCTTCGGTTTATTATTCTATCATTTTTTACCACCTATTAACATCTTGAAAAGTTTTTGATGGAAACCAGTTTCACCCTGTTCTGGAGAGGACATAGTTGCCTAAGGTGGACGTGGAGGCACCATGGCCTCTGAGTGACATGTGCATGTTCCTTACTTTGGGGTCACCCTGCCTTGGTTTCTAACTCTGCTCAGACCTGTTTGACATGTACCAGGTGACTACTCAGTGTCAAGCCAGGGAAGCAGCTGAATAGAATATGGCACTGACCCCCAGTTCCCTGTGTTCCCATGCCTTCAGAGATCTCATTGTCCTGAATTGTCCCTGCTGGGGTGTGGACTTGAGGGCTGGGTCTTTCCTGCCTCCTCCGTGGTAACTGCTACATAGGAGTGATGTCAGCGGATGAAGAGCTTGCATGGAAGAGAATGTGTGCAGGCAGCCTGCGGGGAAGGAATGAGCACACGCTCCTGAGTCAGACGCTCCAGGTTTAAAAAAACATTGTTAGAGATGGGGTCTCAAATTCTTGGGCTCAAGTGATCCTTCCTCCTCAGCCTCCTGAATAGCTGGGACTACAGGTGTGTGCCGCCGTGCCTGGCTCTAGCCCCAGGTTTGAATCCTGACACCTCCATTTGTAAGCTGTGTGTCCTTGGCAAATGAATGAAGGTCTCTGAGTCTCAGCTTCCTTCCAGGTTGTGGTGAGGATTAAAGCAGATAATGTATGTAAACACTTAAGACAGGGTCTGGCGCATGACGGAACCCAGTAAATGGTGGCTATTGTTACCAGCAGCTTGGGGATCTGCCGCCAGGGTGGCTGTTGGTTGACCTTGGGTTTTAGAGTAGTCATTGCTTCTTTTTTTTTTTTTTTTTTTTTTTGAGACAGTCTCACTCTTTCACTATGTTGCCTAGACTTGAGTGCAGTGGTGTGATCTCAGCTCACTACAACCTTTGCCTCCCAGGTTCAAGCAATTCTGCAGCCTCAGCCTCCCAAGTAGCTGGGATTACAAGTGCACCCCACCACACTTTGCTAATTTTTATATTTTTAGTAGAGACAGACGGGGTTTCACCATGTTGCCCAAGCTGGTCTCAAACTCGTGACTTCAGGTGATCCACCTGCCTCGGCCTCCCAAAATGCTGGGATTACAGGCATGAGCCACCATGCCCGGCTCCCCAGCTAATTTTTATACTAGTTATTGCTTCTTATCCCGTCAAAATGCTGCCCTCAGATGTTCCCCATCTGCTCCCAGTCACCACGGAGGCTGCAGAGCCAGGGCTGACGGCCATTCATCGAACCAAAGCAGAAGGGGAAGCAAGTGACCAAGCTCACATGACTGTTTAGTCATGGAATTGGACATGTCTGCTGTGACGTTTTATCCCCAGGGTTCCTGGGGACCTACCCTAGGCAAGCTCCTGCTGTCTGTGGGGTAAAGACGGGTGAGTGTGCCCCTTGTCTTTAGGGAGCTTGTTCATTCATACATGTCTAGACACTAGACAACATGGTGCAGACATGCATGAGGATTAAGAGAGTGGTGAAGGTGGAGGGAAGGAAGAGAGGGGGCAGAGGGGACCGATGGGTCCATTGGTGTCCCTGGAGCGGAAAAGAGCTGTCTTTAAATATGGTCTGAGCAGGGTGGGCTGCACATGGCTGATGAGACCTTTGTCCTTTCACCACTGGCAGGCAGCTGGCAGCTTGGGGGAAGGGGCTTGTCAAAGTTGCCCAGCTTAGGAAGTGACAACCGAACTGAATCTTCTCATTCCAGATTCCTTGTCATTTTCCTCTGTGATCCAGGCCATTGCCCCAGACCAGGGCTGGGCAGGAAGGGAGCTCAGCCCGCCCATCTTCCTGCTCTCCCCCAGTTCACTGCTGTCCCTTAAAGGTAAAAATGGGGTGATCCAGTCAGAATTCAGTGTTTGTCTGACCTTGGAGGATCCTCCTCGCCGACATAAGGTTTCCTTATTCTTCGCTGATGTCACTTGTTAATGAAAATGGGAACCGAGTGATGATGAGCTGAGCTTGGGAGCCAGAGACCAGAGTTCAAGGCTGGCCCTTGCCCCACCTACCAGCGAGATTGGCATAAGTTAAGTAACCTTCCCATGCCTCAATCTCCTGTCTGTAAAATGAGAATCACGATACCTGCAGTGTCACAGGATGAAAAGAAGTAAGGAATGGCAAGTGCTCAGCCTAGCACCTTTGACAAAAACAAGACCTAGTAGTTGCCTCTTTCAGTCGTTTCAACTGCTAGTTAATGCCCCGCATTTTTCAGGTGGGATGGCTTATGTCTTGGGTATAATCAAGCCCGGGAAAACCTCTTCCCTGTCTAGGGCGCAGAGTTGAGCTTACTGAGGTCACGACAGGGACTCAGGCACAGCCCTGGGGTGTGTTCACATGTCAGGGGCTTCAGTTCACACAGGAAGTGTAATATCTGCTAGGCTGCCAGGCTGGGGGTCTCACACACACCCACCTCAGCTCACCTTCAGCTGTGTGTGCATCACTGTGCACAGGTGTTATTTTGTTTTGTGTTGTTTTTGAAATAGGCTCTCACTCTGTGGCCCAGGATGGAGTGCAGGGGTGCCATCATGGCTCACTGCAGCTTCTACTTCCTGGGCTTAAGGAAGTAGCCCACTGCACCTCAGCCTTCCAAGTAGCTGGGTCTACAGGCGCCAGCCACCGTGCCTGGCTATTTTTTTCTTTTTGAGACGGAGTCTCCCTCTGTCTCCCAGGCTGGAGTGCAGTGGCGTGATCTCAGCTCACTGCAAGCTCCACCTCCCGGGTTCACGGCATTTTCCTGCCTCAGCCTCCAGGTGCCCGCCACCACGCCCGGCTAATTTTTTGTATTTTTAGTAGAGACGGGGTTTCACCGTGGTCTCGATCGCCTAACCTCGTGATCTGCCCTCCTCGGCCTCCCAAAGTGCCGAGATTACAGGCGTGAGCCACCGCGCCTGGCCAATTTTTGTATTTTTTTGTAGAGACAGGGTTTCACCATGTTGCCCAAGCTGGTCTTATTGAACTCCTAAGCTCAAGCTGTCCTCCCACCTTGGCCTCCCAAAGTGCTGGGATTACAGGTGTGTGTTACCTGCACAGGTGTTTTATATTTGCCCCACCTCTCTACCAGGTGGCAAATTGAGAAATCAGAGAGTTTAGGGCTTAGAACCAAGAGTTGAAATCTCAGTGACTCTGCTTTGGCAGGTGCAGTGGGAGGAGCTGCTCCTGACTGCCAAGATCCCAACTCCTGCTGTGTGATCTTGGGGAAGCCAGCCACCCTCTGTGGCACATTCTCCATCAGTGCGTGGAGGGAGTTGGCCTCTGACATCTATCAGATTTGCTATCAGGAGCTTTAGGGCTCTACTGGGACAGGCCTACATTTGCTTTTGTTTCCCATGTTTTGTCCCCCAAGTGCTCGGGGTTGGACATGTGAGCACACAGCAGATGCTCAATAAGTGCTTGCTGAACCTCAGTGATCAGAGAGATAGCGATAGCTCAGTGGGCCTGTCTGCTGGGTCTGTCATTCCCTTAGCACTGCGGGGGGAGTCCTCTCACATCCCTCCCTGCAGCCTCCTCCTGGGGGATCACCTAAAGCTCATGTCTACAGAGACGCCTCTCTCGACCCTCCAGTACCAGCTGTTTTCTCTGGCAGCACCCTAGGCTTTTCCTTTAAGGCACTCATTGGAATTTATGATCACATATTTATTGGCAGATTAGTTGTTCATTGTCTATCTTCCCCACAAGGATGTCTGTTTCATGAGGGCAGCTTCGTAAGTCCTCAGTGATTAACTGGGTGTCCGAATGAATGGTGAGGACAGAATGGGGGGTAAAAAGCCAGGAGAGGCCAGGCACAGTGGCTCACACCTGTAATCCCAGCACTTGGATTGCTTGATCCCAGGAGTTGAAGACCAGCCTGGGCAACCCCATCTCTACCTTGTTATCATGGCAAAACCCCATCTCTACTAAAAATTAAAAAAAAAAAAAAAATTAGCTGGGTGTGGTGGTGTGTGCCTGTAGTCCCAGCTACTCGGGAGGCTGAGTGAGAGAATCACCTGAGCCTGGGAAGTTGAGTCTGGGAAGTGTGTCTTGATTGTGCCGCTGCACTCTATCCTGGGCAACGGGAGTGAGACCCTATCTCAAAAAGAAAAGAGCGAGGAAGACGCTGAGGGTTAGATGAGGCTGTCCAGGGCCTCTCACTGATGGAGGTGGTCATGACTCCAAGTCCAGTGCTCTTCCTTCTTCTGGAGCAGGGACACCCTGGGGGACCAGGCTGGGTTTAATGGGCAGCCAAGCCCCTGAGGACCTAGGGAAGAGGAGGAGAGCATGGGGGATCTCAGCCAGCTCCACCCCTTCCCCCAACAGGCAGGAAGGACAGGGCAGATCTGTCAGCTTCAGACACCACTGCCCCAGGGGACCCAGCCCTGAGCCCAGGGAGGCAGGGAAAGAGGGGGGGACAGGAAGCACCCGGGTCTTTCCCTCCTCCCTTTTGCCCCACCCTCCGCCCCCATCTCTGGCGAGAGAGCTCGCAGCCCCAGGCCTTGGCACTAGGGGGACAAGGGCGGGGTGATGGGGGACAGAAATCCCATTCTGGGCAAATCCCTTCCTCTCTCTCATTTGGTTTCTGGCCTCAAATTGGGGACTGCCCTGGCAGTCCCTGGAGAGCTTGGCTGGGGCCTTGAGGCAGGAGGAATGGAGTGAGAAGGAGAGGGCACTGCCCACTTATGCCCTTCCTGTGTGCCCAATCCTGTGCAGACCTAGCTGCAGTGTCACTCGACAGGAGGAAGAGCACTGGGCAGGACCTGGAAGACCTCACTGAAAGGCTGGCGTCTGTCGAGAATTGCTGTGTGACCTCGGGTGGGGCACAGCCCCTCTCTGGCCACTGTCGTTCTCCTCATCCGCCAATGTGGTCCAAACCTAGGGCCAAAGATCACAAGCCCTTTGAGGAGTTTTAAAAGACTAATTCCCAGGCCCCATTCTGAGTGGTAGATTTGGGTGGGACATCTGTATTTTTAAATCTTCGCTGCTATTATGATGCACCTGGTGGAGGCACTACTGCCATAGATGCTCTAAGGGCCCCTCCCCAGCCTCAAAACTCCCACCCCTGGGGCAGGCCATCCCACTCCTGTGCCCTGCTCTGGAAGGCAAGGGCCGCAGTGGCTGGCCGCATCCTCTGGGGTGCCAGCTGGGACACAGGTGGCAGGCCGTGGGGAGCAGGGTGCTGCCTGGGGAGGGTGTGCACTGTGGACCTGCCAGGAACAAATACAGAGGGGCCTGGGAGGGCCCTGAGCTTCCCAGCCAGAGTCTCCCCTCCATCCCCTCCTCTGAAGGCCTCTTCCCCCTGACCTTTCTCCCTTCTTTTCCACTTCGGCCTCTGTCTTGTTTCTTTCTCTGTCCATTGCTCCCTCCTTCTCCTCTTTCTGTCCCCAGCTCCTCTCTCTGGGAAGCTTTTTAATTTTGACCCCACATCCCACAGTTGGTTGCTGCTGCCTCTCGGTGTCCTGCCTGTCCTGGCCTTCCTGCCCTGGTTCCCTGTTTCTCTCCAGCCCTGTCTCTGTCTCTCCCTGTTTTTCTCTCCCTGATGCGTTCTCTCTCTCCCTCCCTCCATGAATTTCTCTGTCTCTGCCCTATGCCACCTCTCATCTTCCCTGCCTCTGTAAATGTGGGGAGGACCCTGGAAAATGACAGAGGTGGGGAGAGCTGACAAGTTAGAGAAACCAAGGCTTGTGGAAACCATGGCAGCCTGCAGTCTTCCCCACCTGGCTCCAGCCCACCTTTCCCAGGCCACCTGGCTCTGTCCCCTGCACACCCTGGGTCACCCTGCCCCTCCCTCGTGCCTGTGCCCAGCTCCGCATCTCCCTCTTCCCATTTCCAGCTTCCCTGACACTGCGCTGGGGCCCTTTCTCTGGCTGTCCTGGGGACCTCACCTCCTGTGAGCCCACAGCTCACTGTCTGTCGAGGGGGTACAGGCAGGAGGTGAGGATGCGTCCGAGCCTCCCTGGGACACGACCCTGAGTCATGAACTGCAGGATTTGTGCCGTCTTCTGGCACGAGAGCCAAGGTTGCCCAGATTGACAGAAGAGCAGGTGTTTGTGTCCCCTTCCGGTGAGAGCTTTCCAGCACCCAGAGAGCCAAGATGCCTTGCAGAATTGGGGAAGAGGCAGGGGAAAGGGTGAGAAGTGGAAGTGGAGGGGCATGTTCTCCCCCTCCCAGGGCCTCAGTTTCTCCTCACAAACTTTTCCCTCTCTCTCATTGTCTAAGTTAGCCTTTCCTTCCCGCCTCTGGTGCGACGAGGGGTGGGGTGGGGCAGGGAATGAGGGGAGGCTTGGCTTTTACTCAACAGAGCAATTTCTCCTGTGATCAAAAGAGGCCATGGCCGCCTCATCTCTCCTCAGAGACCTGCCCTGACAGGTGGTGTCCTGCCTGCAGTCCGTGTTAACCCCCTCAAGGCCAGGGCTGGGCTGAGGGTCTGAGCCTCCCACCTGCCGCTTGAAGGGACCTCCCTGGGGTCCAGAGATATCAGGCTGGCCCTGGGGAGGCTGTGGACCCTGGGCCTCGCACTTACATCTGGACAGGCCTTCTGGCCTCCAGGGCCTGGCGAGAACCTCAGGTGAAGAGTTGCTGTTAGGGTCCCTGGGCAGGTTGGGGTGGTCTTGCTGTCCCACCCTGGGGACTTTATTCCAGGGGCTCTGGGCTGGAAGGAGCCCCTATTCCTTCCAGACTCCCTCTCTGCACCCTCCCTACTGTTGGCCCTGTGGCCCTGGGTGTGGGACGTGCAGAGGACTGGCCAGGAGAAGGGTTAAGTCAGGGACTCTTGGGATGGCTTTGGCCACGGCCATTCCTCTGGGAGAAGAGAACAAGGGGCCCATTCTGTGTGTGGGAATTAATAGCAAAGAGTCATCTGGGGTGTCACTCAAGCACTGATCGACTCCCAGAGGAATGTGAGAGGGAGAGAGAGGGAGAGAAGAGGAGAGGTGTGGTGGGGGCTGAGACAGAGATGTCAAAGGCAGGGCATTAGGGTCTGGCTGGTACAGGAGCCCACCCTGGTAGGTGGGCCTGCTGCCCCAAGATGGGTCCTGCTTTTCACCACAGATGCGCCCCCACCCCTACACAGGATGAAGACCCCCTCCTGTCATTCCCTAACCCAGGGCCTCCCACTTCTGTCTTCATTCCCAGACGGCCATACCCTCCACCCCGAGGTGGGCCTGTTGGGCAGCTGGCCCTGAGTTCCTGGGCTCTCGCAGTCTGCCCCCATCTTTGCTGAGAGATCCGGGTGCTCCTTATGGGAACTGCCCTGGGGATGGTACTGTGGAGTGCCAGCCTGGGGTCCTGAGTTGTACCCTCTGTCCCAGGATCCAGGAGCCCCACTTGCCTGGCTCCAGGCCCAGTTCAGACACATTCCTACCAGGTGGCTGCAGGCACCTTTGGCTGCCTGTGTGTTGGGACGCTGGAGCTTGTCAGCTATCACAGGGGGCTCAGCCTTCCTCCTCTGCTCAGGCCCCTGTGGCAGCCTCAGCCTGGCCTGTGGGTGAGGACCAGCAGGCCTCCCGACATCTGAATGTCACAGCCTAAGAAAGGCCTTGGCGGGGCTCCAGGAGGCCTAGGAGGGCGTGGCGCCTGCCTGCTCCAGTTGTGGGGCTGAGTCAGAATCCTCCCAGGTCATTTGCCTCTGGGTGCCCTGACACCCCTTCCGCTCCCTGGGACCTCAGCCTGGCCACCAAGCTGAAATGAGCCTAGACTCTGTGGGATGCAGAGGCAGTGGGGTGCAGAGGATAAGGGCTTTGGGGCAGTCAGAGCAGGGTACCCCTCTCCCTGGCTCTGTGACCTGGGCAGAGCTCCTTTGTCTCTCTGTGCCCCGGGGTTTCCTCTTGAAAATGGGTCATATCATAACTGGCAGGTTCAGAAGTGAGAGAAGGTAACAGGTGTCAAGTGCCCGACACAATAGCCAACCACTGTGTGTTGTTATTTTTATTGTGATGATTATTGTTATTGGGGACTGGGCAGCCTCCACTGCCGTTGGGCTGGAAGGCACACCGTGCACACCATTTGACTGCCTGGATCTGCACCTGGCAGCCTGGGCCCGCTTGGCGAATCACAGGGATCCCAGCGTTGTTCCTCCTCAGCTGTGGTTTTGGCGAGGGTGAGCTTCCCGGCCCCCAGACCTCCTGTGTGCCAGCGTCATTTCCATATCTGGTGACTCATCTTGCTGGTCCTGCCGGAACATGATGCCTCCCCTGACGGCATGGTGCAGGCACAGTGTGTGCAGCCACGGGCCTCGGTTCCTCCCCTGGGAGTTGGCCACCTGCACCCCCACGGTAGACTGGCATGTTGAAACCTGAAGGGAGCTTAGCGGTTGTCCAGCTGGACCTTCTTCTTATACTGACAGGGAGCTGAGGTCTAGAAAAGACAGGGCCTTCTGGGGCACTGTGGAGTAAACAGAGCTGGCAGGCCCTTCTACATTGGACTGGGAGTCTGGACTCCTGGGTTATTGCCCAAACTTGGATGCTAGGGGCCAAGTGGGCTGGGAAAATTCCTTACTCATAGCTGGGGTGGGGAGAGGACACGTGGAGAAAGAAAGTGGAGCCTTTTGCAAACTAAAGTGCTTTCCAAATATGGGGGGTTATTAGGAGGGTGGCTTTGGGCCCCTTGAGATGGTGCTGACCCTGTGTTTGTCTGCAGTCTGTGCAGGACACTAGGGTGGTTGGTGCCACCAGTCCAGGGGCTGCTGGACACAGGCCCCCCTCGCAGAGGAATAAGCCAACACCATTGAGGAGGGGGCAGCCCAGGGCTCCCTGCCTGGCTTTGGAGGTGTAGGGTGTTTGAAATAATGTTCTTCAGCATGCTCAAAGTGAAACCAGCTTCCTTTGGAAACATACGGAGACCACAGGCACTCGACAGGGGCTGACAAGGACCCACCAACTCTGCTGTGGGCGCCGTCCCTGCCCTTGGGGCTCATAGTCTGGTGACCTCGGCATTCGTTATTTTCATTCCAGTTCTCAGCACAGCGCTTGGCACATAGTAGGAACTCAGGAAGTGTTTATGGGATGGAATGGGGTGATGACGTTGAGGCAAGATTAAGGGTATGAATGGAGATGACATCTGTGTCTTGCCTGGAAGCAGAGGGGAGGAAAAGGAGCAAGTGATGAGTGGCGGCTGGCATGGGTGCAGCGCCACTGAGAGAAGGGGTTGAGAGAGGTTAGAGAGGGAATGGAGTCAACACTCCTGAGAGCCCTTCTTTGCCCTGTGGCCTCTTACTTGCAAGCTAGTTCCCTTCTCTGAGGCTTAGTTTCCTTATCTGTAAAACAGGGATAATAGGATTTATTCATGAGTTGTTTGTTGCAAGGCTCAAGAACGGTAACACGTGGGCCCTGACAGGCTCTCAACCATGCCTCCTGGACACCCAGTGTGTTGTGAACAGAGATCTTTAGAAAGAACAGATAAACATTACAGAAGTATCTTATAGAGACACAGTTGACAGATACATAAATAGTGTGAGTTGCATCGTATTAGATTCAGAGAGACTAAAGATAGATTTTTAGGGGAATTTGTGAATTTATTCATTTTGGGGATGAGCGCTGGGATAGAGACAGTGAACCCTTGACATTGGAGGCTCCAGGATTATAGAGTTGCTTTGTGTTTTTTTTTGGATGGAGTCTCACTTTGTTGCCCAGGCTGGAGTGCTGTGGCGTAATCTCCACTCACTGCAACATCTGCCTCCCAGGTTCAAGCGATTCTTCTGCCTCAGCCTTCTGAGTAGCTGGGATTACAGGCATGTACCACCATGCCTGACTAGTTTTTGTATTTTTAGTAGAGATGGGGTTTCGCCATGTTGGCCAGGCTGGTCTCCAACTCCTGACCTCAAGTGATCTACCCGCTTAGGCCTCTCCAAGTGCTGGGATTACAGGTGTGAGCCACCTTGCCTGGCCAAGCATGTTTTTTTTTTTTGGATGGAATCTCACTCTGTTGCCCAGACTGGAGTACAGTGGCGTGACCTTGGCTCACTGCAACCTTTGCCTCCTGGGCTCAAGCAATTCTCCCACCTCAGCCTCCTGAGTAGCTGGGACTACAGGCACCTGCCACCATGACTGGCTAATTTTTGTATTTTTAGTAGAGACTAGGTTTCGCCATGTTGGCCAGGCTGGTCCCGAACTCCTGACCTCAGGTGATCCACCCGCCTCGGCCTCTCAAAGTGCTAGGATTACATGCATGAGCCACCACACCCAGACTTTTTTTAAAATTTATTTTTTTTCCTAAACTTGGACAAAGCGTATCACTTACAGACTTTTTATTGGGCCACAAAAATGCTTAAGAACTAAAGAAGAAAACTCCAGTTCCAAAGTATGCAAAAATAGCAAAATAGAAATTACTCAAAATTTTAAATGGAAAATGAAAAAGACCCTTTAAAACTTGTTTATAGCCAACCAGTTCTGTGTAGCATGCGATGTGGGTACATTTCAACATGCCTGATGCAACGTGGGGTCAGTGGGACCCACAAGAGTCTTATGAAGTGTCAGGGCACTGCAGCCGCCGCCTCCCAGGCTAAAGCAATTCTCCCACCTCAGCCTCCTGAGTAGCTGTGATCACAGGCACCTGCCACCATGCCCGGCTAATTTTTGTATTTCTAGTAGAGACCAGGTTTTGCCATGTTGGCTGGGGCCATGGGGCTGGGGTTGCTCAGCAAAGGCAGCTGTGTCTGGGGGCAACTGAGAAGGGCTTCCCAGTGGAGGTGATGTTTGGGTGCAACCTTACAGAGACAGAATGGATTGAATAGAGGGAAAAATGGCCTGGTGGTGACTTTTGAGTCTTGAGGTAAAGGGAGATATGTGAGCAAAGGTTCAGAGAAAGGAACGCACATGAATTAGAGAGAAAGGCGAGATACTTGGCATGCAAGATACTTTGGAATTAGGATGTGGAGAACAGGGGAGGGGTTAGGGTGACTCTAGAAAGTTTGATAGAGGCTTATGTACCAGGCTTGGACTTTATCCTAAGGTCAGTCAGGAACCATGAGTGAGACAGAGTCTGGCTCTGTTGCCCAAGCTGGAGTGCAGTGGCATGATCTCGGCTTACCGCAACCTCTGCCTCCCAGGTTCAAGCAGTTCTCCTGCCTCAGCCTCCTGAATAGCTGGAATTATAGGCGCGCACCGCTGCACCTGGCTAACTTTCATATTTTCAGTAAAGATGGGGTTTCACCATGTTGGCCAGGCTGGTATTGAACTCCTGACCTCAAGTTACCCACCCACCTCGGCCTCCCAAAGTGCTGGGATTACAGGAATGAGCCACTGTACCCTGCTGGGAGATATTTTAAGAAGGAGGTTGAGGAGGGCGATGGTGACACAGTCAGCCAATTTTTTTTTTTTTTTTTTTGAGATGGAGTCTCACTCTGTCACCCAGGCTGGAGTGCAGTGGTGTGATCTTGGCTCACTGCAACCTTCGCCTGTCAGGTTTAAGTGATTCTCACACCTCAGCCTCCCGAATAGCTGGGGTTACTAGTGCACGCCACCATGCCCAGCTAATTTTTATATTTTTATTAGAGATGGGGTTTCACCGTATTGGCCAGGCTGGTCTCGAACTCCTGACCTCAGGTGATTCACCTGCCTCACCTTCCCAAAGTGCTGGGATTATAGGTCTGAGCCACTGTTCCCGGAACAGTCAGCCTTTTTTTCCCAAGTTCACTCTTAAAGCATTGTGGCAGCTGCATGGTTAATGGGGGAGGGAGGTGCTGGAGACTGGAGGCCAGAGACCCATTAGGAGATTAGGAGACTAATTTTTTTTTTTTTTTTGAGATGAGGTGTCGCTGTGTTGCCCAGGCTGGAGTGCGGTGGCATGACATAGCTCGACGTAGCTGACATAGCTCCTCAGCTAAAAAAAATCCTGCTGCCTCAGTCTCCAGAGAGTAACTTGGACTACAGGCATGCATCTCTGTGTTTGGCTAATTTTTATTTTTACTTTTTGTAGAGATGTGGGAGTCTCACTATATTGCTCAGACTGGTCTTGAACTCCTGGCCTCAAGTGACCCTCCCACCTCCCTGAGCTCCTGATGCCATAAGCCACCACACCTGGCCAGAGGCTGGAGTGTTAATCCCAGTGAAAAATGATGAGAACCCATATTAGGATGGGTCCTAGGTAGGGAGGGAAGAAGAAGAGAGATTTGAGAACAAGTCAGGCAGTGGTTGGAGTGAAGGAAGTTGGAAATAGGTGGTAATAACACCCCTACCACTTCCTGAGTGCTTACTGTGGGCCAGGTGCTTTCTACCTATAAGACATGCATATCTACTCGCTGAGTTCTCATGACTGCCAGAATGGAGCAAGAGATAGCAGGCAGGCGTGATTAACTGGAATCTGCAGAATCCATACATGCCCTGTAGTTAAAAACCAATGGCTAACTTGATTACCTCTGTAAAGGAAACAATAAATAAATAAAAACCAGTGTCAAAAACTATGTGATTGGCCAGGTGCAGTGGTTCACGCCTGTAATCCTAACACTTTGGGAGGCCAAGTTGGGCAGATCACTTGAGGCCAGGAGCTCGACACCAGTCTGGCCAACGTGGTGAAACCCCGTCTCTACTAAAAATACAAAATTGGCCGGGTGTGGTGGTGCACGCCTGTAATCCCAGCTACTTGGGAGGCTGAGGCAGGAGAATCACTTGAACCTGGGAGGTAGAGGTTGTAGTGAGCCAAGATTGGGCCATTGCACTCCAGCCTGGGCAAAAAGAGTGAAACTCCATCTCAGAAAACGAAACAAAACAAAACCATGTGATGCATATTTGTTGTAGACAAATTAGAAAATATAGAAAAACAAGAAGAAAGGCCGGGCACCATTGGTTTTTAACTGTAGGGCATGTGTAGATTCTGCAGATTCCAGTTAAATCAGGTCTGCCTGCCATCTCTTGCTCCATACTGGCAGTTATGAGAACTTGGTGAGTGGATATGCATGTCTTATAGGTAGAAAGCACCTGGCCCACAGTGAGAGCTCAGGAAGTGGTAGGGGTGTTATTACCACCTATTTCCAATGTCCTTCACTCCAGCCTCCCGAGTAGCTGGGACTATAGGTGTGTGCCACCATGCCCGGCCAATTTTTGTTTTGTTTTAGTAGAGTCAGGGTTTCACCATATTCACCAGGCTGATGTCAAATTCCTGGCCTCAAGTGATCTGCCCACCTCACCCTCCCAAAGGGCTGGGATTACAGCATGTGAGCCACCTCAAATACCAGGTTTAAGAGTTTGGAGTTGGCCAGGTGTGGTGGCTCACACCTGTAATCCCAGCACTTTGGGAGGCTGAGGCGGGTGCATCACAAGGTCAGGAGATCGAGACCATCCTGGCTAACATGGTGAAACCACGTCTCCAGTAAAAAGTACAAAAAAATTAGCCGGGTGTGGTGGCGGTCGCCTGTAGTCCCAGCTACTTGGGAGGCTGAGGCAGGAGAATGGCGTGAACCCAGGAGGCGGAGCTTGCAGTGAGCCGAGATTGCGCCACTGCACTCCAGCCTGGGGGACAGAGCAAGACTCCGTCTCAAAAAAAAAAAAAAAAAAAGAGTTTGGAGTCCTAATGGGGAACCACAAAGAATTTCAGCTCAGGGGTGATGGAACCTTATGGACCTTTAGGCAGCTCATCATGGCCAGGTGGAGGAAAGACAGATAGCAGGAGAGCCAGTACTGGCCTAGGCGCCAGAGAGGAGAGCTCCCCCAGCAAAACATTAGGATGGAAGGAAGTTGGTGATCAACTAGGTGTGCAGGAGGCAGGGTGAGGGGTTGTCAGGCAAAACGAGAATGGAGAGGTGATGTAATCACCTAAAATGACAAGACCCAGAGCAGTGCCCTCCGAGCGAGGTCTGCAGAGTGGGACCCCCTTGCGCTCTTGGTCACTGGTCCTCAACAAGGTCAGAGATTAGTACAGAACTCAGACAAGTATAGTCTAGAAACTCCTGTAACAATTTGACATGGCTGCAATTTCCAAGAGTGTGATTCATTTTTAGTAATTCTTTTTTATGGTATGTTACAGAAGTATTGGTCCACAAAGAATTGGTTTTAAAAAACCTTGGGCCAGATATGGTGGCTCATGCTTGTAATGCCAACATTTTGAGAGGCTGAGGCAGGAGGACCACTTGAGGCCAGGAGTTCAAGACCAGCCTGGGCAACCTAGTAAGACACCATCTCTACTGAAAAAAAATAGCTGGGTGTGGTGGCACATGCCTGTTGTCCTAGCCACTTGGGAGGATTTCTTGAAACCAGGAGGTAGAGGCTGCAGTGAGCCATGATGGCACCACTGCATTCTAGCCTGGGCAAGAGAGTAAGGCCCCATCTCTAAAAAAATATATATTTTTAAAAATTGTTTGCTCTTCACTCCATTGAGCTGCAAAAACGCTGATCTAGATGGACACTGGGACATAGGGAGGGCAGCGAGGCAGTGAGCAGGCATGTGGGCAGCTGTACACACTCCAGGGACCTGGGATTATTTCTGGGGTCACAGTGATCACGGGGAGCTAACCACAGCCACCCAGCCAATAGCAAGGGCCACCTTCCAGTCACTCACTCAGCAAATATTTAGCAGGCACGTTCTATGTGCCAGGCCAGGTGCTGAGGCACATGTTGGGAAAACGGAGACGAGGCAGGTTCATCCCTTCCTCTTGGAGTTGATACCCGCTCGCACTAGTCCCCAAGGGTCATTCCAGAAGGGAAACTTCAACCTGGCTCTGGGGAGGAGCGGGCAAGGGGAGCAAGGAGCAGCTTTTCCATCCTACCTGGTCCATTGCCCCCACAGACCTCCCAAGAAGGGCGTGACTTGGGGAGGCAGCAACAGGGGGAAGGACAGGGAACAGGACTTGGGTCAGCAACCATGGCCCCAGCTCTGTCACCTCTGTTTATGCCGTTGTCCCAGGGAGCCTGTCATCTCGGAGCTCCAGCTTCCACATCTGCATAGTGGGGATCCTGGGGTCCTCCTGCCTCACCCAACAGAGGCCTGGATTAGAATGAGCTTGGGAGAGGACAGTGGGCCGACTTGTGATCATGGTCCAAATTTCCAGGGTGCACCCTGCTTCTGTCTTCTTGTAGAGCTTCTGGAAGCCACAAGTGCACACATCTGAAAGGAACTTGGAATTTACTGGTACGGGTGCTCCATTTTACAGGACTGAGAGGCCTGGAGGGAGACAGATGTGGCTAAGGTTGCCCGTGGTGAGCAGCAGAGTGGGAACATGAACCTAGACACCCAACTGGACATCTGGCACCCTGAAAGCCTGAGGGAAGGGCCCTCCCAGAGTGCCGTGAAAATCTGAATGACAGAGAGCAAGTCTCCAGCAGGCCCCCAGCCCTTTCTTCACTAGGTCTCCTGATAGCAGCCGGTGAGGACTGCCCAGGGTGGCGGGAACCTTTCAGAAAGGCAGAGGGAAGGTGGGCTTAGCCATAGGGCAGACCCTGAGGGGCTCACAGGGCATGAGGTGGCCCAGGCAGGCAGCAGTAGGGTGGCTGGCAGATAGGAGGGGGACCCAGCAGCAGAGACCCATGTCAGGGGGCAAGGCTCCAGACCTGTGAGGGATGTGGCTAAGGTTGACCTGGAAAAAGGAACGCTGGGAGCCCGGGAGGTGGAAGGACACTGGAGGAGCTGGCGGTGGACAGAGCAGGGCCGCCCCCATGCCTCCAAGACCTGCTGTAACATCTGCAAAACGAGATGGAAAGCTATGCCTCCCAGGGCTCCTGGTGGCTGGCAGATGACAGAGAGGGCGCCGTGGGCCTCCAGTTCTTCCTGAGTCTCCCGGGGCCTCATCTGGGCCTGGCAGCAGCAGGCCCTCTGCAAAGACTTGCTGAATTAACAAATGCCTGAGGGAGGGAGAGGGGAACTCACACTGGTTGTGGTCGTGGTCGATTTCTGTCCTGAAGAATGGGGAATTACGGCATTGCTGGGCTCCCTGTGATGGGGCAGCAGGACTGAGGCCTGCGAGAGTGAGTATACACGCTGTGGTCTCTGTGCAGCCCACTTGTCTTCAGGGCTGTGCCATGGCAGGCCCCCTCTAGCTCCTCTGTTGCTTTACAATAAACTCTCTGGGTGTGGTGGCTCACACCTGTAATCCTAGCACTTTGGGAGGCCAAGGCTGGTGGATCACCTGAGGTCAGGAGTTTGAGACCAGCCTGGCCAACATGGAGAAACCCTGTCTCTACTAAAAATACAAAAGATAGCCAGGCGTGGTGGCACCTGCTCTAATCCCAGCTACTTAGGAGACTGAGGCAGGAGAAACACTTGAACCCAGGAGGCATAGGTTGCAGTGAGGAGAGATTGTGCCACTGCACTCCAGCCTGGTTACAGAGAGAGACTCTGTCTCAAAACAAAATAAAACATTAAAAAAGCCAGGCGCTGTGGTTCATGCCTGTAATCCCAGCACTTTGAGAGGCCGAGTGGGCGGATCACCTGAGGTCAGGAGTTCAAGACCAGGCTGGTCAACATGGTAAAAAAATTAGCCGGGCATGGTGGTGCACGCCTATAATCCCAGCTACTAGGGAGGCTGAGATGGGAGAATCACTTGAACCTGGGTGGTGGAGGTTGCAGTGAGCCAAGATCATGCCACTGCACTCCAGCCTAGGTGACAGAGACTGTGTCTCAAACAACAACACCACCACCACCACCACATTAGAAAAGCTAGGTGCCGGGGCTCAATCTTGTACTCCCAGCACTTTAGGAGGCCTAGGCAGGCGGATCACCTGAGGTCAGGAGTTCGAGACCAGGCTGGCCAACATGGTAAGATCCCGTCTCTACTACAAAAAATTAGCCAGGCATGCGCCTGTAATCCCAGCTACTAGGGAGGCTGAGGTGGGAGCATCGCTTGAACCCAGGAGGCAGAGGTTGCAGCGAGCCGAGATTGCGCCACTGCACTCCAGTCTGGGTGACAGAGCAAGACTCCTTCTCAAAAATGAGAAATGAATTCATGTGCATCTTCTGCACCCTTCTGCTCTCCCTCATGTTCCTTTTTGGACCAAGGTAGTGAGCACACCTCGCTAAAAATAATTACCAGTAAAGGTAATTATTTCAGTTGCTATAATTATAATATAGGATTCAACTCCGGGAACTGGGGTAGGGGCAGGGCTTGGATTCCGGTTGCTGAGAGGAATCTGGTTGTAGACACCAAGCATGAGCAGAAGCTGTGACCAGAGGACCCAAGCCTGGGGCACTGGCAGGAAGGCGGCAGAATGTGCTGGCAAAGAGCACAGATGGTGGAGCCAGGTGAGCTGGGCTGAATAATCATGGGCTTGCTTAATAGCTCCGTGCCTCAGTTTCCTCATCTGTAAAATGGGGAGAATGATAGTGCTACTTTCAGGGGTTATTGTGATCTGTGAAAAACACTTAGAAGAGTACACATTAAATACTCCTTTAACTGGTATATGTTGAACACCTACTATGTGCCATGCATTCTTGGGCCCTCAGGCTACATTACTGAACTGTAACTGAAATACATGCAAATTCCAGCTGAAAGAAATAAAAAGCAATGAGGCTGGGTGCAGTGGCTCACACCTGTAATCCCAGCACTTCGGGAGGCCGAGGTGGGTGAATCACCTGAGGTCTGGAGTTCGAGACCAGTCTGGCCAACATGGTGAAACTCTGTCTCTACTAAAAATACAAAAATTAGCTGGGCGTGGTGGCGCATGCCTGTAATCGCAGCTACTAGGGAGGCTGAGGTGGGAGAATCGCTTGAACCCGGGTATTAGAGGTTGCAGTGAGCCGAGATTGTGTCACTACACTCCAGCCTGGGTAACAGAGTGAGACAGACGCCATCTCAAAAAAAAAAAAAAAAAAAGCAGTGAGTTAATTTTACATAGTATGATATATGGACAAGTGGAGCAGGGAAAGGGGTGTCAGGAGTGGAGGGGACAGTGATGGAGGGGCAGGCCCCTCTGAGAAGGTGGCATATGCATGAAGACTTGAAGTTGCAGAGGCAGTTGGGCACTTGGGTATCTGGGGAGGAACATTCCAGACAGAAGGAACAACCATGCAGAGGCTCCAGGTGGGAGCATGGCTAGAGCGTTCTGAGGACAGCCAGGAGGCTGGTGCAGCTGGGACCGAGGTTCGAGGGACCACCATATGGTCACTGCGGCGACACAGGCTCATACTCCAAGGGCAGTGGGGCTGCGGAGGGTTTAAGCAGAGCAGAGATGGGCCCTGATCTCTGTGTTCACAGGATTGCTGTCTACTCTGTTGAGAATGGTCCAAGGGGGTTAGAACAGAAGTTGGAAGACCAGGGAGGAGGCCCCTGAAGTATTTCAGAGGAGAGGCAATGGCAGGGGCCAGGGAGTGGAGGGTAGCCTAGGGGGCCACAGTGGCAGTGGTGAGAAGTACCCAGTTTCCTGGTTGGGTTTGGTTTTCCTCTTTTAAAATTATGTTTTTGACAGTTTCACTTAGGTACAGTTGATATACAATAAACTGCACATGTTGAAAAGGTGCACTTGGATGAGTTTTGACACATGTATGCATCACACATGAAACTCTACCACCATAATCAAGTAAACAAACACATCCACCGTTCCCAGACTTTCCTCTTGCCTCTTTGTCATCCCTCCCTTTTCCCCACCCACTCCCTAGGCAACCACATGCAGTCACTGTAGATTTATCTGCATTTTCTAGGATTTTATCTAAATGGAATCATACAGAATGTACTCATTTTTGTGTGTGGTCTGGCTTCTGTCCCTCAGCATAATTGTTTTGAGATTTATCCATGTTGTTGTGTGTATCTGTAGCTTATCCTTTTTATTACAGAAGAATATGTCATTGTATAGCTAGACCATAATTTGTTTATCCCTTCACCTGTTGATAGACATTTGGGTTGTTTCCAGATTTGGGCTATTGCAAATAAAGCTCCTGTGAACATTCATGTACAAGTTGTGTGGACATATGCTTTCATTTCTTGTAGGTAAATAGCCATGAGTGGAATGCCTGGGTCATGGGGTATGTATATTTAACTTTTAAAGAAATGATCAAGTCTGGGCGTGGTGGCTCATGCCTGTAATCCCAGCATTTTGAGAGGCTGAGGTGAGAGGATTACTTGGATCCAGAAGTTCAAGGCCAGCCTGGACAACATAGCAAGACCTCATCTCTGTTAAAAGTAAAAATATTAACTAGATGTGGCAGTGCACACCTGTAGTCCCAGCTACTCGGGAGGCTGAGGTGGGAGGATTGCTTGAATGCAGGAGTTTGAGGTTGCAGTGAGCTGTGATTGCAGCACTGTACTCCGGTCTGGACAACTGAGCAAGGCCTTGTCAAAAAAAGAAAAAGAAAGAGAAAGAGGGGAGAGAGAGAGAAAGATAGAAAGAAAAGAAAGAGAAAGAAAGGAAAAGAAAAGAAAAAGCAAAGGATCAAACTGTTTTCCAAAGTAGCTGTACCATTTTACATTTCCACCAGCGAGGTTTGAGAGTTCTAGTTCCTTCACCCTGTACAACACCTGGTCTGATCAGTTTTTAAAATTTTAGCCATTCTAATAAATATGTATATGTAATAAATATGTAGTAATAACTCCTTGTGTGTGTGTGTGTGTGTGTGTGTGTGTGTGTGTGTGTGTGTTTCCTTTGAGATGGAGTCTTGCTGTGTCACCCAGGCTGGAGTGCAGTGGCACAATCTCGGCTCATTGCAGCTTCCGCCTCCCAGGTTCAAGCAGTTCTCCTGCTTCCACCTCCCAAGTAGCTGGGATTACAGGAGCACACCACCACGCCCAGCTAATTTTCATATTTTTATTAGAGACGGGGTTTTGCCATGCTGGCCAGGCTAGTCTCGAACTCCTGACCTCAGGTGATCCGCCTGCCTTGGCCTCCCAAAGTGCTGGGATAACAGGCGTGAGCCACTGCGCCCAACCTTAATGGTATCTTTTGAAGAGAAAAAGTTTTGAATTTTGAGGAAGTATAAGTTATCAATATTTTCTTTTGTGAGTTGTGCATTTAATGTCATGTCTAGGAAATCTTTGCCCGACTAAGTTCCCAAATACTATCTCCTATATTTTCTTCTAAAAGTTTTATAGTTTTAGATTTAACGTTTTTAGATTTAATGATCTGTTTCTTTCTTTCTTTTTGAGAGAGGGTCTTGTTTTGTTACTCAGGCTTGGAGGGCAGTGGAATGATTGCAGCTCACCACAGCCTCGATCTCCCAGGCTCAAGTGATCCTCCCACCTCAGTCTCCTGACTACAGGCATTCTCACCATGCCTAGCTAATTTTTGTAGAGGCAAGGTTTTACCATAGTGCCCAGGCTGGTCTTGAACTCCTGGGCTCAAAGTGCTCCCAAAGTGCTAGGATTACAGGTGTGAGCCACTGCACGCAGCCTTGTGATCTGTTTCGAGTTAATTTTTAAAAATATGGTGTCAGATAAAGATGATGGTTCTTTTTTTTTTTTTACACATGCTTATTCAATTGTTTGAGTGCTGTTTATTGAAAAGACTGTTCTTTCCCTATTGACTTGTCTCTCATACCTTAGTTGAAAATCAATTGACCATGTGTGGGTCTATTCTTGGGCTTTTTATTTTTCCACTGATGTATGCCTTTATGTCAATGCTACACTGACTTGATTATTATAGGCTCGTAAATCTTGAGATCAAGTAGTACAAGTCCTCCAATTCTGTTCTTCTTTTCAAAATTCCTGTACTAGACTGGATCCTTTGCGTTTCCATGTAAATTTCAGCATCAGCTTGTTAATTTCTTTAAAAAAAAGCTTGCTGACATTTTTTTTTTCTTTACTGGGATTAAATTAAATCTGTAGTACAATGTGGGGAGAATTGATATCTCAGCAACATTTAGTTTTTTGATCCGTGGATGCGGTGTATGTCTGCATTTATTTATGTCCCCCTTAACTTCTTTCAGCAACATTTATTTGTTTAAAATTTTATTTCTTTTTTCAGTATAATAAAGCACCAAGCAATCAGTAATATAAGTTTCATGTAGAGGTCTTCACATCTTTTGTTAAATTTATTCCTATTTATCCCTAAGTATTTTATTTTTATGCTTTTTTTTTTTTGAGACAGAGTCTTGCTCTGTCGCCTAGGCTGGAGTGCAGTAGTACAATGTTAGCTCACTGCAACCTCCACCTCCTGGGTTCAAGCGATTCTTGTGCCTCAGCCTCCCCAGTAGCTGGGATTACAGATGCCCAACACCACGCCCAGCTAATTTTTGTATTTTTAGTAGAGACAGGGTTTTGCCATATTGGCCAGGCTGGTCTCGAACTCCTGGCCTCAAGTGATCCTCTTGCCTTGGCCTCCCAAAGTGCTGGATCTACAGGTGTGAGCCACCACACCTGGCCTGTTTTTACATTTTAGTTTGAAATAATTTTAGATTTACAGAAGCGTTACCAAGACAGTA
The DNA here is from genome assembly GCF_000951035.1 of Colobus angolensis palliatus. Lineage (NCBI taxonomy): Eukaryota > Metazoa > Chordata > Mammalia > Primates > Cercopithecidae > Colobus > Colobus angolensis. The sequence goes on along the minus strand of NW_012120154.1, from coordinate 3,481,119 downwards.
CAAAAAATTCCCATATATACTTTTCCCAGCTTCGTCTATGTTAAGATTTTACATAACTATGGTATACTTACTAAGAAATTAACATTGGTAAAATACTATAACAGAAGTACAGTCTTTATTCAGATTTCCTCAGTTTTTCCATTAATGTCGTTGTTGTTGTTGTTGTCGTCGTCGTTCTTCCAGGATCCAAGCCAGAATCCCACATTACATTTACTCGCCATATCTCCCAGGTGTCCCTCTAACTGTTGACGGTTCCTCCATTCTCCTTCCTATGTTTCATGACCTTGACATTTTTGAAGCTTACAAGTCAGGCGTTTTGTAGCATGTCCCTCAACTTGTTTTTTTTCTGGTGTGTTTTCAAATGAGGGTGTGGATTTTGGGGAAGAACACCACAGAGGTGATTGTCCTTGTCATCACGTCATTGCAGGGAGTATGTGATATTGATATGTCTTATTCATGGTGATGTCAGCCAGACCTCTGAGTTAAGATGGTGTCTTCACCACTGTAAAAACAGCTATCTTCATATTCTATCTGTTAGAAGTGAGTCACTAAGTCCAGTTCACACTCAAGGAGATGGAAATGAAGCTGCACCTCCTGCCCCACAGAGCTTATTCTAGCACTCCCTCATTGCTTAGTTGTGACTTCCTTCCTTCCTTCCCTTTCTTTCTTTTTCTTTTTTCTTTTTTTGAGATGGAGTCTCGCTGTGTCGCCCAGGCTGGAGTGCAGTGGCTGGATCTCAGCTCACTGCAAGCTCCGCCTCCCGGGTTCACGCCATTCTCCTGCCTCAGCCTCCTGAGTA
>NW_012120154.1:3479103-3480270 GCF_000951035.1 Colobus angolensis palliatus | reverse complement strand
AAAACTCGGTCTCAAAAAAAAAAAAAAAAAAAAAGAAATATAATTATAATTATATAGTTGACTTGTATATTCACCTTCTATCTTGCAACCTTGCTAAACTCATGTATAATAGATTTTTTGTAGATTACTTGGGATTTTCTATATAGATGATTATGTTGTTTGTGAATAAAGACAGCGTTGCTTCTTCCTTTCCACTCTGTATGCCTTTTATTTCATTTTCTTGCCTTATTGCTCTGGCTAGTACTTATTTTTTTATTTTTATTTTTTGAGACAGAGTCTTGCTCTTGTTGCCTAGGCTGGAGTGCAGTGATGCTATCTTGGCTCACCACAACTTCTGCCTCCCGGGTTCAAGTGATTCTCCTGCCTCAGTCTCCTGAGTAGCTGGGATTTCAGGTGCCCACCATCACACCTGGCTATTTTTTTTTTTTTTGAGATGGAGACTCGGCATGGCACAGTCTCGGCTCACTGCAACCTCTGCCTCCTGGGTTCAAGTGATTCTTCTGCCTCAGCCTCCCGAGTAGCTGGGACTATAGCCTAGCTAATTTTTGAATTTTTACTGGAGATGAGGTTTCACCATGTTGGCCAGGATGGTCTCAATCTCTTGACCTCGTGATCTATCTGCCTCAGCCTCCCAAAGTGCTGGGATTACAGCCTGAGCCACTGGGTCTGGCCTGGCTAATTTTTGTGTTTTTAGTAGAGACGGGTTTTCACCATGTTGGCCAGGCTGGTCTCAAACTCCTGACCTCAGGTGATCCACCTGCCTTGGCCTCCCAAAGTGCTGGGATCACAGGCGTGAGCCACCACGCCTGGTCAGTTGTGACTTCCTTCTTAAGCAGAGAGAAATCTTGCTCTCATTATCTATAGCATATTTACCTATTTGTTCAAACTCTGTGTACATGAAAATGGTCTCAGAATTCCTAACTTACACCCTTGTCAAAACCAAATTTACTAGCTAGCATACAGTATTTGTGTATAGTTCTTTTTGTCTTTAGCCATATGGTATCTAGTAAAAACACCACTACACAAAGTTATTTAGGTCACCTCATTCTCTCTCCACATTCTTCAGTTTCATTCTGACATATTTATAATACAAATTTATCCCCAAGTTATCCCTAAAAATTTCATGTTTTGTGATGTGATTTCAAATATTTTAAAAAGTAATTTCTA
>NW_012120154.1:3472710-3474748 GCF_000951035.1 Colobus angolensis palliatus | reverse complement strand
CCGAGTAGCTGGGACTACAGGCGCCTGCCACCACGCCCAGCTAATTTTTTGTATTTTTAGTAGAGATGGGGTTTCACCATGGTCTCGATCTCCTGACCTTGTGATCCTCCTGCCTTGGCCTCCCAAAGTGCTGGGATTACAGGCGTGAGCCACCACACCTGGCCTAATTTTTGTATTTTTAATAGAGATGGGGTTTCACCATGTCGATCAGGCTGGTTTCGAACTCCTGACCTTGAGATACACCTGCCTCAGCCTCCCAAAGTGCTCGGATCACAGGTGTGAGCCACCGCACCCAGCCTGTGGCTAGGACTTCTAATACGGTGTTGAATAGAAGTGAGATTGGATATTCTTGGTGTGCTTTGAAGGTAGAGCTGACAGGATTTCCTCAAGGACTGGAGTGTTAGTGATTATTATGAACATCAAACTTCTGTTGGAGAAAGAGTTGGTGCCCATGGAAGGGGCCTGAGGCTCCAGCTGGGGTGGTGGGGATGGTTTGTGGGGGAGCAGAGAGGTTCAGGGTGTTGTCAGGAGCCCCTGCTCTGCAGAGGTGAGAGGTGGGTGAACAGGAGACTTTCCCATGTGTCTTCCTTCGTCTAGTTTGGGCTTGAACCTGAAGGAACTAACTGGACTCGATGTGATCTGGGGGAAGGAAGACAGGCTGAGACCTGTTTGGGGATCAACTCTGGAATAGGTCCTTGAGCACTCCTCTCTCCCTCAACCCCAGATTTCTGCTTTTGGGTCCCCCATCCAAAGCAGTTGAATAGGCAGGAAAGGTTCCTGGATTTGGAATTAGGAGCCTTGGGTTGGAATCCCGGCTCTGTAAATGCAGCTTTATTATCTGAGAGGTGTCCCAGTCTCAGCTGCCCCCTTTGTGGGGGTCATGATAGAAAGACAGGGGAGTTGTGAGAATCCTCAATGCAACACCACCACCACCACCAACAGCCACACCTGTCTAACCTTAACCATGTGCCAGGCTCTGTTCTAAGCACCTTATTTTTGTTTATTTACTTAACTTCCCAAGTTTCTGTGAGATCGGTATTATTATTATCCTCATTTTACTGATGGAGTAAAGGACCCCAGGTCTCGTAAGTGGCGGTGGGGGCGCGTCTGAGTCTCGGCCTCTGCTGGAACTGCCCGTTGTGCTTTTGCTTGTGTGGCCTGCCTCCTCTGCTCAAGCATCTGCACCTCCTGGAACTCTCCCCCGATGGTCTTCCCTGCTCTCTAGCCCGCACTAGCAGTGTCAGGCCCACCGCCCTGGGCTCCTACACACTCATCCTCTATGTTCCCTTCATATTAGGGGCTATGTCTTGCTCTGCCTCACACTAGCTGTGTCTAGCCAGGGACTCAGCACCCACTGGGGCATCAGTGAATCTGTTTTGCCCTGAAAGGCACAGCTGGGCCAAAGCCTGGGGTCATCATGATGTAGACCCAACGGGCTTTGACCATACCCTTGGGGGTCACTTCAGAAGGCGTCCTCCAATGAGGCATTACTCTGGACAAAGCCCCGGCGCAAAGGCGTTTGGGAGCCTGCTCCTCCCTCTGCACCTCCTCCAGCCGTCCCCGGGATGCTCCAGGAAGTGCTGTGCTTGACACACACCCCCATCCGCCACCTCCCAGAGAAGGGACCATTGTGTCTGAAGGGTTAACGAGGGATTCGAGGAAGGGGCTCTTTAGCCATGATGCCCTCTGACCTTTCATAAATCAGAGGGGCTGGGGGGCGAGGGGGCTGCTTGGCAGGACTTGGTGGGGTGGGGGCTTAGAAGCAGCTGCGCGCGACGTTGACATTGTTCCCACCATTCTAAGTGCAACAAATCCCTCTATTGTGTTCCTGGTTTATCTGGTTCCTCTTGTTTATGAGCAGGGCTCCTTTGGCAGTGGTTCCAGCCCTGGGCGGGTGGAAAGAGTGCTGGCACGCACCGCGGGGGGAGGGGGCGGGAGGGGGCCGCCGTCAATGCCCGCATTGTCCCCGCGCTTTTTGTTTCTACTGTAATGACATGTTGGAAGAGAGAGAGAGAGAGAGAAGGAAAAAAAAAAAAAA
>NW_012120154.1:3471087-3472514 GCF_000951035.1 Colobus angolensis palliatus | reverse complement strand
TCCCCCCACCACCCTCCAGCCCTCCTGAGGCAGCTGTGGGGCCGTGCCTGAGCGGGGCAGGTGCCAGGGTCTGGGGTCCGCATCCTCATGTGCCCTGGCCTTGCTGTGCCACCCAAGGCAGCCTCTCTAGGCCTAGATGCCCAAAGCCTGCAAAGCTGGGGTGCTGGGGAAGAAAAGGCGCTCCTGGGGTTCTTAGAAATGATAATGTGTCCTCCCCAGTCCTGGGTCTGTGCGTCTGAGCTGGGGTGGAATAGGGGACTCATACTAGGACCGAAAGCCCTGAACTGCCCCCAGAGTGACCGTGTTCAATGTCAGCTTGGCTCTGGGGGTCTGTCTGCCATCTGGGCCTGGTCCAGATGTGGGGGCAGGAGCTGAGACGAACCTCAGTAGGGGAGGGTGGGCCCTGGTCCCACCTGGCTCTGCCAAGGGCTCCCAAGTTGTTGGCCATCTCTGGGCCTGTGGGTCTCTCCCTCTTCAGGTAATGGGCTGTAGGGTCCTTCCAGATCTGGCGGTCTGGGCTGTATCTAGGACTATGTCCAGGTTTTCGGGAAGAGCTCAGAGCACCTGAATGGGTCATGCAATCCCATCAGCATCTCAGGGCTGGAGGGGCCCTCTGAGGCTGTGGCCTCTCCCTGCAACTTCCTGTAGGTCTCTCTGTAGCCCCAGCCAAGAAGTCACCCGCCCCCACTGGCACAGCTCCAGTGACATGGAGCTCACTCCTCACATGGCTTGCTCTGTCCTTGCCCAGCCCAGGCTTTTGGGAAGTTCTTTCTAAGCTCTGTCTCCCTGCAGCTTCTACCTTTTCGTTCCACTTCTACTCATTGGAACTATATGGAACAAGTTAAGCCTCCCTGAGAATTGGTTTCCTCACCTGAAAGTGGGCATGATTGTCCCTGCCCTCCTGCCACATAGCAGAGGCTATAATGTGGGCCCTATAATGTGGCCATAAAGTGGAATGTTATCCAGATCCTCCTAGGCTTCAGCTAGGAATTTCTGTCCTGGGAAACCGGTGGGGACCATCCCTCATTGACAGAGGGCAGAGTTTGTGGAGAGGATTGGCTTAGAGTGAGGACTCAAGCTATAACCAGGACAAGAGCTCAGGCTGTGATCAGAACCAGGGCTTGTCTGTGCCTGGGGTGAAAGTTCATCTGGGAGAGGGCGAAGGCTCAGTCTGAAGTCAAGATCAGGGCTTAGGCTTGAGCCAGGTTAAGGGTTCAGTGTAGGGTTAGGATCGGGGCTCAGTTTATAGACAGAGTCACACTTTGGGAGGCCGAGATGGGTGGATCACGAGGTCAGGAGATCGAGACCATCCTGGCTAACATGGTGAAACCCCGTATCTACTAAAAAAAATACAAAAAACTAGCCGGGCAAGGTGGCGGGCACCTGTAGTCCCAGCTACTCGGGAGGCTGAGGCAGGAGAATGGCGT
>NW_012120154.1:3467338-3471007 GCF_000951035.1 Colobus angolensis palliatus | reverse complement strand
GCCACTGCACTCCAGCCTGGGCGACAGAGCGAGACTCCGTCTCAAAAAAAATAGTAATAAAAAAATAAAAAAATAATAAATAAATAAATAAAAATAGAGTCAGAGATAGGGTAGGTGTTCATTCTGGACTTAGGATAATGGTTCACTCTGGGGTCTGCAGGGTAAATATTCATTTTTTATTTCAGGATCAGAGTCCAGTTTGTGACCAAGAGCAAGGCTCGTTAAGTGTCATTTTAGATTTAGAATCAAGCTGAAGTGGGGGTCAGGGTCAGGGTCGGGCCTCAGGCTTAGGGTGGGGTCAAGACCCCAGGCTATCACCGAGTTCTGATGGATAATCTCTAACTAGTGCCACGGCTCCATCTGGGCCTGGGCTGGGGTCAGGACTCCATCTGAGGCTGTGTTTTGTCTGTGAGGTGGCCCAGGCTGGGCTGACTCCTGAATGTGCAGTTTTTGCATCTTCTCCCTGCTAAGAGTCCACCAAAGTTTTCTATGGTAGACCCTAGTTTCTGGAAGTTATCACCAGAGCAGGCAGCACCAGGATGTGCCCATAGGTTCAGCAGCGGGGAGATGAGGCCAGATGCATGAGCGTGTCGTCTCCCCAGGCAGCCCATGGGAGGAGGCCAGTGTGTGATGCATGACAGCTGGAGAGGCTGGGGTCAGATTGAGGGAAGAAGTTGGTCTCTGGAGGGCCAGGATGACTCGGGCACATGAAATCCCCCCCTCTCCGGGGAGAACCAGGCCATTAGCCTCAGGATTTCCAAAAGATCTTGGGGATGCTTTGGGGCTGGGAAACATGGCTAACATGGAGAAGAGTAAGCCAGGGAGGGAGGGGGTGGAAGAGGTTGGACCAGGATAGAAGGAGGTGTGGGGGCATCTGGCCCTTTCCCTGTGCACGTGGCTGTGTGTCGGTGGACTGGGAAGGTGTGCATGTGTGTGGGTATCTGTGTTGGAGTGATGGGGACTTCACACATGTTGGAGGCACAGTGTGGCTGTGGGCGGGGTCAGAGTAGGGGTAAGATGACACCCTTCGCATCCCCCATTCCTAAGCTGCTGGCGCCACTTCTTCAGCCCCCGGGCTTGACATTCCCCAAGGGTCCTGGCCATCCCCATGTGACTGGCATCTGTGCCCTGGGCAACCATCAGCTGAGAGCCCGTGACCACTGCCCAGCAGCTGGAGACGCTCCAGGAGCAGTCTGCCCTGGAGCAGTCCATGGCCTCGCAAGGACCTCCTTGGGGATGGTTGGGGAGTGAGCCCCTCAGGTTACAGATGTGGTCATGACCCTGTGGATCACACACCTCCCCTCCCTGATCCCTCAAGCACACCCTGAAAATGGCCAGGTTCACAGGAATCTGCCCAGGAAGTAGATCTGCCCAAGGCAGAGAGAGGGAGGGGGGACACGGTGGTGGAGGCACCAGGGAAATCAGGCCATTGTCTGGGAGAAGGTGGCATTCCCTCCTCACATGGGCGGGGCCCACAGCAGTCCATGTCCTCACTGACCTTTTAAGAAGTCTGGTGGGGCCCGACACAGTGGCTTAGGCCTGTACCCTCCCAGCACTTTGGGAGGTGGAGACAGGTAGATCACCTGAGGTCAGGAGTTCAAGACCAGCCTGACCAACATGGAGAAACCCCATCTCTACTAAAAATACAAAATTAGCGGGGCATGGTGGCACATCCCTGTAATCCCAGCTACTTGGGAGACTGAGGCAGGAGACTCACTTGAACCCAGGAGGCAGAGGTTGCAGTGAACCAAGATCATGCCATTGCACTCCAGCCTGGGCAACAAGAGCAAAACTCTGTCTCAAACAAAACAAACAAACAAACACACAAAAAAACCCAGAAGTCCAGGCGGGCCAGGCGTGGTGGCTAACACCTGTAATCCCGGCACTTTGGAAGGCTGAGGTGGGAGGATGGCTTGAGTCCAAGACTTCGAGATCAGCCTGGGGAACACAGCGAGACCTTGTCTCTGCTATATATACATGTATATATATGTATACACATACATGTACATATATATACACACACATATTTAACGAAAGTATTTTAGATGGAGTCTCACGTTTTCTCTCAGGCTGGAGTGCAGTGGTACAACCTTGCCTCACTGCAACTTCCTCCTCCCCGTTTCAAGCAGTTCTCCTCCCTCAGCTTCCTGAGTAGCTGGGATTACAGGTGTGCACCACCATGCCTGGCTAATTTTTTTTTTTTTTTTTTTTGTAGTTTTAGTAGGGATGGCTTTTCACCACGTTGCCCAGGCTGCTCTCAAACTCCTGACCTCAAGTGATCTGCCCACCTCGGCCTCCCAAAATGCTGGGATTACAGGAGTAAGCCACCGTGCCCAGCCTCTACTAAAAATTAAAAGAAAATTTAACTAAGCATGGTGACGCACACCTGTAGTCGCAGCTACTTGGGAGGCTGAGGTGGGAGGCTCGCTTGAGCCCAGGGTATCAAGACTGCAGTGAGCTATGATCATGCCACTGTACCCTAGCCTGGGAAACAGAGTGAGACTGTCTAAAAAAAAAAAAAAACCAAAACACAAAGAAGTCGGGTGGGATCAGAAGATTTCCTGCCACCTTTTCCCCTCCACCTCCACCCCCTCTCATTGCCACGGTTTTCTTGGTTCTTCTCTGCTGTAACCATCCAGGGTCAGTTGCATATTCACTTACTTGCAATCAGGGTCATGATCGGGTATCAGGGCTAGGACGGACCTGAGAGGCCTCCCAGTCCCACACTTGTGTGTGCTGCCTGGTGTGAGGCTCTTTTGCGGTTACTCCTGTCTCTTTGCTCACGGCCAGTAGAGGCTGGGCCTCTGCTGTGTACCAGGCTCTCAGCAGAGCATCCAGGGCACAGAGGAGAGTCCTACGTGGACCTGTCCTGGGGCGCATACTGCTTCTGAGGGGAAGACAGCCAGCAAGGCAAGGCCCAGGCTAAGGGAGTGCCTGGTTGGGGAAGGCACCAGGAAAGGCTTCCTGGAGTTGCTGACCTTGAACCAAGGCTCACAGGTGAGGAGGAACTGGCCAGGCAGGGTGTGTATGTGTTGAGGTTGGTGAGGGTGGCCCAGAACTTGCTGATAGAGAGGGAACTTGGCCATGGGGCTGCCTTTGCCAAGCTCTTCCTTGTGGTTTGATAAGAAAAACTCTGGTGGGTAATAGCATCTGTCTCCTGGGGGTGAAGTGAGAATGACAGAATCTCATTTCTCCCATCTGTTAAATGAGGCCACAAGACTTCAGTACTCCAATGGTCTAAGCAGCTGTCTCTGACCTTTTTCTTTTTTAAGCCCAGGCTGGATTACAGTGATGCAATCACGGCTGTCTGCAGCCTCAACCTCCCAGGCTCAGGTGATCCTCTTGTCTCAGCCTCTCAAGTAGCTGGGATTACAGGCACACGCCACCATGTCCAGTTAACTTTTATATTTTTAATAGAGATGTGGTTTCGGGCCAAGGCAGGTAGATCACTTGATGTCAGGAGTTCGAGATAAGCCTGGCCAACATGGTGAAACTCTGTCTCTACTAAAAATGCAAAAATTAGCCAGGCATGGTGGTGGGCCATCCACCTGTAATCCCAGCTACTCGGGAGGTTGAGGCAGGAGGATCACTTGAACCTGGGGTGCAGTGAGCTGAGATCATGCCACTGCACTCCAGCCTGGGTGACAGAGGGAGACTCTGTCTCAAAAA
>NW_012120154.1:3451563-3466715 GCF_000951035.1 Colobus angolensis palliatus | reverse complement strand
TTTAGTTTCTAAGTAAGATCTCAAGGCATTATCTGTTTATTTCTAAGTTATGTACATGTTCTACTATGCTCAACATGCACAAAGTAGAAGTTTTAAAATAATGAGAGTAAACTTAAAAAAAGAAATAAGTGGGCCGGATGAGGTGGCTCATGCCTGTAATCCCAGCACTTTTGGAGGCTGAGGCAGGAGAATCACTTGAGGCCAGGAGTTCAAGACCAGCTTGGCCAACATAGCGAAACCCTATCTCTACTAAAAATACAAGAAATTAGCTGGGTGTGGTGGTATCCCAGCTACTCGGGAGGCTGAGACAGGATAGCTTGAACCTGGGGTGCGGAGGTTGCAGTGAGCCGAGATCGTGCCATTGCACTCCAGCCTGGGCAGCAAGAGCAAGACTCTGTCTCTGAAGAAACAAACAGACAAACAAACAAATAGAAATAAGCACTTAGATTCTCCTTCTGTGCCCCACTGGGTAATTTTATGTTCCCCTTGGGGTGTCCCAGCCGTCTCCGAAGACTCCTGGGCTGTGATAGGGACTTGGGGGATGGTGCCTCCAGAGTGGTTTTCCCAGACAGCAGTGGGTCTGGCAGGGGACCTAGTCATAGAAGGCATTTGTTTATCAGCACACGTCACTGCGCGCCCGTCTCACCTACACCTGGCGCTGGGACGCTGGGGAGAAGAGATCCAGCATCTGCTCTTTCAGGCTACAAGGCCTGAAAACTGTTTCTTAAAATCTATGAAAAGGTCTTCCTTATAAAACTGTGCAGGACTGGTGCTTTTTTTTTTTCCCCCAATAAGTTTGTGTGTGTGGTAAAATATATGTAGCCTAAAATTTCCCATATTAACTATATTATTAAGTGTACAGTTTTGTGGCACTGGGTGCATTCATATTGTGGTGCAACCATTACCACCATCCATCCACAGAACTTTTTGTCTTCCCAGACTGAAACTCTATGCCCATTAAACACTAACTCCCTTACCTCCAGCCCCTGGAGATCCCCATTCTACTTTCTGTCTCTATGATTTTTTTTTTTTCCTTTTTTCTCTTTGGGATGGAGTCTTGCTCTGTCGCCCAGGCTGGAATGCAGAGGTGCGATCTCAGCTCACTGCAACCTCTGCCTCCAGGGTTCAAGTGATTCCCCTGCCTCAGCCTCTCGAGTAGCTGGGACTACAGGTGCACACCACCACACCTGGCTATTTTTTTTTTTTTTTGAGACAGATTCTCACTCTGTCACCCAGGCTGGAGTGTAATGGCGTGATCTCAGCTCACTGCAACCTCCTCCTCCCACTTTCCAGCGATTCTCCTGCCTCAGCCTCCTGAGTAGCTGGGATTATAGGTGCCCATCACTATGCCTGGCTAATTTTTTGTATTTTTAGTAGAGACTCTGTCACCCAGGCTGGAGTGTAATGGCGTGATCTCAGCTCACTGCAACCTCCTCCTCCCACTAGTGATTCTCCTGCCTCAGCCTCCCGAGTAGCTGGGATTACAGGTGCCCATCACTATGCCTGGCTAATTTTTTGTATTTTTAGTAGAGACAGGGTTTCACCATGTTGGCCAGGCTGGTCTCAAACTCCGGACCTCCGGTGATCCATCTGCCTTGGCTTCCCAAAGTGCTGGGATTACAGGCGTGAGCCACCGTGCCTGGCCCTGTCTCTATGATTTTGACTACTCTAGGGACCTCAGAAAAATGGAATCATATATATTTGTTCTTTCATTTCTAGTTTATTTCACTCAGCATAATGTCTTCAAGTTTCGTCTATGTTATGGCATGTGTCAGAGTTTCCTTCCTTTTTATGGCTGAATAATAAATTATATGGATATAGCACATTTTGTTTATTCACTTATTGATGGGCATTTGGGTTGTTTCTACTTTGGGCTATTACGAATGATGCTGCTATGAACACGTGTGGTCAGATTTCTGTTTGAGCCCCTGCTTTCAATTCCTGGTGCCTTTTATAGAGCAAATTCTTTGACAAGTTTTCCTTGGTTTTGGGTCTTAGGGATCACGGTTTTGTAAGTTACAGCATGCTGAGAGGACTGTAACATGTTTGTGGGGGCACAAGGCATTATGGGGGTGCAGGAAGGCAGGGGCAGGAACAAACGTGGGAAGGACTGACACTTGGTGCTGACTGAGAATGCCCCAGGCAGACCAGGTCTAGGAGGTGGGGGTGCAATCCATGCAGGTGCAGAGGGTCAGGGGAAGGTGGTGCATCTGAGGGTGTGATTTGAGAGGATGATTTGGTCTGGCCGAAGTGCAGGGAACCAAGGAGGCTGGCAGTGGAAGAGGACTGGACAGAGTGGTGCAGAGACTCTGCCTGCTCCTGCAGGGTAGGCAGGACCCTGGAAGGGTCGTGCAGGATACTGTGGACCATGCAGAGGAGTCCATGGAGGGAAGAGGACCTGGAGGGAAGAGGAAGCCATGGAGATCCTTAGTAGTAGAGGGGAGGGTCTTGCTTCACCCCAGGGACTGGCTCAACCATTGGTGCCACCTTGCATCAGGGATGCCTGGGATGTCAGGGAAGCCAGGTGGAGCTGAGGCCTCCACCCCACAGCAGATTTCTCCTTTCTTGGCGTCTCCAGGCCTCTTGGAGGTCCCTTCCGTCTCCTGGTGTCCTGGTCCCCCTAGGCAGCTTCATATATTTGACCTCTTCATATATTTGACCATTTCAAGGCTTAGCTCAGTCTCCCTCCCAAGAGGTGTTCCCAAATGTGGTCCCTTCACGGTGACATAGGTGCACTCACTTGCTCACACACACACAGGCACTCATGTACTCGCACAACAAACACACACAGATGCACTTGCAATCACAGCACTCATGCACATACACACATGCAATTATACACACAATCACAACACTCACACGTACACACACACACAGTTGTACACAATCGTAATACACATGCATACACATGCCCACAACTCACAGGTACACATGTGCACACACTGATTCATACACACACGTACTCAAAGACACAATCACAAACACACATTCACACTCACAGCCCCAACATTCACACATTTCCTGACAGCCCCTCCTTGTTTCCTTGCCCACGCCCTTCTCCCATCTCTCTCATTTCCAGACTTCTCTGGGGGCTGGAATACATAGTGCTGAGACCCTCCTGGGCACTGGCCCACAGCCTAGGCTCTTTCAGCATCTCCTCCCACTGACTACTGCCGACAGTCCTGCTGGGTGGATATCATCACCCCATTGTACAGATGCACAAACTGAGCCCAGGTTGCTGATGGTCTCACCCGAGCTGAACACCCAAGCTGGGCACTCAATCTGCACCCTCTTTTGGGCACTTTTCATGGCCAGTATGGTGTTGTTTCCTACGTGTGAAACTCACTTCACCAAGTTCACATCCTCCCCAGGGCTGGGACTGTCTCTTCTCCCTCCTGTCTTCTACATGGGATGGACTCAGGAGCGTTCAACAGATGCTCTAAAATCAATGACTCTGAATCTAGAAGTCAACCGGGTGGCTCTCAGGAGCCACCGCTGTGTCCTCGTGCAGTTCCTTCTGCCCGGACTGTCCCCATCCCACCGTCAGACTCACCTTTCAGGGCCTAGCCTTGGAGCCCCTCCTCGAAAATCCTTCCCCACCCCGTCTTCTCCTCCCCTGTGTTTGGTTGCGAGGGGCAGACCTGTGTTTGGTTGCAGTGCTCTTCTCTGTGGGACTCTTGGTACACTTGTTTGTTTACCCATCTGTCTCCCCCATAGGACAGGGAGTTCCTTGGGGACAGGGCTGTGTCTGATTCATCTTTGGGAGCCCAGAGATGCTCCCAGGGTCCACAGAGAGCAGACTCCTGGAGAATGTGCTCCTCAGAGGGCCCTGGAATCTTCCTGTCATGCACTTGGGTTTCAATTTGCCGAGTAAGACAGACTCTGCTGCCTGCTCTTGGGAGAAGGTTTTGGTGGAGGACTCTCCTCAGGTGCCCCTGCCTGGATTCCCCCTTGCCCCAGAAGACTGGCCTTCAGATGCCTGGCAGGCGGACACCAGGTTGGGGAGGAGGCAGTGCTCAGTTGGTGCCTTGAGCACTGAAACACTGAGTAGGCAGCTTCTGAGCAGAACACTCAGTTTCCCTCTCTCGCTCCTGCCCAGGGCAGCTGGCTTGCTTGACCCAAGCATGGACAAGTGAGAACAGATGAAAGAAGCCAACAGACCCAGGACCCAGCCCTTTCTCTGCCACCAGCCAGCCCTCACTCTGCTGTGTGACCTGAGGCCAGGCAAACCACCTCTCTGGGCCTCAGTTTCCCCGTCTGTAACACCAGGGCCAGTCTCCTTGATCCCAGGGCCCTCCCCAGCTGTGCCCTTCTGCAACTGTGAGACTCTGAGAGCAGAGGAGGGAAGGCGGGATGGCCCCTCTTTCCCCACCGCCTCTCTCTGTCCCCCAGGGTCACCCCAAAGCCGCCCCCTCCCCCGGCTCCCTGGAACTTCCCTGCAGCTGCAGGCCTGGTGAGACAATTGGGTGTTTTAGAGAAATACATTTTTGGGCTAATTTGCCATGCATAAGTGTTTCTCTTACCCTTTAAAGGCAGAGAACAAAGAGGCCTTTCTGTGCCCAGGCAGGCTGCTGGGGAGGGGACGCAGCTGTACTGGGCTGGCGACCCTCCTCCCTCCCCCCATCCCTGCGAGCGCCCCACCACACCGCCCACCGCCCCCCAGAAGAGACAGCCCGGACTTTCCCAGCCTCCCCCAGTCTCCTACCCCGGCTGCCTCTGAGGCTCCTCTGGCCCCTGCCTTGCCCCAGCCTCCCCTCCCAGCTGCCCCAGGCAAGAGGGAAAGTGTGTGTGGGTGGGTGGATGGACAGGGAGGGGCGTGCATGGAGAGACAGCAGCTTTCCATGTGGCCCGGGTGGCGAGGCTCACTGGATGGTGATGGCCTGCGGGGTGTGTGTCTATGTCCCTAAGGACTGTACGGTGTGTCACGGGGTGTGGGGTGGCATGGGGTGCAGGATGGTGTCAGTCCTCAGGTGACTCATTAGCATCTAGGGGGATACAGGTGGTCCATTCATTCATTCATTCATTCGTCAACTCGTCTCTACTGAGTTCCTCCGACCTGCAGACCTCAGAAAGCTCCCATGCTGGGTGAGGGGCACCTGTAGTTCTAGGAAAGCATGCTGAGTTCGTGTTCCTCTCAGGGGATGTGACCTGTGGGAGGGGTTGCATGGACAAAGGTGTAGAGACGTGAAATGGAGGTGTGTCACCCATGTGGGGCGGGGGTCAAGAGCAGCCCAAGGAGGTCTCTGTCCTTCTGTGCTCAGTGGGAGTGGTCCTGAAGCTGGTGACTTCCGCAGCATGTCCTCCTTGGCCACAGGTCACTGTCCACACCTTTGCCCAGGCCATTCCTTCCACCGGGAACTCCCTCCTCTCGCTGTGCTGTTGTTCTGAGACCACATCTGGCCTCATGTGGGGCCCCTCACAGCTCCCAATCTTCCTCCATCAGGGCTTGGCCCCTCAACCGTCCTCATTTGCTCCTGCAGCACACCCAGAAACAAATGCTCATACGCACGCGTGCACACATACATTTCCCCGCCTCCACCACCCCAGGCCTGTGAGCAGCCCGCTCCCTGTCTACCCCTCCCCATTCTCATGAACTCCTCGGTGTCTTCCCCAGCACCCAGCACAGCGCGGGCTCATAGGCAAGGACACTGGACACCCCCTCCACACTTATAACAGCAGTCGCCAATGTTTATTGAGCCCTTACTGCATGCCACAATGTAGTGGACATCAAATGCATTTCATCATAACCACCTTACAAGGTGGCACTATTACCCGCTGCTATGTTCTAGAGAGCAAAACTGAGATATAGAGAGGTTAGGATTTTGCTAAAGATCATCCAGCTAGCTCTTAGGGGAGGAGGCGCCACAGTCTGGGTTGTAAGCCATCGTATCTGCATTGCCGAGAGCCCCCGCTCCCTGGAGCCTTCTGGGATGTCCTGGCCACTGACCGCCTCTTTTGACATCCCAAAGCTTGTTCTGTGTGTTCCCTGACTACACTGTGTGCATGAGAGACAGAGAGAGACTGCATTAGAGATGCAGGAGGTCACCACATGAGAACAGTGGGGACCTGGATGATTTAGACAGAGACACAGAGCCAGGGTTGGAGGCTGTGTGGGCTGCTTTCCTGCTGCACGGCGATGCCTCAGGGTGGGGAGTTTCAAGACTGACAAGGCATTGGGAGCCCCTTCTCACAGCCCCACATGGTCTCCCCTGCGGTCAACACAACTGGATGGCACATGGACAACTCCCTGTGCTCCAAATGTCAGTGCAAGGCGACTGATACGGGGGCTCATGACCCTCTGTGCCTGTGCATGCATGTGTGTGTGTGTGTGCATGTATGTGTGTGCATACGTGTGTGCATGTGTGTGTGCAGTGTGCTCACACATGCACATACATCTGTCTCTAGGTGTGCTTGGGAGATAGAGAAGAAAGCAGAAATTGGGAAAGGACAGCGGCCACATAGCCACTGTGTCCCTCTGTGGGATGGGGAGGAAGGGGCAGCAGCCTGTCCCACTCACACTCCTGCATACACACCCTCTGAAGGTCTGAGTGAAATAGGCAGAGAATGGGATGTGGCTGTTTGTCCTGGAGGCTTGAGGGGACCCCCCCCAACCAACCTGCACTGTGATAGGCAGGCAGCTCCCAGGCTTGTCTGAACAGGAACTCTGCCAACTCTCCAAAGGCCCCGCAAGCCCCGGCCACTCCATTACAGCCCATTGATGGGCACTTATGGGTGTTGACTGTGCATCAGGCTGGTGAGCAAGGCCTGGGGTGGGCAGGAGAGGCCTCTGCCCTTTCAGAGGAGTCCAGTCTGAGAGAAGAGAGCACCCTGAAAATGGAGTTCAGGGGTCTGAGGAGAGACTGCTGTGGTCTGCAGGGTGAGGTGGTGCTGGTGAAGGCAGCCGAGGAAGGGGCGTCACCCACCGGAACGCTTGAAGCTTAGGGAAAGAGACTTGAAGATTAGAGATGGATAAGGAGTGGAGGATATCACAGAATCCCAGAATGGGAGAGGCAGAATGTCTTTGGAAATGACCCCGTCTAAGTCTGGCTTATCCAGAGGGAAGAACTGAGGCCCAAGGATAGTGGAGGATGACTTGGCTGACAGTGATGGAGTCATTTCAAGTTAGTTCAGCAAGCACCTCCTAAGCCTGTTGGGCACCAGCCTGAGGATTAAGCCTTAAATAAGGCTCCGTCTCCACTGGCTGTGGTATAGTGGGATGATAGACAGACAGATAAGCGCTACCCTGTGCCATGAGTGCAATGATCAGTGTGCGCAGGGCACAGGGGCAAGAGGGTAATGGAGGACTTCCAACTGGGCAAGACCTCTCAATGGAGGCAGCACCTGGGTTGGGTTTTGAAGGATGCAGAGGAGTTTGAGACTGATCACAGAATGAAGGGATTGGTTTCCAGGTAACCTGGATGGTTCAAGTTGGTTTCTGTTTTTGCTACCTGTGAAGCAGTGACCAGTCTGTCCTCCATTAACACCCCATTATCTGGGAGACTGCAAGCAAGCTAGGGAAGGCAGGGGATTTCGGGGTGTCTCTGTCCTGAGGCAGAGGATTGGATGCAGGGTTTCCCAGGGTCTTGGCCTTCACCAAGGCACCACCAGGTCAGTCCTGGTTGTGAAGCCTTCATCCAAGCTCCCTCCCATTTGGCCAAGAAACATTGATTGAACACCAATTGTGAATGAGCCTTGCAGGCTGGAGACGATTTCAAGAGGCAGAGTTGGGGGAAAGGCATTTTGGGAAAAGGGAATAGCATGAGCAAAGGTGCGGGTGTCACAGCAGCAGGAAACTAAGGAAGCAAGGGCCTTTTCGGCAAGCATCATCTGTTCTTGTTTGGCTCAATCATGGGGGCACCAAGGGAACAGTCAAGATACAGTTGGGAAGATTGCCTGGGCCTGACGCTGGGGCTGGGAAGCCCAGGGGAGGAGTTTGGACTTTCACTGGTGGCAAGTGGGAGATATCAATGGATTCTGAGCAAGAAGGACTCCCCCAAGATCCCTAGATAGGGCCGGGAGTTTGAGAGAACCCAGAAGCCTCCTGGGGAGCCAGGAGACAGGCCCTCTGGACAGTCATGTGCTGGTAAAAATGCTTCACAACCAGCTCTGTCTGTGGGAATGGGAGACACAGAGATAGACTGCCAGTTTTCATATAAAAACTCCCATCAGGGCAGGCTCAAAGCTTCCAAGGTAATATCAACTGGCTTTGAAGATTCCAGAGACTTTCACAGTTGGCTCTCGGAAGCCAGTGTGAGCTGACTCCAGCACACTGCCACACCCTGGGTTATAAACTGTATTTGCCCAAGACTGCTAGTGCTCAACCCTCCTTCTCCCCTGATCACTCCCATGGTGCCCTGCAAACCGGAGCCCAAGGATAGAAAAGTGCTCTGTGGTTTGTCCGAGCTCAGGGGACCGCCATGGTCTGAGACTCCAGGCCTGCGGGTCTGAGCCTTAGCTCAGCTGCTTATACACTGGGTGATTCAGGCACACCCTCACTTCTCTGGGGTGATTTGCTTTGCAGGGTCGCTGCCACAATAAGAAGAGGCCACGCAGGGAGGAGGTGTGGGTGGGAGCAGGGTTGTGCTGGGAAGGCCTGGGGAGCGTGGGCAGTGGTTCCCAGGGATCAGTAACAGGCCCTCTCCCACCCTACCCCCAGCTCAGTCGCTGGGCAAATCCATCAGATCAGTCTGCTGTCACCAGTAGGGGGTGGGAAAGGCAGGGTCTGTGAAATGAGGGGTCCTGGGACAGGATGAGGGCCAGAAGAGGTGAGAGGGCCTGGGCAAGAGGTAAGGAGGCGGGCTGCAGAACACCAGCACCTCAGACCCTGCCGATGGAAAAACGGGTCTTGGTAAGTGTCAGTGTCGCCACCTCCCTCCTTGTCCCTTAGGAAACTCCTATTCCTCCATCAGGCCTCAGCTCCTGCATACCTCTTCCAAGACGCAGGGGTTAAGAGTGAGAGTTTGGGTGTCATTCCATCTGCGGGGCCCTGGACAATCTGCTTCATCTTTTTCAAACTCATCTGTAAAATGGGGACAGTAATACCACAGAGCCTGCAGGATGGTTGCAAGGATTAAATGAAATGCTCTTGGCATGGAGGAGCCTGCTTCTGACAACAGGGATGCCCTCGTTCCTTTGCTACTTCCCCCACCCACATCCCCCCACAAAGTAGGCTTGGTCCTCTGAGTCTCCACCACACCATCCTCTTAGCCCAGGTAGTAATTACAGTCATGTCTGTCTCCTCCATGGAACAGTGAGCCCCTAAGTGTGGGGACTGGGTCTGATTCACCACCAGGTCCCCAGCGCCCAGTGCAGGACCTGGGAAGGCACGGACTTCACACCCTGTGTCACTGTCCAGGTCCTCACCAGCACCAAGACCCTGTCCCAGGCGCTCGATGTCACAGGTGTCCCGGCTGAGTGGCAGCTCCTCACTCAGCCTCCACTTCCTCACGTGTGACCCTGGTGACCTCTGAAGGTTGCTTCCCGCCTGAAAATGCTGTGAGTCCATGTCTCAAACCCACATCACCATCCTGCCCCCAGACCAACCCCTCCCCACTTCCCTGCCCCATCAACAGCCCCACTGTTCTCCAGTGACCCAGGCATGAGGCTTCGGAGTCATTTTTGACTCATCCATCCCCTTCATCCCCTATGGCTAGTCATCAGCCACAGTTTTTCCTTCAAAACACATCCGTAGTCCCCTCCCCAACATTCTAGTCCCCTCTGTCTTGGCCTCCGCTTTGGTCTGAAGTCTGGAGATTTTGTCTACTTTCTTTTCTTTTTTGGAGACAGAGTCTTGCTCTGTGGCCAGGTTGGAGTGATCTCGGCTCACTGTAGCCTCAACCTCCTGGGCTTAAGTGATCCTCCCACTTCAGCCTTCCAAATAGCTGGAAGCATAGGCACAAGCCACCACACCCAGCTAATTTTTAAATTTTTTGTAGAGACAGGGTCTCACTCTGTTGCCCAGGCAGGTCTTGAACTCCTGATCTCAAGCAATTCTCTCACCTTGGCCTCCCAAAGTGCCGGGGTTACAGGTGTGAACCACTGCACCACACCTGGCCTGATTTTGTCCATTTTCTAACTTGCCAGTGGCCCCTCACCTTCCACCATGGCCATCTTCCCAGGAGAGCTCTGGAGTTCCACTATTATGGTCCTCCCAAAAACGTGCAACGGGTACCTGACAGGGGAAACTGCCTCACACCCATCACCTGCCCCTGCATCTATCAGTCAGGAGCCGAGCTGCTGCCTCGAGGCTGAGTGTGCCCAGGAGAGACCGGGGTCTCTGCCCACAATCGGGCACACAGTCCACTGAGGCCTGCTATTCCTTAGGCCTAGCACCGGGCATGGGGCAGGGAAACCAGGATGCTTGAGGCACAGGCCCTGTCCACACCCTGAGACACGGATGGATGATGTCACACCGACACAGTGTGCTATAGGAACCTACGTGGGGTGGCAGTCACCCCTCACGCTGCCCGGAATCAGGACGTGTCACAGGTGATGGACAGTCGAGCTGGGTCTTGAGGAACAAGCAGGAGTTCTGTGGAGAGGGTGCTTCAGCAAGGAAGCTGCCTGGATGCGCTGTTACGAAGGCCTGCAGGGGCAGGTGGGGTGGCCACCGTGGGAGGCAGGGAGGCCAAGCTGAGAAGGGTTCCGTGGGCCGCTGGTCAGAGGTGAGCTGCCTATGGAATCCCTTACTGCCGTCCGTAATTCATGTCCCCCACAGGGAGCTGGCTTCCCCAGCCTGGGAAGCAATGCCTCCCTGTAAACATCAGAGCAGCCGTCTGCGAGCCATCCTTGAGCCCAGGAAGTTGAGGCTGCAGTGAGTCATGATCGCGATACCGTACTCCAGCCTGGGCCCCAGAGTGAGACCCTGTCTTAAAAAAAAAAAAAAAAGGAAAGGCCGGGCGTGGTGGCTCACGCCTGTAATCCCAGCACTTTGGGAGGCCGAGGTGGGCGGATCACGAGGTCAGGAGATCGAGACCATCCTGGCTAACAAGGTGAAACCCCGTCTCTACTAAAAATACAAAAAATTAGCCGGGCGTGGTGGCGGGCGCCTGCAGTCCCAGCTACTCGGGAGGCTGAGGCAGGAGAATGGCGTGAACCCAGGAGGTGGAGCTTGCGGTGAGCCGAGATCGCGCCACTGCACAGAGCTGCCCTCCCTACTTACCTTTCTTCGCCACCCTTTTCAGGTGGACGGGGCATGGCTTATCACTCCCATTTTACAGATGAGGACTCTGAGACCTACAGAGAGAAGGCGCTTGCCCAGGGTGGCCAGCTAGGCTTTGGTAGAGCCAGGCCTGGAATTTGCCTGGCCCCGGACCCCAGAGTCTAGAGGTTGCAGGGAGGCTCAAGCTTGGTTACTCAGTCCCTCTGGGGTAGGGCTGGTTCTGGGGTAGGGCTGGTTCCGTAGGACCAGATGGGGCAACAGACAGGCCCAACTGCTGGGAACCCCAGGACCAATCACCGGTGCCCATGGAACCTCGCCAAGGCAAGCGCTGCTGGGCTGGCACAGCCTCTGAGGCCAAGCCTGTTCCCCAAGTGCAGTGGGGTTTGGGGGATGGGATCTGGCCCCGGGGGAGCGGGAGGGACTGGGTGGCGGATTTGTGTTTCCACTTGATTTCCTCAGTTGTTTTCCAAGAGCGGTGGCAGGATCCTGAGGGGAGGGGCGGAGGTGGGGAAGCCACCGGAAGGCGCCAGGGCCCCGCTGCCTGTCCCCCATGTGACTCTGCTGACTGACGACAGTGCCGCGTGGAAGGGCCTCGAGGCTTCCGTCCTGTGCTCGCTGGGCGAGGGTGTGACGTGGACGAGGGCACTGGGCCCGCACTGGGTGACTCCTCGTGACCCATGCTGACTCTAAGTCTGCTGCCCACTTGGGGCCCCAACCCCTTTGATTCTGGGAGTCAAGAGAGGCTGTGACTGCCGCTGACCCCTATTCCCTGCACCATCCCAGGGGTCAAGCGGCTGGGGCTGAACCCGGACAGGGCAGGGGTGCCCCAAAACCTAGGGCTTGGCATGGCCACTTGGGTCCTCCCGACTCCCCTTGTCAGCCCCTTCCGCCTCCCCTTCTGCCTCCTCTGGTCCCACCGTTTCAGCCTTACTGCCTCACCACCACCATCTGTCCCTCAGCTCCGCAGGCCTGTCCACCCTGCTCCTCGTCCCCACTGGTGGTCTTTGCCGCCTTCCAGGGCTGCCCCAGCCTCTCACTGGGCCTTGGGCCACAGTCTTTTCCCTTCCATGCACCCCTGCGTCCCAGGCCTGGCAGCCTCCCCAGGCCTGTCACAGAGGAGTGGGGTCAGCCACTCCTGGCTTCAGAATCTGCTTGGCCACTTCCTGACCGCGTGGCGGCAGCCAGGTCCCAACCCTTCTCTGGGCTCCAGCTTCCTCCTCTGAGAAGCGGGGGAGGGAATAATGCCAAACCAGCGACCTCCTGCACCGGCTGTAAGGAGACCGCAGTGCCCGGCACAGGGCGGTGTGGGGAGGCAGCTGAAGAGCTCAAAGGAGAGCCAGGCCACTTAGAGTTGGCATCCCAGCGCTGACACCAGCCGTGCAGCCCTGGACCTCTCTCTGAGCCTCAATGTCCCCCTCTGTAAAATGGGGATAATAATAGCAGCTTCCCCTTGGGACAGAATGAACTAATCCCAGGGGAGACCTGTCAGCCTGGGCTTTCTGGAGGGAGTTGTGCCTGCGCAGCTCGGAACAATGAGTCAGAAGCAGCCAGCAGAGACACTGAGCGGAGCGCACTGGAGGTGGGGGCAGGGCTTGAGCAGAGGCCAGAGGAGAAACCAGATGGGAGCTTTCGGCCCGGGGCTGGGAGTGGTGGGAGGTGAGACCTGGGGCCCTGGCCTAGGACGAGCTGGGGCTTTCCAGGAGCCCACCCCAGCCTCCCCACCCCACCTTGCTAGCCAGGGGGCTGACATCCCTCCCCGGTCCCCAAGCAGATTCCCTTGTGCTGGTGTTGGTCCTTCCACCTACAAGCTCTCCCCGCACCTCTTGGCCTCTGCAAATCCTGCCCATCCCTCCATAACACACACAGTGTGGGTCTTCCTTCTTCCAGGAAGCCTTCCCTGCTCTCTGCCACAGCCATCTCTCTCTCCCCCTCTGTCTCTGCCTCTCTCGGTCTCACACCCTTCTGTGGCATCGCCTGTGACATGAACTCACCACGGTGGGTTATTCTGTAAATGCTGCACGTCTGAAGCCCATTAACTGTTAACAACAGGAGCCTCTGAGGGCTTTACACCCAGACTGGTGTGTGTATACCCCTCACCTTGCCTGATTCTCAGCACCATCCTATGGGACCAGAGGGATAAGCCCATTTGACAGATGAGGATGCTGAGGCCTAACAGGCCAAGGGGCGGCTGCCCAAGGGTCTATAGCAAGTCAGTGGGGCAAGTGGGAATCAGGGGTCGCTCTTCCCTTCCCAGGGCAGGGGGCCTAGCGGGAGCACGTTTCCTTTCTGTTCATCTGCAATCCCTCGGTCTATCCTGCTTCTGTCCTCGGGGCCATACAGCCTCCCTCTCCTGCCCACCGGCCTCTCTGCCATCTGAAACCCCCTGCTACTGTCACCACTTTCTGCATGACTGCCCCACCTCACTCTCCAGGTGCTGCCTGACACCCGCAGACAGTTCATATGCATCTGCTTCATAACCATGGCTGAACTGAGGCACCCGCCAGGCCACTGGGAGCGGCAGAAGAACAGGGGAAGCCCTGGTGGGAGCGGGTGGGAGGTGCTGTCCCTTCCCAGCTGGGTGACCATGAGTTGCAGCCTCATGTCTCAGAGCCCCCTTCCTATCCCCGAAGGGCAAGCTGCCTTCTTTTGATGCACCCGCAAAGCTCCAGGGTGGGTTTGGTTTTATTGATGAGGAAACTGAGGCCCTGGGAGGCCAGGAACCAGCCTGAGGTCAGAGGTGAGGCACTGAGCCCCTGTTTTTCTTGTTTTTTGAGACAGTCTCGCTCTGTTGCCCAGGTTGGAGTGCAGTGGTGGGATCTTGGCTCAATGAACCTCTGCCTCCCGGGTTCAAGCAATTATCTATCCTGCCTCAGCCTCCCACGTAGCTGGGATTACAGGCGTCTGCCACCACACCTGGTTAAGTTTTTGTATTTTTAGTAGAGACGGCGTTTCGCCATGTTGACCGGGCTGGTCTCAAACTCCTGACCTCAGGTGATCCAGCTGCCTCAGCCTCCCAAAGTGCAGGCGTGAGCTTCTGCGCCCAGCCGAGCCCCTACTTTTCTAGTCCATTTGCTGATGGTCATGACACCATGAGGTTGGTGGGGCAGGGAATGCCCTCAGAGTCCTTTGAGAAGCTTTAAAAATTCCCCCAAGAAGAGGCTTCCTTCTGTGCAACCAGGACGTCCACAGGTAAGTTTCCCCTTCAGGGGCCTGGAACCCCCCATTAGTGAACTGCCCTCAGGGGCAAGGCTGCTCTCCTTAGGAACCTATGCTAGATGAACAGGCCCATTCTTGGCACATACTAGATGCTCAGTAAACACTTACTGAAAGAATGATTTGGGTCTCATTTAGGAGGGGTGGACAACAGGGGAGGAGTGGCTGCAAGGGATGGGAGAGGGGGTAAGGAGGGCTGCAGCCAAGGCCTGTGGGTCTCTCAGTTTCTGACCTTGACCTCCAGAGAGTCCTGTTGCGATGGAGCTCAGACCACACCATCCCCTGCTTAAAGCCCCAACGGGCCTTCCCTCCAGCGTTCAGAGCTAGGCCCTCCAACCCCATGTGTCTGACTCCCTTTCCCACACACTGGCCTCCTGGCTGTTCCTAAACTCAACAGCACATTCCCTCTCAGGCCTTTCATGCTGTTGCCACTGGCTGGAATATTCTTTCCCCAGATATCTTCCTCTCTTCTTTCAGATCTTTGTCAAAAGTCATACTCTGGCAGGGGTCTTCTCTGACCACCATGTCTAACATAACACCCCTCCCATCTGTCTCCACCTTTACCCTGCTTTGTTTTTCATTCTGGAACTCACGGCTGCCTGATGTTAGCTTGTAGGTTTACTTGTATACTGCCCATCTTCCTGAGGAAAGAGGAGAATATCTGCTCTGTGAGGGCAAGCTGGTCTGTTATGTCCACTGCTGTAGCCCCAGAGCTGGAACAGTGCTGGGCACATGGCCAGTGCTCAATCAGTGTTTGTGGAAGGAAGGAAGGAAGGAA
>NW_012120154.1:3449894-3450993 GCF_000951035.1 Colobus angolensis palliatus | reverse complement strand
TGGAGTGCAGTGGCGATTCCAGCCTCCCACGCGATTCTCCTGCCTCAGCCTCCTGAGTAGCTGGGACTACAGGCATGTGCCACCATGCCTGGCTAATTTTTGTATTTTTAGTAGAGATGGGATTTCACCAGGATGGTTTTGATCTCCTGACCTCGTGATCCACCCACCTCGGCCTCCCAACTCTTTCTATCTTTTGTTCATCCAGTGCCTCCTATGTGTGGCCCTGTGCGAGATGCTTTTTGAATAAGTAGCCTCAGCAGATGGACAGCAGCTCACTTCATACAGGTTGGCCGGAGGTAGCAAGGGTCATCAAGTCAACGTGTGGGAAGTGCCCTAACCACAGTAGGTGCTCACGAACAGTAGCTTCTTTTAGAACCACTTGCCTGTGATCAGATGGCCTCTCTGGGAGCCAGAGAGTCAGTGTTGGGAGGTAGAAGGTGGGGGAAGGGGAGAAAGCTGGGGTGGGGAAAGAAGAGATATGCCTAAATTTTAGGAAAAACGTTCTGAAAGGCAAACTGTGCAAAGATGGAAGGGACAAGCTCCCTGTCAGTATCAGGAGGCTCCAGCCCTGGTGGCCCTGGAACCAGGACCAGCTTTGGGACATGAAGCCAGAGGATGTGAGGATTCAGAGGGCGTCCTCTTGAGGTTAGGGTGGGCCAGGCCCTAGAGCTTGGAGCAAGTGGCTCAGGGGAAAGGACCAGGCCGGGCCCAGGCAAGTGGAAGCCATGGCTGCGGCTGGGTCACAGGGCGGCTGGGGTTTGACCTGTCGGCCATGATGGACTCTAGACCCAGGAGCCACCAGGGCACAGGATGGGACGGGTTGAGAGATCTGGCCGTCCAGGCCCTGAGTGTGCCCTGGCTCCTCCTCACCTTCCGCCGTGGCCTTGAGCCCCTTGCGCCCGCGCCCATGGGGTTAAATCTCTCCCTGTCTCTCTCTGCTCCAAGTTGTTTTCCAAGCGAGGCAGAGAATGGTTCTCTTGTTACCAACATGGCTTCTGGGCATTGGGTAATGCGCTCCCTCTTCTCCCGCAGCGCCACAAAGGGACCTTTTGTTCCCCTCCCTGCCCCTCTCGCTGGCTCTTCCCGGCCCCCCACCCAC
>NW_012120154.1:3439023-3447969 GCF_000951035.1 Colobus angolensis palliatus | reverse complement strand
AAAATAAAATAAAATAAATTGAGAAAAGGGTAGGAAAGCAGATGTGAATGGCAAAGCTGGTGGGAGAGGCACCCCAGGCCATGGGCTGGAGCAGAGAGGGCCTGGCAGGGGTGGTGGGAGAGGCGGCAGGGGGAGGAGCGGTCAGCAAAGTGGCCACAGAAGTGGGGGACTCCTGAGGACCAAGGGTGACCTGGGAAGGTCTGTGGACTAGATCCTGAGGGCGATGGGGTCACTGGAGGATTTCAAGGGAGTCAGATTTGTGTTCTAGAAATATCTTTACCATATGGGCTGGCCGTATACCAATCTGGTTTATTACTGTTTTCCTAGCACCTAGCTCAGTGCCAGCACACAGTGGATGTCCACTGAATGCTTGGAATCAATACACAGGTGCCAGCTGTGTATCCAGAGGCGATGGTTAACTCCTGTGAGGGTCCTTCAGCTTCAGTTTCCTCCTTTGTGAACGAGGACACTGGCACCTGCCTCGTGGGCATGTCGTGATGGTGAAGGGAGCTTGGCAGTTTGGGCTCACTGGCCTGCACGTGGTCAGCACTCCGTAATGGCAGCTTTTATAAAATGTGTGGAGGATGTCCCAGTGGGGAGATGAGGGCAAGGACCCCAGTCAGGAGTGGTCAAGTCAGCCGGAGGAGAGAGAATAACGATGACAACAGTGACGATCAAGGGCTGAAGTTCTTCACGTATTGCATTCATGTCATCCTCAACACAGCGAAGGAAGACGGCACCGTAGCTATCCCTGTGTTATTTTCCAGGAGGCGGCGGCTCAGAGAGGAGTGACTCACCTGAGGCCCCGTGGCCAATGCGTGGTGGATGGAAGTACATGGAACGCCAGAGCCAGGCTGGTGACCAATGCTGGTGGTGGGGACTGGTCAGGGTGGCCGCCAGGGAGGGGATGTGAGGACACGGTCCAGACTGATGGAACAGATGGCGGGGGCAGGCGCAAGGGGAGGGAGGTTTCAAGGACACCCCTCAGTTTCTGGCCCAGGTGACCAGGTGGAAGGTCATTTCCTGAGTGAGGGACACAGCAGGACAGACAGGCTTGGGGAGGGACTGTTGGGGTGTCTGGAATCTAGGAGAGGATCCGGGCGGCGGACGGTGGGGAGGGCGGAATGAGCTCATGGGGCAAGTGGAAGGCTTGTGGGCAGTGGAAGAGCTCCAGCCCCCAGAGACCCAGCCAAGGTCAAGTAATAACGACAGTAGACGTTACATAGCCTTGACTCTGTGCAGACCTCATCCTGCGTCCTTATATTAACTCATTGAACCCTCTCAACCATTATCAAATTTGGAGCCACCATTATCACCCCCATTTTATAGATGGGGAAACTGAGGCAAGAGACGTTAAGCCTGCAGTGTTGGAATAGGCAAATCTGTAGAGAAAGGAACGTGGGTGAGTGGTGGGCTGGGGAGGATCATGGCTAACGGGCACAGGCTTTCTTTTTTGGGTGATGAAAATATTCTAAAATGACTGAAAATATTGCACAACGCTGTGAATATGCAGAAACCCACTGAATTGTATGCTTTAAATGTGTGAATTGTATAGTATTTGAATTTCACCTCAGTAGAGCTGTTACCAGAAAGCAAGAGAGAGAGAAAGAGAATATTTGTACCTGGACATTTTTGCCTCTGGGTGGAGATTACTCCACCTCAGGAAGCAGTAAACCCCAACCACCAATTTTTGGAGGCTTGCTCCATATGACTTTGGGGAGGGGTTGGGAGGGATGCGGTAGGGTAGTGTCTCAGCTGCTCTTCCTGGAGGAACAAAGGCCCAGCCAGCAGATCACCCAGAAGCTTGGTGCCCCAGCCCCTCCTAGAGGAACCCCAGTGTCTGCTTGGGTCCAGGAACACGCAGTGGGTGCCTTCCTTCCGGTCGTCCTGGTCCCCACAGGTCATGGGCTGGAGGCCCAGGACGGTCTCTGTGAAAGTCACACCTGGCTCCTCCCTCCATATCCCAACTGAGGCTGGGAGGCCCAGGCTGCCCTGGTGCCCAGGGGCTGTGACTGACCCATGGCCTGTGCCAGGATGGCAACTGTGAAGAGGCTCCAGGGACCCCTGGGTATGAGCCAGTGGGGGAATGAAAAGAGGAAGGGAGAAGTCTGCAGGCCTGCCCCACCCACCTGGAGGGGTCAGAGAAGGAGCTGTGCTGTCCAGGAAGGTGGGGTGGCCAGCAAAGTGGCCTGGAGGGATGAGGAGGAGAGGGTTTGGGAGAGTGGCTTCCCATGACATGGCACCTTCTCCAGAACAGGGTCGTGAGCATTCAGGAGGGAAGGAAGTGCAGACAGCTAGTGGACAGTTCTTTGGGGAAGCTGGGCTGAGAAGGGAGAGGGGGTAGAGCAATAGCTGTTTTTATTTTCTGGGCTGAGAGGAAGGAATGGATAGTGGGGAGAAGAGCTGCTGACCACACAGCAGAGGGGTGGGCCAGTGGGAGAGGGGCATCTGCAGAGATGGGGGTGTTCTGGAGTTGGATGGGGGCCCCCCACTCCCAGGAGGGCAGTGGGTGGGGTGAGGGCTGAGAGCTGCAAAGCTGATGGCAGGAGGGGAGGCCGAGGGGCCCTGTGGCCTCTCCTCTTTGCAATAGAGGAGGGGTGTTGGGATTGTGGGGCTTCAGCGGGTTTGCTGTCTCTACTGAAGGCCCCAGAAGAAGGAAGCCTTGGGGACCAGAAAGGGTGGGTGGCGCTGGGAGAGGGCCCGCATGCCACTGCTGGGCTGTGTGGAAGTCCCCGTCTGAAACGGGGTTGTTCTTTCTCTTCTGAGAGCTCCAAGTGCCAGCCATGTGCCCCTGGCCTGGAGAGCAAGGGGCCTGTCCTCTGTGGGTTCATTTACAGCTTTTCACAGGTGCCCCTACCTGGTCCTGGGCAACTTGTCATCAGCGCACCTGGTGTGGATACCGAGGAGAACTAACAGAGGCCAGGCAGCTCCCGGTGCTTCCCCAGGCCCCCAGCCCCACCCCTCAGCTGAGGACAGCACCTCCCTCTCCCATCCAGGCTGTACCTGCCACTGCCCTCCACTCCACCAGGCTCACCACACAGCAGGGCCTCAGGCAGTTTGCCCTTATGCCTGTATGCTCTGGGCAGATTTCAAAGCAGTTTCCCTTAACTACCCACAGGGTGCCATCTCTCCATCATTACCCCTATGCACACACACCCAGTGGGGCTGGGGAGAGTTCCCCCCACCCTGGACCCAAATCAGGCACTTCCTCCCGAGCGAGCCCCTCCTGTGCCTCATCGGCCCACTCCAAGGCCATTTGTTCTTCCTTTTGACACAGTCCTGATACCTTGGGTGCTTCCATTCCCTAGGCTGGAGGGGAATTAGAAAGGGGCATGGGAGGAGAGAGGGCCTAGGAAAAGAGAAGACAGGTGGTAAGTTGGTTTTTGTCAACATTTGCAGCCAAATTTCAAGGGAGGCCCTGGAGCCACTGTATAACACAGACATGACACCTATGGGACGCTTGTTGAAAGACTCGGGTGCTTTGCTGGCTTGGTGGCTGTGATGACTTCATGCAAATGGCAGCTGCATTTCTATGAAACTTTGTTAAAGCAAACTAGGTATAAATAAAGATTCATGTTCAAAGATCTGTATTGCA
The DNA here is from genome assembly GCF_000951035.1 of Colobus angolensis palliatus. Taxonomy (NCBI): domain Eukaryota; kingdom Metazoa; phylum Chordata; class Mammalia; order Primates; family Cercopithecidae; genus Colobus; species Colobus angolensis. The sequence goes on along the minus strand of NW_012120154.1, from coordinate 3,444,374 downwards.
ATGTGTCTAATTGTGAATAACTGGCCACAACCTTAATCAACAGTAGAGGATTACAGCGTCATTCCTGTAACCCCAGCACTTTGGGAGGCTGAGGTGGCTGGATCACCTGAGGTCAGGAGTTCGAGACCAGCCTGGCCAACATGGTGAAAACTCATCTCTACTATAAATACAAAAATTAGCCAGGCATGGTTGCGGGCGCCTGTAATCCCCGCCACTCATGAGGCTGAGGCACAAAAATCACTTGAACCTGGGAGGTGGAGGTTGCAGTGAGCCAAGATCATGCCACTGCACTCCAGCCTGGGTCAGAGAGCAGGACTCTGTCTCAAAAAAACAAAAAAACAAAAAACCACAAACCAGTAGAGGATTGATAAAGTGCATCATAGCACAATCCTGTGACAGCATATGACACGGCCACTAAAAATGATGCCTATGAGGAGTTTTTTTGTGTGTGTGGCACCAGGAGGAACTTGGGGCCACAAGTATGTTTGAAAGGTCAATCATCAATGCCACACAAGTAACAAACTGCCAAGTCTAAACATCTTACTTTTTTTTTTTTTTTTTTGAGACGGAGTCTTGCTCTGTCGCCCAGGCTGGAGTGCAGTGGCCGGATCTCAGCTCACTGCAAGCTCCCCCTCCCGGGTTCACGCCATTCTCCTGCCTCAGCCTCCTGAGTAGCTGGGACTACAGGCGCCCGCCACCTCGCCCGGCTAGTTTTTTGTATTTTTAGTAGAGACGGGGTTTCACCGTGTTAGCCAGGATGGTCTCGATCTCCTGACCTCGTGATCTGCCCATCTCGGCCTCCCAAAGTGCTGGGATTACAGGCTTGAGCCACTGCGCCTGGCCACATCTTACTTTTTTTTTTTTTTGAGGTGGAGGTCTCGCTCTGTCGCCAGGCTGGAGTGCAGTGGCATGATCTCAGCTTACTGCAACCTCTGCCTTCCGTGTTCGAGAGATTCTCCTGCTTCAGCCTCCCAAGTAGCTGGGGTTACAGGCAACCGCCACCACACCCAGCTAACTTGTATTTTTAGTAGAGATGGGGTTTCACCATGTTGGCCAGGATGGTCTTGATCTCTTGACCTTGTGATCCACCCACCTCAGCCTCCCAAAGTGGCATGAGCCACCGTGCCTTTTTTTTTTTTTTTTTTTTGAGACAGCGTTTTGCTGTGATGCCCAGGCTGGAGTGCAATGGCGCAATCTTGGCTCACTGCAACCTCTCCTTCCCAGGTTCAAGCGATTCGCTTGCCTCAGCCTCCTAAGTAGCTGGGATTACAGACACATGCCATCATGCCCAGCTAATTTTTGTATTTTTAGTAAAGACTGGATTTCACCATGTTGGCCAGGCTGGTTTCAAACTCCTGACCTTGGGTGATCTGCCTCCCTCGGCCTGCCAAAGTCCTGGGATTACAGGTGTGAGCCACGGTGCCCGTCCAGCATCTTACTTCTTAACATGATATATGAGGCCCTGGAAAACCTGTCCTCTGCTGGCCTCCTTAGCCTCCTCCCTCACTGCTGAACGGCTGTGGTTCTCACAGCTGGTTTTACTCTATGCCTTTCCATATGCTCTTCCCTCTGCCTGGAATACCTTTCCCTGCTGTCCCCATCTACTTTGGTCTAACTTCTACTCCCCATTTAAGAATCACCCCCATAGCAAGATTGCTTGAGCCCAAGAGCTTGAGACCAGCCTGGGCAATGTAGTAAGACCTCATCTCTCCAAAAAATTTAAAAAATTAGCTGGGTGTGGTGGCACACACCGGTGGTCTCAGGTACTTGGGGGTTGAAGTGGGAAGACTGCTTGAGCCTGGGAGGTCAAGGCTGCAGTGAGCCGAGATTGTGCCACTGAACACCAGTATGGGAGACAGAGCAAGACCTTGTCTCAAAAATAAATAAAAAATAAAAAATAAGGCCAGACACGGTGGCTCATGCCTGTAATCCTAGCACTTTGGGAGGCCCAGGTGGGCAGATCACCTGAGGTCAGGAGTTTGAGAGCAGCCTGGCCAACATGGTGAAACCCCATCTTTACTAAAAATACAAAAAATTATTTGGTGGGAGCCTGTAATCCTAGCTACTCAGGAGGCTGAGGCAGGAGAATCGCTGGAACCCGGGAGGCGGAGGTTGCAGTGAGCTGAGACTGCACTGCACTGCAGCCTGGGCGATAGAATGAGACTGTCTCAAAAAAAAAAAAAAAGAAAAAAGAAAAAAGAAAAGAAAAGGAAAAAGAGTCAGCCCCAGCATCTTCTCCTCCTGGAAGCCTCCCTGGCCTCCTGGCTGGGCTAGGGTTCACTTTTCTGGTACCCCCTAGTCCTCTGTGCTTACTGAATATTCCACACGCAGTTATAATTTTTGGTTGACATACTGACCCTCCACTTCCAGCCTGTGAGTCCCTCGAGGGAGAGACTGTGTCTGGTTCACCTCCATGTCCCAGCGCTGGCCCCATCCTGGCACATCTGGGCAGGGAGTCACATGACCTGGTTCTATTCCTGGTCATGTTCCTGTCCAAGCCACCCCTTTGGTTTCCCCATTCAAAATGTGGGAGAGCTGGGCTTTGCCAGGTCACTTCTGAGGGCACAATTGTCCAGAAGATGGACAGGGCTTGCATGGCCCAGGCCTGTGCCAGGTGCTCGAGATTGATGAGTTGAGGGCCATGGGCAGTGCCCTCGGTCAGAAACCCCTTCCCTGTAGCCCTGTGTAGAGAATGGGGTGGGTGTAGAGAGGGGGCGGAGGGCTACATGCCAGGGCCTCAGCAGACCAGACCCCACCAAAGAGGCTGGCCTGGCACCCCCCCAGCAGGAACGGTGGCCCTCAATGGTTATCAAAGGCCAGCGGGGCCCCTCCCGCCAAGGATGAGGGGGTGTCCCTGGGCTGCCACTGACAAGCAGGGCCATCCGTCAGCCCTGAGCACAATGGGGTCATTAACCCCTGACCCCAGCTCCTTTTTAGCCACTTCCTCTGAGGGCTGGGTGTATGGGGCTGAGAACGGATGGGGGATTTCTGTCAAGCCTCGCTTTTCAACGAGGGGCCCAGGAGCAATGGCTGCTTGGCTGCTCCCAGGCTCTCTAACTTCCAACCTCTGCGGCTCCTGTGGGGGTCTGGAGGAGCCTCCCACTCTCTGTCCCCTGAGAGGGCACCCCTTAGGCCAACCACCCTCAAGCCAAAGCAGTGTGTATGGGGAAGGACAGATAGAGACCCTGAGAAAAAGACAGAGACTCGGAGAGAAGGAAGCCGAGGTGGGCAGATCATCTGAGGGAGACACTTGAGACCCGAGACGGCTCCTTTCCCTTTACAAAGTGCGTTCACGGGAAAAATCATAGACCAACCCTGCTTGTGAAATTAGATGCAAAAATCTTAAATCAAATATTAGCCAAGCAGATATATGCATCATGCCCAAACTGAGTTTATCTTAGAAATGCAAGGCTTATTTAACATTTGAAAAATCTATTAGTGAATTTATCACATTAATAAATTAAGGGAGAAAAATCATACGATCATCTTGGCACTGGAAATCAAGGTCAACATCTACTTAAGATAAAAATGTTTTAGCAAACTGGGGATAGAAAGGAATTTCCTTAGACTGGGCATGGTGGTTCCCAGCACTTCAGGAGGCCAAGGCACACGAATCGCTTGAGCCCAGGGGTTCGAGACCAGCCTGGGAAACACAGTGAAACCCCATCTTTACAAAAAAAGACAAGTTTAACTGGGCGTGGTGGTGTGCGCCTGTAATCCCAGCTACTTGGGAGGCTGAGGTGGGAGGATCGATTGAGCCCAGGAGTTTGAGACTAGCCTGGGCAACATAGTGCATAGTGAGACTGTGTCTCAAAAAAAAAAAAAAAAAAGAAAGAAAGAAAGAAAGAAAGAAAGAAACTTCCTTAAACTGATAAAGATTATCCACAAATCCCAGCACAAACACAGAGTTCTTAAAGGAGCAATGGACACATTTCTTAGAATCAGGGATGGGTTCAATCATCCATGAGTCGATTCAACATTGTACCTGAGGTCCTAGTCTGGAAAGTAGGCATGAAAGAAAGGGATAAGAATTGGAAAAGAAAAGCAAAACTGGGATTATTTATAAGTGGTATGATTGTCTATTCATAGAAAACCCCAAATCATCTACTGGCAGAGTATTAGACCTATGAATGAAATTTAGCAGAGAAAGGATATTCCCACATCCAGTCAATATGAAAAACTAATTATAGGGTGTGATGGTTCGTGCCTGTAATCCTAGCACTTTGGGAGACTGAGGTGGGTGGATCACTTGAGGTCAGGAGTTCGAGACCAGCCTGGCCAACATGGTGAAACCCCATCTCTATTAAAAATACAAAAATTGGCCGGGCGCGGTGGCTCAAGCCTGTAATCCCAGCACTTTGGGAGGCCGAGACGGGCGGATCACGAGGTCAGAAGATCGAGACCATCCTGGCTAACACGGTGAAACCCCGTCTCTACTAATAAATACAAAAAAAAAAAAAAAACTAGCCAGGCGAGGTGGCGGGCGCCTGTAGTCCCAGCTACTCGGGAGGCTGAGGCAGGAGAATGGCCTAAACCTGGGAGGCGGAGCTTGCAGTGAGCTGAGATCCGGCCACTGCACTCCAGCCCGGGTGACAGAGCAAGACTCCGTCTCAAAACAAAAAAACAAAAAAACAAAAATTAGCAGCTGTGGTGGCATGTGCCTGTAGTCCCAGCTACTCTGGAGGCTGAGGCAGGAGAATCACTTGAACCTGAGAGGTGGAGGTTGTGGTAAGCCGAGATCGTGCCACTGCACTCCAGCCTGAGCAGCAGAGCAAGACTCCATCTCAAACAGAACAGAACAAAACAAAACAAAAATGAAACAAAACAAACAAAAAAATGAATTACAGCTAAAACACAGATAATCTTTGAAAACATGATGCTCAGCAAAAGAAGCCAGAGGTGAAAGGCCACATAGGAAGTGATTCCATTTATATGAAATGCCCAGAATAGACAAATCCATAGTGACAGAGAGTAGATTAGTGGCTTCGGGGGGCTGGGGAGAGGAGGGCTTGGGGAGTGACTGGGAATGAGTTAAGTTTTCTTTTGGAGTGATGAAGATGTTCTGGAATTAGATAGCAGTGATGGCTGTATATAACCTTGAGAATATAGGAAAAACCACTGAATCGTACACTTTAAAATGATGAATTTTTATGGTATGTAAATTGTATCTCAAGAAAAAAGTAATTGCATTTATAAACATCAGAGCTGACAATATATAATTTTTAAAAATCTTCCATTTACAATAATAACAAAAATTACATCTAACAAAATATTTATGGTGATAAACCTAAAATGCTATTGAGGTACAGGCACATTGAAAAATGGTTTGGCAGTTTCTTTTTTTTTTTTTT
>NW_012120154.1:3433028-3438320 GCF_000951035.1 Colobus angolensis palliatus | reverse complement strand
GCCCGTCTCGGCCTCCCAAAGTGCTGGGATTACATGCTTGAGCCACCGTGCCCGGCCTTGCCCAGCTAATTTTTGTATTTTAAGTAGAGACAGAGTTGCACCACGTTGGCCAGGCTGGTCTCAAACTCCTGGCCTCAAGCGATCTGCCTGCCTTGGCCTCCTAAAGCCCTGGGATTATAGGTGTGAGCCAGCATGCTCACAACCGGCAATTTGGCAATTTTTTAAAAAACTAAACACACATTTACCATAGGACTCCGTGACAGCATGCCTGGGCATTTATATCAGAGAAATGAACACTCATATCCACACAAAAACAAGTACACAATTGTCGGGGCAACTTTATCTGTAATGGTCAAAAATTGGAAACAACTCGAATGCTCTTCAGTGAGTGATTAAACTAACTAGTTCCTCCATACCATGGAATACTACTCAGCAATGAAAAGGAATGGGCTAAGGTAAGAACAGGCTTCCAGAAGGATGGAGCTCAAGGGAATTATGCTGAATTGTTTGTTCTTTGACGAAGTCTTGCTCTGTCGCCCAGGCTGGAGTGCAGTGGCATGATCTCGGCTCACTGCAACCTCCGCCTCCCGGGTTCAAGCTGCTATTCTGCCTCAGCCTCCTGAGTAGCTGGGACTACAGGCACGCACCACCACGCCCAGCTAATTTTTGTATTTTTATTAGAGATGGGGTTTCACCATGTTGGTCAAGCTGGTCTCGAACTCCTGACCTCGTGATCCACCCACCTCGGCCTCCCAAAGTGCTGGGATTACAGACGTGAACCACTGCACCTGGCAAAAAAAAAAAAAAAAAAAAAAGCCTAATTTGAAAGGTTACATGCTGAGGAGCTCCATTAATGTAACATTGTCACAGTGACAGAACTGTAGAGACGGAGCACAGAGTTGTGGTAGCGAGGGGTTGGGGCAGGGAGGGGAGGGAGATGGGGAGGGAGGTTACCATAAATGAGTAGTATGGAGGGTCTGTGATGACGGAAGATAGAACAGTTCTGTATTTTTTTTTTTTTCTTTTTGAGACAGAGTCTCGCTGTCGTCTGTGCTGGAGTGCAGTAGTGTGGTCTTGGCTCATAGAAGCCTCCGCTTCCTGGGCTCCAGTGATCCTCCTGTCTCAGCCTCTCCCTGAATAGCTGGGACCACAGGTGTGCATCACTGTGCCTGGCTAATTTTTGTATTTCTGGTAGAGATGGTGTTTCACCATGCTGCCCAGGCTGGTCTTGAACTCTTGAGCTCAAGCAATCTGCCCGCCTCAGCCTCCCAAAGTGCTGGGATTATAGGGGTGAGCCACCATGCCTGGTCAGTTCTGTATCTTAATTGCGATGGTGGCTACATGAATCCACTCGTGATGAATTGTAGAGAACTACACACACACACACATGCACACACAGGCATACACACACATGTGCACACACACCTACATGAATGCATGCAGAACTAGTGAACTCTGAATAAGGTTCTGTGGTCAAGTACTCTAGTTACGTAAGATGTTACCTTTGGGGAAAACTGGGAAAAGCACACCCGGGACCCTTCTGTACTATTTTTGCAACTTCATGTGAGTCTAAAATTATTTGAAAATAAAAACATAGACAAAAAATGTTATTGGGAGACATGAAAGAAGATCCTCAATATTTGCTTCACCATAAGGAAAGCACCTGGAGGAAGGGGTGCAGCATAGGCAGGGTTGTGGCTGCAAATGGAGTGGCCGTGAGGGATCACTGGGCAACTTGGTGTTAGGTAACACAAGTGTCATTAGCCTCTTCTCTCTAATTTTGTACTTTAAAAAATTTCCTTAATAAGAAATAAAAGATGTAAGTGAATGCAAAGAGACAGCTATTAAGTTGCATAGATTCAGTATAAAGATGTTCATTCTCCCCAAATTAATGTCAGTTAAACTCAGTCCTGATCAAAACCCGACAGGCTTTCTGATGGAGCTTATCAAGCTGATTCCAAAAATCAGTGAGAAAGAGCAAAGCAGTAAGAATAGCTGAGACACTCCTACAGAATGAGGCGGGACACCTGCCTTACCCGCTATCAAGGCCAGGCGTACAGCTACGGTCGTTAGGCCAGTCTGGGATTTATCAGTGCAGAGGCGGCCACCGAGACCCATGGGACAAAGAGCCCGGCAGAGACCGAAGCACACAGGGATATTGAAGGTGGGGGCGTGGCAGGTGAGGAGAAAGGAAGGACCAGGCGCATTCACGTCAGTTTCACCTGCTGTCCTCATCCCTCTCCAGTAGGCTGGCCTTGCTCTTTGTGTCCCAAGACCCCATTCCACACTGAGGTCACTGAGGCTCAGAGGGGGCCAGTGACACCCAAGGTCTTCTGGCTGTGGTCCCGGGCTCTTTCCAAAGTGTGGTCCCACCAGCCTTCCCTGCCTGTGTCTGAACCACGGGCCTCCAACCCACTACAGTCCCGAAGATTCAGAACCTCTGAGGGAGGGGTGGGGATGGGGTGTTGCGGCATCTGCAAGAGAAACAGCTTCCCACTTGAGTTTGAGAACCCTGCAAGGGAGAGGGAGGAGAGAGAGAGGGCGAGCGCAATGAGCCAGCCACTGTGCTGCCAGGCTGGGGAACAATCAGGCTCTGTCCCTCTCCTCCCCACCCCCCTGGGCTCCCACCAGCTTTCATCACTGACCTAACCCAGGGGGCAGGGCACTGGGGGGCGGGGGTGGAGGGGAGGGCAGAGGTCAGCCCATTACATGCCAAGCCGAGCCAGGAATAGATCCCACTTTGGGGGTGGCTAGGGGGACTTGGGGCCCCACGGAAACCCACCTCCCACCTCTGGCTAGAGGCAGCTGACTGGAGGAGGCGGTGGAGAAGAGAGGAGATAGCTGCCCTGTACCCCAAGGGTGGGGAGAGCCAGGGCTCCATCAAAGCTACGAACAGGCTTCTAGAAGGATGCGGATGCCCCTGAGCCACACTAATCCCCTCCCTGGCCTCCACTGCTGCCACCCTAGTGGGAGACACTTTCCTGTCCCAAGAGGAAGGTGACCCTCCCAACCCGCTGTCCTCAGGGCTGGCCCACCCCACCAGGCCTCCCTTCTGCTGCCCCAACCCAGCCTCCCAGTGGTTTGGCCCCTGTGCCCTGTCCCCACCTTGCTTCAGCCTTGGGGGGTGGTGTTCCCATCCCCACCAATGGGCCCCCCTGCTCCCTCCAGCCTGTCGATGGTAGCCAGGGGGCTCCAGGCAAACACAGGTCTGACTGCCCTTTCCCTTCCTGGCTAGAGTCTTCTGTGGCTCCTCAGTGCCAGGCAGATCGAGTCTGGGATTCTGATGCCAGCACTTGAGGCCTCTGCTATCTCTGGCCATCGCCTGATATCTGGCCTTCTACTTTTGATGACACAGTTATTCGTTCATTTAACAGACAGGTGTTGAGCGTCACCCCATGCTAGACAGTGTGCTAGGTGTTGGGGACAGAGGTGTGACCTGGATGGGCTAGGTTTCTGCCCTCAGGGACCTGGCTGTCTGTAGAAAGCAGACCAGAGACTGGTTAGCAAGCAAGCGCAGGCCCCGTCACCAGCCGCTCTGCAGGGATCGGTGACATGAAGGGGATAAGCACGCAGGACTGGTCCCTGCTGGCTGCGCCACCTCTTCTCAGGCCGCTCGGGGGTGACAGTGCACACCTGCCACAGAAACACCCTGCCGCTTCCTCTCAGGCGTCCCTGAGCACTTCCTTAGAGAGACCCTTTTAAAGCGGCACATCTAAAGAACTCCCTGGGCAGGCACAGTGGCTCATGCCTGGGAGCCATTTTGGGAACACTTTGGGAGGCCGAGGTGGGCGGATAATCTGAGATCAGGAGTTTGAGACCAGCCTGACCAACATGGTGAAACCCCATCTCTACAAAAAACACAAAAATTAGCCGGGTGTGGTGGTGCTTGCCTGTCATCCCGGCTACTTGGGAGGCTGAGGCAGGAGAATCACTTGAACTCAGGAGGCGGAGGTTGCAGTGAGCCGAGATCACACCACTGTACTCATCACCTTTCCCACCCCTCCATTTTATAAAATCTCTGGTGTCTGCCACCAGCTGGAAGCAGCCAATTCTTTGCTTACCAGTTGATTGTCTGCTCCTCCCACTCACGAGGCCTCTGTCAGGGCAGAGCCTTGCTTGTCTTGTTCCCTGGTGTGTGTCCTGGATGTATTAGGTGCTCAAGAAATAGGTACTGAATGAATGAGTGAGTGAATGAGTGAGCGTGTGGGATCACTGCACGGCCGTGAGGCTCATGTGAAGAAAGGAATGGAAGCTGCTCAGTTCTGGGCCTGTGCACAGAAGGCACCCAGCCTTAGCTGCCAGGGTCACTGTCGTCTGCTTGACCTGAAAGCCCACACTCTAAATGTCTATGCTGACGACGAACTGAACTGAATTCCAGCAACCCACTCCAACTTCTGGACCTTTAAGTAGGGAGGATTGCAGGCCTGGGCTGGGGGACAGCGGTGGCTGCAGAGCGGGCAGCCAGGCACAGAGCTGGCAAGACCGGCTCACCCGTCCACAAAGTATACAGACCCCTGAGCTCCCTGGCAGCCCTGAGTCAGCAGGTGGCGACAGTGGGAGGTGCGGAAAGCTGGAGGGCTCTATAGCTGGCCGCGTGCTTCAGGAGCTGTTTTTCCTAATGGCCACCGGGTGGCAGCACTTCCCCAGGAATGTGGGCGGCAGAGCCAGCCCTTGTGGATTGAATCTCAGAGGGAGCCACAGGGATGGAAGCTTGGAGGGGACCCAGGCCCACGGTCGCACAACTTTCAGTGGCAGGGCCAGGCCAGGACAGAGGTCACTTGCCTTGCCACCTGGACGGACTCAGGAGTAGCCTCAGGGCAGGAGGAGATACGAGCTGAAGAGGGAGGGTGTGAGTCGCAGCCCTAGCTCAGCCTCCTGGGAGTGGGTGGACGTCCTGACCTTGATTTCAACCCCTAGAACCCTACCCATCCTGAGGAAGGGGCTCCACCCAGCCCTCCCCTCTGAGGCCCTCTGAGTCTGTCTCCCTCGCCAGACTGATTCCCAGGGGCCTGGGACTGTGCCTCGTCCCCTCCACCACCGGCCACGGGAAGCCTTTGCACCTTTCCCTCTTTCCCTTTCCTTGTCTCAGCCTGGGCACCAGCAGCACCTCCTCCAGGAAGCCTTCGCTGGCCTTTGGTTGGGCAGGAGCCCCTCCTCCAGGCCCATGCAACACCCTGGATTATCTGGGATGGTGAGGCCCTGGGGGCAGGGATAGCTGGTACCTCACACAGGCCCACCTAGGTGTGAACATACACTGCGTGTTTGCAGCCTCTGGCACAGTGATCCTCAAAC
>NW_012120154.1:3403780-3431228 GCF_000951035.1 Colobus angolensis palliatus | reverse complement strand
AAAAAAAAAAAAGAAAGAAAGAAAAAGAAAAAAAATTGCAAAAATTAGCCGATGTGGTGGTGGGCGCCTGTAGTCCCAGCTACTTGGGAGGCTGAGGCAGGAGAATTGCTTGAACCCAGGAGGCGAAGGTTGAAATCAGCTGAGATTGTGCCACCTCACACTCCAGGCTGGGTGAAAGAGCAAGACTCCCATCTTAAAAAAAAAAAAAAAATGTCAGTAGAGAAAGAGAATACAAGAAGAGGGACATGGAGAAGCATTTTATAATTTGTCAAACTGTGAGCTCTAAGCCCCAAATTTAAAGGGGATAAAAACCTTGCCAGACAAAATACAAGCATGTAATAAATTAATCACTGCAGAATTGGCTCAGGAAAACCATGAAGAGATTTCACAAGGCAAATACACAGCAAATTGCTGAACGAATGATTCAAATAGCAACTGCTCAAGAGCTCAGAAAAGGGAGCAAGATATATGAGCTGAGATTGTCTGCTAAGGCTGCCGGGAAGAGGTGAATTAGAGCGGAGCCTGCAGGCAACAGTTGAACAAGGCAGAAAAGAGGGGCATCTTCCCCAACCTGGGAAGAAAGGCCAGAGTGGGTAGGGGGTTTTGAGATCAGAGTGACAGCTGTGCCATGCAAATTGTTTACAAAGCATTCACACCTGTTTCTCCTTCTAATCTTTTGTTTTTGAGATGGGGTCTGGCTCTCTCACCCAGGCTGGCCTGCAATGGCACAATCTCGGTTTACTGCAACCTCTACCACCTGGGTTCAAGGATTCTCCTGCCTCAGCCTCCTGAGTATCTGGGATTACAGGTGCACACCACCACGCCTGGCTAATTTTTGTGTTTTTAATAGAGACAGGGTTTCACCATGTTGGCCAGGCTGGTCCAGATATATGATCCAGATCTTATACCAACTCCTGACCTCATGATGCACACTCCTTGGCCTCCCAAAGTGCTGGGATTACAAGGGTGAGCCACCTCGCCCAGCCTCTACTTTTAATCTTGACTTTCACGAACACCTGGTGGCAGGCGTCATTTCCCCATTCTACAGGTACCCGAGGCTCAGAGTGAGACAGTGACTTACCCAAGACCTCCCAGCTACAAAATGGCAGAGCCTGGGCTTGAGCTAGCATCGTCATGGGCTGGAAGAGCCACAATCCATGTTAAGGCACCTGGGTTTGGAGACCGCTGTCTTTTTTTTTTTTTTTCCGAGACGGAGTCTTGTTCTGTCGCCCAGGCTGAGTGCAATGGCCTGATCTCAGCTCACCGCAACCTCCCTCTCCCATTTTCAATTCTCCTGCCTCAGGCTCCTGAATAGCTTGGATTACAGGTATGCGCCACCGCACCTGGCCTCAGACTGCTGCTTTTTTTTTTTTTTTTTTTGAGACGGAGTCTCGCTCTGTCGCCCAGGCTGGAGTGCAGTGGCCGGATCTCAGCTCACTGCAAGCTCCGCCTCCCGGGTTTACGCCATTCTCCTGCCTCAGCCTCCCGAGTAGCTGGGACTACAGGCGCCCGCCACCTCGCCCTGCTAGTTTTTTTTTTTTTTTTTTAGTAGAGACGGGGTTTCACCGTGTTAGCCAGGATGGTCTCGATCTCCTGACCTCGTGATCCGCCCATCTCGTCCTCCCAAAGTGCTGGGATTACAGGCTTGAGCCACCGCGCCCGGCCAACTGCTGCTTTTTGAAACCAAAATTCTGGCCTGGAAACAGAGCTTGGTTTTTCCAGCCCTCGCCCTGCCGCTATGATACCAGAGGAAGAGGCTTCCCTGGGCCTCAGTTTCCTTGCCTGCACAATGTGGCTGGCAAGACTTGGTCTCCTCTCACAGGGTGATGGTGAGCTTTAAAATCCTGTGAAAGTGATCTGACTGGAGAGCAGTGGACAGTGGGAAGGCTGTTGCTGTCATGGCATTCTGCACATCTGTCCAGACTCAATTAGCCACCTAAGGAGAGAGTAGGGTGGGGCTTCCATCGGCCGTGGGATATGTGGACAATCATCCTTCTATATCTTTCCTCCATGGCTCCTGGGGCAGCTGGGGAAGCAAGTTGGATGGGCCTGGCCCCATGCTGCTGGATGAGGTGGATGCCTGGCTGTGGCTCTAGGAGAGCCAACCTCCCTCAGGGAACCCAATTTACACGGTAGCAGTGGCAGCAGAGCCTGGCGAGGAGACAAGATTCGGACTCTTCATTTGGGAAGCACTGGGAGCATTTCCCGAGCCTCAGGTACATGGGGACCGTGACCCTCCCTGGGACTCCAGTTGGGCTGCTCCTCAGGACTAAGGAAGGAGGAGGGGGTGTGAGAAATCTTTCACCGTATACCATAGAAAGCATTTAGTTTACCTCAATGGCCTTAGTTTACCTATGGGGAAACTGAGGCACATGAAGGGAGCATGTCCAGTCTGTCCTTAAGAGTAAGACCTACTGAATACACCTCTCCTGACTCTCTGTTTAGTGTTTGGACATTCAAAGACCCCTAGACTAGGCGGCGGGAGTTTCAGGGCTACGATCCAGATCTTATACCAACTGTGTGTGGCCCCGCACAAAATCACTCCTCGCTCTTTGGCACTTAAGTTGGCGAAACTGGGATGGGCTGGGACCTCAAAGGGCCATTCTAGTAGGGGAGTCACAGGCCCAGGTGGTGAAGGGGTGAAAGGGCATGTCTCAGGGTTTATAGTCCACTGAGCCTTGCCGGAGGTAACCCCAGTTCAGGGATGCTTTCGTTGCCACGGCAACCACCGGGTCGGCGCGGGCCCCTGGTGCGGCTGAGGAAGTTGGGACAAATCCTGCCCTTCCCAAGATGGCGGCGGCAGCAGGGCAAAGGGCGGGGTTAGACGCTGTCATCCTGTCCAGACCTTTCCTCTGTTTTCGCTTGTTCCTACTAACGGCGAGCTTCCGCCAATACTTGTTCTTGTTCTTGGTTCCGAGCGTCCCGAGAGCAGGGAAGGGAAGGATTGTCTGCAGGGATTGGAGCAAATATCCAGTGTGGGGAAAGGCGGGACTTCCGCGTCCTGCCGGAAGTGACGTGCAGTAGCGGCCACCGCCAGGTGGAACGGCAGGTGGGTTCAGGTACCAGCCTGGCCCGGACCCGGTTGTGGGACCAACGCTTCCGGTGAGCGACAGAGGCAGCTCCCCAGGGCCTGGAGACCCGTGGGGCGGGCTCTGGGATCTGAGCCTATCGCCCTGGCCTGGAGTTCCCCTTTGTACCTAGTAAGAATCACCTACCCAGCCCCCCACCCGGAGACTGCCCCATCCCACTCCAGAGGGGAAGAGGAGGGCCCTGCTGTCCCGTATGAGGGTGGTGGAGGGAGGGGTGGCGTTGGCATTTATGCACTTCTGTTCCCTAAATCCTATGCTCCTTTCTCTCCCGGATCCAGTTCCCCATTCCCCTACCGAGCTGGGCAGTTAGCCAGCCCACTCCAACTCTCGGAACCATGTTTGCAGACTTGGATTATGACATCGAAGAGGATAAACTGTGAGTATTTTATTCCCCCAAGTTCCAGCAGTATAGGAGCCCCAAGTTCCTCATTTTCCTGGACTTCCCAGTCCCCCAAAGCCTTGCTTCTCAGCGGTGGATCAGGTGTTGTACTGAAGCAGCAGTGGACCCTGCTCTCCCAGGAGCTCACTATTTGTACGGGGCTGTGGACAGTTAAAAGGATAATCACAGCTCGGTGCCATAAGGGCACTATTAGCATGACTTGGTGACAAGAAGAGCAAAGCAGATGGAGCAGTGCTTCTGCTGGGGTGGTCAAGGAAAGCTTCATGGAGGAGGTAGCAATTGAACCAGGTTTTGAAGGTTGAATAGGAATATTGTGGACACACCTTCCTTCCCAACATAGATCGTTAGTAGGACAGATTTTCAAAAATTAGATTTGTCTTCCCATTAGAGTATATCCTCTTTCAGATCAGGGAGTGGGTGCAATGCCTTGCTTTGTGCTCAGCACTTAGTAAGGGGCTTGACGTCAGTAGGTTGTTAGCAAATTTTTTTGAATGAATAAGTGAATCAGCGTGAATACTTATCATAAAACACCAGTCAATGCTAATTTATAGTGGAAACTAAGAGGTAATTGAGCAGTTGAGAGGTGGGAGGTGGACAGTTTAATAGAGGAAGACTCCTTGGAGTAGGTGGCCATCATATTCCATAGATGCCTGATAAGGTGACAAGGACAGAACCTGGCTCAAATCTCAGAGATCGGGCCGGGCACGGTGGCTCAAGCCTGTAATCCCAGCACTTTGGGAGGCCGAGGCGGGCGGATCACAAGGTCAGGAGATCGAGACCATCCTGGCTAACATGGTGAAACCCCGTCTGTACTAAAAAAATACAAAAAACTAGCCAGGCGAGGTGGCGGGCGCCTTTAGTCCCAGCTACTCAGGAGGCTGAGGCAGGAGAATGGCGTAAACCCGGGAGGCGGAGCTTGCAGTGAGCTGAGATCCGGCCACTGCACTCCAGCCTGGGCGACAGAGTGAGACTCCGTCTCAAAAAAAAAAATCTCAGAGATCGGATAAATGAAAGGGAAGGGAGACCTGTTTTTATGGAGTGCCTGCTGTGGACTGGGTTGCTGTTAGCGCCCTCCATGCATGGTTAGAAGAACTCTGATAAGGGTACTCATCCCCATATTATGGATGAGGAAATTGAGATGCACAGAGGGTGACTTACCCAAGTCCCATAGCTGGCTGGGCGTGGTGGCTTAACGCCTGTAATCCCAGCACTTTGGGAGGCTGAGGTGGGCAGATCACCTGAGGTCAGGAGTTAAAGACCAGCCTGGCCAACATGGTGAAACCCCGTCTCTACTAAAAATACAAAAAATATTAGCCAGGCATGGTGGCAGGTGCCTGTAGTCCCAGCTACTCCGGAGGCTGAGGCAGGAGAATCACTTGAACCCCGGGAGGCGGAGGTTGCAGTGAGCCAAGATTGCGCCATTGCACTCCAGCCTGGGCAACAAGAACAAGACTCTGTCTCAAAAGAAACCAAGTTCTGTAGCTGATAAATGGCAGAGCTGGGGTTTGATCCCACATCTGCTTAACTCCAAGAGCTGTGCATGTTCCAGCACAAAATGTTGTTTTGTCCAAGGGAGGGAGAGAAAAAGCTGGGCAGCCAGTGGAGCCCCTCAGGAGTTTTGGAGGGCCCACCCCCTCCAGTCATCCTTCCGCCAGGAGAGTCAGCCTCGCTTGCTTTTCTTTCTAGCGGAATCCCAACTGTGCCTGGGAAGGTGACCCTGCAGAAGGATGCTCAGAACCTGATCGGGATCAGCATTGGAGGAGGGGCCCAGTACTGTCCCTGTCTCTATATCGTCCAGGTATTGGGCGCTTTGGAGGGGGGCACGAGGTACATCCCTACTTGGGCATGACAAAGGCAGGTTCATTTCTCCACGCTGCACAGCTGACTCCTTCTCATTCTTGAGGTCTGACCCTCTCAGAGGGGCTTTCTGATCACCTGCACTGCATTGTTCTGCCCTGTCTTCTCCCCATGTCACTCTGGTTTTTTCCTTCTCGGCACTTAGTACTTGTTATTTGCCCTCTGTCTAGTAGAGTAGACTCTTTGCACTGAGGGCAGTGTCCTGGTTTGCTTTTTCACTGCAGTAAGCACCAGGTACAGTGCCTGGCACATAGTGGACATGCAATAGAAAGTGACTATTGAATCAACAAAACCATCAGCCTTGGGTACTAGCCAAAATGAAGTGTCATAGGAATATGATGAAATAATGGCCTGAGTTCAAATGCAAGCTTCTTCCCTACTTACTAGCAAGTTACTTAATCTCTTTGGGCCTCAGTTTCATCACCTAGAAAGGCAGGATTTAAAACATGTAGACATAATCGTCTCTGGGTTCCTATGAAAAGTCAATAAAACAACATAACACACTAGCACTTAAGAAATGTGCATTGGCCGGGCACAGTGGCTCACGCCTGTAATCCCAGCACTTTGGGAGGCTGAGGTGGGTGGATCACGAGGTCAGGAGTTCGAGACCAGCCTGGCCAACATGGTGAAACCCCGTCTCTACTAAAATACAAAAAATTAGCTGGGCATGGTGGTGCACGCCTATAGTTCCAGCTACTCGGGAGGCTGAGGTAGAAGAATCGCTTGAACCTGGAATGTAGAGGTGGCAGTGAGCTGAGATTGCGCCATTGCATTCTTTGCATTCCAGCCTGGATGACAGAGTGAGACCCTGTTTCAAAAAAAAAAAGAAAAAAAAGAAACATGCATTAAGCAGTAGCTGCTGTTATTTTCCAGGCAGCTGTATATTTTCCCAGATGCTCTACCAGTGGTGAGGAACACTCTTGTGTCTCTCGTAGAGGAAGCTGCGCTGGTGATATTCTGTCCACTGTAACTCAGGAGTGGTGACAGACCTGCTGTGGGGCCTCCTTCACTGTGTGGCTCATCCAAGTCAGTGACCTTGCTGTAGCCTTGGGAAGACCCGTTCTAACCCTCTCAACTGGGTAGCCACTGGTGGCAGATGGGAAACTGGCCTCTGTGAGGATCTTGCTAAGGAGTCATTTGTAGGCTTCGAAGACAGATTCCCAGGATTGACCTGGTCTTGCTTCTGCTCACAGTGCTGCCTCTTTCATGAGCCATTTGGCCTCCTGTGACCCAGGAGGCAGTAGCAAGGCCTCCCCCCTGTAATCTCAGCACTTTGGGAGGCTGAGGCGGGCAGATCACCTGAGGTGAGAAGTTCAAGACCAGCTTGGCCAACATGGTGAAACCCTGTCTCTACTAAAATACAAAAATTAGCCAGGCATGATGGCGGGTGCCTGTAATCCCAGCTACTCGGGAGGCTGAGACAGGAAAGTTGCTTGAACTCAGGAGATGGTGGTTGCAGCGAGCCGAGATCATGCCACTCTACTCTAGCCTGGGCGGCTGAGTGAGACTCCGTCTCGATAATAATAATAATAATAATATAATCAATTTTTTAAAATTCAATTTTGTTTTTATGAAAGTACTATGTGACTTGCCTCTACAAAGTCAAGAGCATTAGAAGTCCTGTGTCAAATAATAGCAAGCCACTGCCCTTCCCCTGCGCACCTCATCTGGCTTTCTCTGTTTCTTCATGCATGGGCTTCCATTTTTCTCAATAGTCTCACTGTGTCGCCCAGGCTTGAGTGCAGTGGTGTAATCATGGGTCACTGCAGCCTTGACCTCCCCAGACTCAGATGATTCTCCCACCTCAGGCTCCAAGTAGCTGGGATTACAGGCACGTGCCACTAAACCTGGCTAATTTTTGTGTATGTTTTGTAGAGACGGGTTTTGCCATGTTGCCCAGGCTTGTCTCAAACTCTTGGGTTCAACTGATCCACCAGCCTTGGCCTCCCAAAGTGCTGGGATTACAGGCATGAGCCACCACTCTCAGCCTATCCTGTTATTTCTTGATCTATCACCTGTAAATATCTATTGACTTTGCCTCGTCCGGTAGATGAGAATTTAGTTCTTCCCTTGACCAGTCTGTTTCCTCTCATCCCACCTTTCCAACATAGTTATTTTTCCATTTTTGGCTAAATTACTATTAGTACAACAGATATTTTGTTCAGGAAATCTTTTCCAAGTGCCTCCTAGGCTCTGTTGTAGACACTAGGGATAAAAAAGTGAAGAAAACAAAGACTCCTCTTGCGGAGCTCTCATTCTAGTTGAAACAACTCTATGTTTAACTTTCCGAGGAATCTGTGTTTCTTTTCTTAATTCAGCCTTTTCTTCTTTTTTGAGAGGGTGGGGGTAATTTCCTGTGTTGTTTTTTTCATTTTGCACTCTCCTTGTTTTCTCAGTATGTTTTCCACAATTTCCCATCTTCTTTTTTTTTTTTTTTGAAATGAAGTCTTGCTCGGTTGCCAGGCTGGAGTGCAATGGCTCAATCTTAGCTCACTGCAACCTCCAGCCCCTGGGTTCAAGTGATTCCCCTGCCTCAGCCTCCCAAGTAGCTGGGATTACAGGCACACGCCACCATGCCTGGCTAATTGTAGTTTTAGTAGAGACAGGGTTTCACCATGTTGGCCAGGCTGGTCTTGAACTCCTGACCTCAAGTGATCTGCCTGCCTCCACCTCCCAAAATGCTGGAATTACAGGCGTGAGCCACTGTGCCTGGCCCCATCTTCTTCAGTCTGTTTTCTGCCCTATAGTTTCTCCCCTTTGTGCCTTCCCCCTGCCCCTCCTCTTTGGATTCCCCCATCTTGGGGGTCCCTTTCCTGGTTTACTCCCTGATCTCCCATGGAGAATATCCTGCTGTAGCTTTCTGAGAAAGGGCACGTGGGGTGTCAGTTTTTTGAGACCTCAGGTCTGCCTGATTTGGTCGTTGTGGTTCCCATATTCCTTTCAGTTGACATTTTGGCTCATCAGATTCAAGAATGAATGTCAAGGTTGACAGTAATTCCTGTGTGAAGCGTGATGGCCTTGTCACATTATCCTTTGCTGTCACATGGCTATTGCCATTCTTATTTGTGAGACTTTATTTGTGATGTGTTTTATTTCCGATCTGTGAGGACTTTGAGGACCTTCTTTTTGTCTCTGGTGTTGGGAAGAGTCGTGATGATAGCTTGCAGGCACAGGCTTTTTTTTATTGTGCCAGATCCTCAGAGGGTGATGTCATTGGGAACACCGTGTCTTTCTTGTCATGTATCTTGATGATGACATCCTGCTTTCTGTATTCTCTGTTCTGTTTTTTTCTATTTTTTTTATTGTGGTAAAATTTACCGTCTTAACTTTTTTTTTTTTTTTTTGAAACAGGATCTTGCTCTGTCGCCCAGGCTGGAGCGCAGTGGCACGATCACGGCTCAACCTCCTGGGCTCAAGCCATCCTCCCACCTCAGCCCCCTGAGTAGCTGGGACTACAAGCGCACACCACCATTCCTGGCTCATTTTTGTATTTTTTTTTTTTTGGTAGAGGCAGAGTTTTGCCATATTGCCCAGGCGATCTTCCCACCTCAGTTTCCCAAAATGCTGGGATTACAGGTGTGCACCACCATGCCCAGCCCTTGGTCTAGTTTTGAATTAGATTGTTTGGTTTTTGTTGTTGAGTTTTAGGAATTCTCTACAAAGCATAATCAGCTAAGAAGAAAAAAAGAAAACAGAGTTTTAGGAATTCTGTATATATTCTGGATATTAATCCCTTATCAAAAATGTGATTTGCAAATATTTTCTCCCATTCTGTGGGTTGCCTTTTTACACTGTTGATAATGTTCTTTTCTTTTCTTCTCTTCTCTTTTTTCTTTCTTTCTTTTTTTTTTTTTGAGACAGAGTCTTACTCTGTTGCCCAGGCTGGAGTACAGTGATGGGATCTCAGCTCACTGCAGCCTCCGTTTCCCAGGCTCAAGCTATCCTCCCACCTCAGCCTCCCAAGTAGCTGGGACTACAGGCGTACACCACCATGCCCAGCTAATTTTTGTATTTTTTGTAGAGACTGTGTTTTGCCACATTGTCCAGGCTGGACGTTGTGTTTTGATGCACCAGTTTGAAAATTTGTTCTATTTATTTAGTTTTTCTTTTATTACTTGGGTCTTAGGTGTCATATCCAAGAAATTACTGTCAAATCGAATGTCGTGAAGCTTTTGGGCTAGGCATTTTTCTGAGTTTTATAGTTTTAACTTTTACATTTAGGTCTTTAATCAATTTTGAGTTAATTGTTATTATTATTATTATTTTGAGACAGAGTCTCATTCTGTTGCTTAGGCTGGAGTGCAGTGACATGATCTTGGCTCACTGCAACCTTTGCCTCTCAGGTTCAAGCAATTCTCCTGCCTCAGCCTCCTGAGTAGCTGGGACTACAGGCGCCCACCACCATGCCAGCTAATTTTTGTATTTTTAATAGAGACAAGGTTTCTCCATGCTGGCCAGGTTAATCTCGAACTTCTGACCTCAGGTGATCTGCCTGCCTTGGCCTTGCAGAGTGTTGGAATTATAGGTGTGAGCCACTGCACCTGGCCTTGAGTTAATTTTTGTATATGGTGTTAGGTAGTGTCAACTTCATTTTTAACATACCATTGTTGAAATGACTGTCCTTCCCCACTGAATGTTCTTGACACCCTTGTCAAAAATCATTTGACACTGGGTGTGGTGGCTCATGCCTGTAATCCCAGCACTTTGGGAGGCCGAGGCAAGTGGATCATCTGAGGTCAGGAGTTCGAGACCAGCCTGACCAACATGGAGAAACCTTGTCTCTACTAAAAATACAAAATTAGCCAGGCGTGGTGGTGCATGCCTATAATCCGAGCTACTCGGGAGGCTGAGGCAGGAGAATTCCTTGAACCTGGGAGGCAGAGGTTGTGGTGAGCAAGATCATACTATTGCACTCCAGCCTGGGCAATGAGAGCGAAACTCTGACTCAAAAAAAAAAAATCATTTGACTGTATATCTGAGGCAGGAGGATTGCTGGAGCCCAGGAGTTCAATGCCACAGTGAGCTGTGATCACGCCACTGCACTCCAGCCCGGGTGGTGAGACGCGTTCTCAAAAAACGAGAGCAGAGGGTAGAGTGGAAGACAGGGCCAGGCAGTGGTCAGGTGTCCTCCCAGGTTCCATCTTAACCCTCCCTTTCTTCCCCCACCACTCTCCTTATGCACCCACAGGTATTTGACAACACCCCAGCAGCCTTGGACGGCACAGTGGCAGCTGGCGATGAGATCACCGGTGTCAATGGCAGGTCAATCAAAGGGAAAACCAAGGTGGAGGTGGCGAAGATGATTCAGGAGGTGAAGGTAAGGGCTGCTGCAGAGCAGGTGTCCAGAAGCAGCCACACATGCTTCTGAGACCTCCAGGCTGCCAGAGGCCCCATCAGGCCTGCAAGGGGGTATCAGCCCTCACCGCCTCCTTCCTTGGCACGTGCAGGGTTAGGGTCACACTCCAGCCTCCCTCGTCCATCCCTCATTCATTCAATAAATAGTAATCGTGCTCCAGGACTTGTGCTGAACCTTGGCAAGAGAGTGGGCAGCAAGACCACAAGGTCCCTGTGAGCTCCCGGGGAGCTGACAGACTCGGAACCATCCCTCAGGCAAGCCCATGTGTCCCAGTCAGCGCTGGAGCTGAAGCTAAAAGTCCAAGGTGATCCTACCTGGGTCAGTAGACACCCAGTAATGTCAGCCGGGTCATGCTGGGCCTGCGAGGGCTGAGAGAGAAGGAAGAGCACCCTTTCCCCATGTTGTAGGAACTTTCGGTCCCACGCAGCCTCCTGGGCTTATTGACACCCAGAGAACCCATGTCCCAGGCCAGCTGATTTTCTGCTCTATGGACCAGAGTCACACACTGTCTGCCCCTGCTTTCCCCCACCCCTGCTGCTACAGGCCCAGGCCTCTCTGCAGGGACACTCCCTCCTGGAATGGCAGGCGGCATCCTGGCCTCTCCCAAAGCGAGCATGCAGCCCCTTTGCCATTTCCTAGCGATGTGGCTGCTAGCGAGTCTCAGGAAACCAATATTGTGAAAGAACTGATGTGCAGGCAGTGCGCAGACGCGGGGTGATTTAGAAGTCTTGGGGGCAGGGGTCCCCACTGTGAGTTGAGCTTGGCCAAGGGTTGCAGCCACCTCCCTCAGCCCTACTTCTGTCCTCCGGGTTCTAGCACCCCGGATAGTCCCCCTTCCTGCCTTAACCCAGGCCAGCCGCTGCTCCATCCTCTCTCCCCTTTATCCTGTCCTGCTCCTGAGTGGTCCCTGCTTCTCTCCTTCCTTGCTGTAGGCAGGAATATTCTCATCCTGTACATTCTCCTATTCCAGCCCCTTTAGCCATAAGACAAATCGGGGCCTGGGGCTGGAGCTTAGAGATCTGCTGTAAAAAGGAAGCAACAAGGCTCATTGAGACCCTAGCTGCCACTCTACATGGCCTGGGTATCACTGCCCCAGCTGCCACTCTACAGGGCCTGGGTATCACTGCCCCAGCTGCCACTCTACACGGCCTGGGTATCACTGCCCCAGCTGCCACTCTACATGGGCCTGGGTATCACTGCCCCAGCTGCCACTCTACATGGCCTGGGTATCACTGCCCCAGCTGCCACTCTACATGGCCTGGGTATCACTGCCCCAGCTGCCACTCTACATGGTCTGGGTATCACTGCCCCAGGCGTAACCTGTTAGGCAGAGGAACTGATCATGGGAACAGGTGCAGGGGGTCTTGTTCTGGCCGAGTTGGGTTGTGTGTGCCCTGTTCGGCAGCCCCTTCCCCCCTCCCCATCTCTGCTCGTCAGGTCCCTCCCTCTCCTCTCAGGCTTGGTCACACCAGCTCCTCAGGTTGCCCGTGAGGACAAGAGCTCTTTGTGTTTGCACACAGCCATGACAAGGATGCAGCATTGGCCCAGCTCCCCTGTTTGGGTGCTGGGCAGGGATTACTCTTCCGTCTTACAGGTGTCCAGAGGCGGGGAGTGACCTGCTTGTGGTCACACAGCTGAACTGGAGCCCGGGCCCGACTCCCACTGCAGCCCGCTTGCCGTGAGCCTACAGCTGCTCCCTGTGGGTGGCCCCTGAGCACGCCTGTGTTTTATTCTGGGGGAGCAGTTCACACCCCACCTCTGACTCTGATCGCATCACTCATTTTGGTTTCCCTTTGGGACTTGATTTTTAAATCCTGTTTTATATTTGGATGAATGTGCTCCCAAGTTCAAGGGTTTTTGGTTTGCAAGGATGAGCGTGAACACAGTAGCCTCCTGTGCTCAGGGAAGTCCTCTTGGGAGAAGCCTGTGTCTCCTGAGCAGTCGTTAGAAAGTGGTTTGTGTCATTCCCTGATTTGAATCAGCCTTGGGAACTGGGGCTGCCCCTGCCCCTTCCCCTTGGTGCCCTAGCACCAGGCACAGAGCAAGTGCTCAGATGTAGCTGTTCAATGAGTAGAGGGATTCCTGGGGATGAGGTGGTTTGCGGGGGAGGAGGGAATAATCAGTGTAGGGAAAGGACACGGCAAAGGCTTGGAGTGTGGTTTCCCTGGGGAGGGAAGAAGGAGAGCCTGACCTGGCCAAAGCACAAGACATCAGAGGCCGGGCTGTGGGCCCTGTGCAGGCCCTGTCCCCACTGATTCCCCAGGGCTTGGATGTAGAGTAGAAACGGAGGGGTCTGGGAGCAGACAGGGTCACAAGGTGGGGCCATGTCACGGCTCTCAGCCTGGCCCCTTACTGGGGCTTAGGATTCTTTTTTTTTTTTTTTTGAGACGGAATCTCATTCTGTCATCCAGGCTGGAGTGCAATGGTGCGATCTCAGCTCACTGCAACCTCCGCCTCCCTGGTTCAAGTGATTCTTGTGCCTCAGTCTCCTGAGTAGCTGGGACTACAGGCACGCGCCACCACACCCAGCTAATTTTTGTATTTTTAGTAGAGATGGGGTTTTGTCATGTTGCTCAGGCTGGTCTTAAACTCCTGACCTCAAGTGATCTGCCCGCCTCAGCCTCCCAAAGTGTTAGGATTACAGGTGTGAGCCACCGTGCCCGGCCTTGGGCTCAGGATTCTCAGGCCAGAACAGTCTTGGCGGGGAAGGGCTCAGGGTCTGGAGCCTCCCTCACTAGTCTGTGTGTGCTGCTCTTCCAGGGGGAGGTGACCATCCACTACAACAAGCTGCAGGCGGACCCCAAGCAGGGCATGTCCCTGGACATTGGTAAGCTGGTCAGAGCAGTTATGGGTGTCCAGCAGCCTCCCTGGATGGGCCCTGGCCCAACGGAGAAGTGCCCCAGCCAGCCCTGCCCTCCCCTTTGTGGCAGGAGAATCCAGAGTTACATGGCTGTGGGCTCTGACTTCTGACCAAGCAAATCTGAAAGGCCTGGGAGGACCCCCAGTGCTCTCCCTGCATCTGTTCCTGTACTCTGTCCCTGGTTTCTCACTCCCCCGTGTTTCACCCCTACCTCCCCACTTCGGCCACCTCCTCTGGGAATTTGCTACCCTAGGGTTGTCCTTTGCAGGCCATCGCCTTGGCTTCCACGGCCCAGGGCCTCCCTCTTCATAAAGGGAGAGCAGCCCAACCCTGGCCTGGCGCCTCATGCCCTCTAGCACGACCGCACTCCTCCCTGGCCTCTCCTGCCCTCAGCTCCCAGGGACTCTGTATCTGAACTGGAGCTCAGGCACTGGGCAGAGGGTCTGCGCCCTGGGATAAGGTCCCTCCTGTTAGAGGGGCTGAGCCTTGGTTCTGTAGAAACTTGAAGAGCTGGAGAGCGGCTTCGAGTCCTCTGGACCGGCCGCTTCACATTACAGATCAAAGCCTGAGACCCAGAGAGGGCTCTGCGGCCCCGAGTGAGCGCACACCCAGGTCTCTCAGCTCCGGAGCCCAGCAGCCCTCTTCGTACACCCTAGGGCCAGAGGCCAAGGGGCTAAGGGCAGACTGGATCTGTCCAGGAGCTTCCTCCGAAACCCTTTCGTTCCAGCACAGGACAAAGTCCCCTTCCCCGGACTAAGCTGGTGAGATGCAGTAATTGAGTCTGGGCTCCGAGCTTCATGGTCATTGATGGCGCCCATGACTTTCAGATAACCAGCCCAGGGGCCCCTCTTCTCCCCTTCCCCTTTATGCGACACCCTAGGTCCTGATGTGATGCAGAGGAGGGAAGAGGCCTCCTTGGCTTCCATTGGCGGGTGCGGAGCCTGGGCGGCACTGGGCTCTCAGGACCACCAGCTGATGTGCAGCAGGCCCTGGGCGAAGCCCTCCGTGTTCAACTGCCCAGACTGCCAGCACCTCTGCGAAGCAGAGGGAATAGGGCAAGGACCTAGGACCTCCCCGCTGGACATTCCCCACTTCACAGCCACCCCCAGCAGTCCTTCTGCCCCCTGTGGGATGCTCCCTGTGAATGGAGGTACGGCTGGGGGCAGGGATGGCCTCTGGGCAGCCACAGACTCACCAGGTCCTTCGTCCCCCGCTCAGTGTTGAAGAAAGTCAAGCACCGGCTGGTGGAGAACATGAGTTCAGGGACTGCAGATGCTCTGGGCCTGAGCCGGGCCATCCTGTGCAATGGTGAGTCCCTTCCCACCCAGCTTGGGCCCCGGGGACTCAAGCCCAGGTTGGGAAGACGGAAGGGGCACCATGGCTGCCCACCAAGCTGCTATGGGTCCCGTGGGCCTGACCCTGGCCTCTGCCCGTGGAGCGGAGAAGTCACCATCTCTGCATCCCCAGAGGCCTCTCCAGCTCCTGGAGTGTCCACAGCTGTCAGCTGGGCTGTCCTAGCCAGTGTCCCTCAGGTCACAGATGGGGAAACAGACTCAGTGTGGGGAGGTGCCTCTGCCCCTGCCCTCAGCCCCCTTACCCCTCACCCCAGCACTCTAGCTGCCCACTTCACGCCTCCTTTGTCCAGGAGGTGGCACTGCTGCCCTTGCCTCAGCAGGTCCTCCCTTCGAGGTGGCTGCCCAGGCGAGCGGGGAGGCGTGTACATGCACATTTACACACACATGCACACATGCGCACACACTTCCCCTCCCCGGGGTGGCCAACGAAACACTCGGTCCCACTCCTACCGTCGCCAGTCCGAGTTTAAAAATAGCAGCAGCTCTGCAGTGTGCGTGTGGGGTAGATATAAATACCTCTAGAAATTGTAGGCTCAGCTGGGCACATTGGGCTTTATTGGCTAGGGAAGTGGGGGTGGGGTCTGAGCTTGTTCCAAATGGTGTACAAAAGTGGCGGCTGCTATTTTCAGCCTCCTGGTGCCTATAAATCCCTGTTACTGTAGTTACCAGCCGTTGAGATGAAATTAGAACTGGTTGTTGTGTTTTTCCCCCCAAACTTTGCAATTTCCCTGGCCTTAAATAGGGTTTCTAAAATTGAAGCTCTCATGATGTCCCATGACCCAGCTAAAAACAACAGCACGATGCTTACATGGCTCCTTTCCTGCCGGCTGGCCGGGTGCTAAGGCTCTGGGGAGCCCAGGCCTGGAGGCCACCGGGTGGCCAGAGCCTCACCAAGACCTCTGCAGTGCTCCCTTCCTCCCCTGACAGCCTGTCGCACAGCTTCCTCCCTGCCCAGAGAGGCCTGGACACAGCCTCTGCTCCTCCCCGCTTCTGCTCAAAAACCCTGACCCAGGTCAGCACAGGAGACTGCGGAGCAGAGAGCGCCCAACTGCCCCACCTCTCCCCTCCCCTGCAGCCCTCACCATCACACCGCTGCCCACCACCCGGCCACCGGGCTGGCTTCTCTGCTGAGCTTTGAGCCTTGAGAGCAAGGCTTGGCTCAAAATGAGCCTGACATGGTGGCTGGCACACAGTAGGTGCTCAAGAAACACCAGTTAAACCAATGAATATGATCACCAAGGCCGCTTCCCAGTGTGAGCTCTCTCAGCCTTCCTGAATTTCCCCTTCCCTCCCCAAGTTGCATTTTCCCTTCTGAGCCATCTGCGTGCTTGGGAGGCAGGGACCACGTCCTGCCTGCGCTGGCGGCCTGGCTGCTCCATCTCCATTCCTATGGCTCCTGCCAGCCTTCCTCCCCGGCTGCCGGCAGGCTTTGTGATAGAAGTGCAGGGGCTTCGCCTGCTAGGCAGGGACCCTCCGCTGGCCATGAGCAGGGCCTAGTCATTTCCAAAACACCTTTGAACCCAGCTGACCTGAGGTGCCAAATCCCCCTCCCTGGGACCCCCGATCTTTCCCATCCTGGTTCTCCTCTGGGGCTGCCTCTCCCCTCCCCAGCCTGGCCCTGGGCCTCCTGTGGCTTGCTGAGCCCACTGACCTCCCCTCTTCTTTGAAACCCCACAGATGGGCTTGTCAAGAGGCTAGAGGAGCTGGAGCGGACCGCCGAGCTGTACAAAGGTGGGTGGGGGGTGGCCTCGTCCTAGCACTGGCTCTACCCCTGGGAGCATGCTGTCAGCAGAGTGGCAGTGGGGGTGCTGGCACTAGGAATACCAACCTACAAAATCCTAGGACCATGGGCATTAAGAGTTCTTAAAAATATATATATACTTCTGAATTTAAAAATAACTGAGGGGCCAGGCGCGGTGGCTCACGCCTGTAATCCCAGCACTTTGGGAGGCTGAGGCGGGCGGATCACTTAAGATCAGGAGTTTGAGACCAGCCTGGCCAACATGGTGAAACCCCAACTCTGCTGAAAATACAAAAATTAGCCAAGCATGATGGCTCGTGCCTGTAATCAGTACTTGAGAGGCTGAGGCATGAGAATCGCTTGAACCACGGAGGCAGTGGTTGCCGTGAGCCAAGATCACACCACTGCACTCTAGTCTGGGCCTTCCTGAGATAGAGCAAGACTCCATCTCAAAAGAAAAAAATCTGACACTCATAAAAATTCAGAGAATAGCACCTGTAAACATGGCGAGAGTCCCCCAGAATCCCATGCTGTCCCAGGGCTAAAGCCCACAGCAGGCTGTGTGCCCCTACATCTTACAAAATCCTGGTGCCCCTGTCTGATGGGGCTGCTCACGGGGTGGGTTGGACTGAGCTTCTACCCCTGGGCTGTGGTTGGGTGGTTGGGAAAGGCTGTGTACCACGTCCTGGCAGAGGCCTTAGGTGGGGTGGGCAGTTGGAGGCCTTGGGTGGGGTGGGCAGTTGGAGGCCTTGGGTGGGGTGGGCAGTTGGAGGCCTTGCCCTGGGCCAGTGTGGTCCCCACCATGCGTCCCCATTTCCATCACTCGGTCTCTCCCACAGGGATGACGGAACACACCAAGAACCTCCTACGGGCCTTTTATGAGCTGTCGCAGACTCACCGGGGTAATGGCATCCCCCAACCTGTGGCGTGACCCTGGGCAGTCCCTGGGGCCTCTCACTCCCGTGCTGAGGTGGGTCAGACCCACAGCGCCTGACCTCAGGCCAGCTCTGGGCTGGGCCTGGTCCCAGGTGCTGGGATTTGCGATGGGCCTGCAGGGAGCGTCTAGATTAGCTGGCCTCTTAAGAGCTGCAACGATGGACAGGCCTCACCCTGTCTTCACACTGCCACTGGCAGTGCACAAGGCCCTTGCTTATTTATATTTCTGACAAACTGTAACTCTGGGCAGGCCGACTGCAGCTGACCCCAGCTATCTGCAGAAAATGAAGCCCAGACTGAGGAAAGGGCCACACCGCTCCCGAGTGGTGGAGCTGGTGTTCCAATCCAGGTGTCTAGACTCGGACCAGTGTTCTGCCTCAGGCGACACCACCTCCTCAAACCTTGACCCAGCCTTCTCTCGCTGGTCCCTCTGGGGAATGAGGGCCAGCTCCCTTGGTGTGTACACTCAGGACTTTCGGGAGAAGAGACCAGCTCTTGGAGGTGTCAGTTCAGTTTCCTCCGGGTGTAGACTCAGCTCCTTCAGGGGGTTTAGACCAGCTCTCTTGGAGGTGTAGACCCTGTGCAGACATTGGCCTCCAGCCTGCCAGGCCTGCTGCCCTGCTTCTCCCCAACAAATCCCTGGCTTCTCCATTAGGGGGCCAAGTAGGGGCAGCCTTCAAGGCAAACTTGTCCTGCAGCCTTTGGGGACGTGTTCTCCGTGATCGGGGTGCGGGAGCCCCAGCCAGCTGCAAGCGAGGCTTTTGTGAAGTTCGCCGATGCCCACCGCAGCATCGAGAAGTTTGGCATTCGGCTTCTGAAAACCATCAAGCCGGTAGGTCCTGTTGAGCACGCGTGTGTCTGGCATGTGAGGGTGGGGAGGGGAGAGTGTGGCTTGCAGAGAAGGTCCGATGCTGGAGTCCTGTGCCTGGGTAGAGCCTCTGGCTCGGTCGCCCACACAGTGGACTGTGGGTGAGTCACTGCGCCTCCTTGGGCCTTGCCATTGACCTCTGGGTGGGCTTCTGACCCTGGCTCGCCACTGAGTCACAGCTTGCCCTGGGCCTGGCACTAGTCTTCTCATCCTTGAGAGAGACAAGGGATCAGGGAGCACTGTCTGGCTCTGACGGTTGAGTCCACCAGCAGGGGTGATGCATCAGTGCCATTCTTGTCACCCTGGCACTCCCTGCCATGACAGCCTCAGCATCTACCCACCTTCTTCCAGATGCTGACGGACCTGAACACGTACCTCAACAAAGCCATCCCAGACACTCGCCTCACTATCAAGAAGTACCTGGACGTGAAGTTTGAGTACCTGGTGAGTAGTCCAGGTGCCCAGGCTGCTAGGGCGAGCGCTCACTCTGGAGATCTGCCCCACTTCAGTCAGCCACGCCGCAGCGAGTGAGGCTAGCCAGAGCCGACAGCATGTCTGCTCGAAGCGTGGGCCCAGGGGCCCAGGGAGGTGCATCCGAAGCCCTGATGCGCCTGCACAAAGAAGCATCTGAGAGCCTGGGGTGGGCATGGCTCTTGCTCTGTGCAGTCTGACCCCTTGGGATTTGTTGCCTTTAAACAATGGGTTAGACTAGGTGAGTGAGTGTAAAGTGGGTGTCAGTGAATGTTCGTGAGTTTTACATTGAATTATTCTATAGTCAAATGAATTGAGAGAAAATGCTCCATTAAGCAAGCCAAGTTTCCTTTGCTGAGCTTTTGATAGGCCCATGTGCAGTGTGAATTTTCAAGGGTCTTCCTAAGCTTCTTTAATGACAGACCCCTTTTTTCCCAAAGCATCTCTTGGGCCTTGAGTTTGGTCAACTCTGGGCCGCCTAAGCCTCAGGCCCTGGTCATCCCCCAGCCTCATGCCTCAGTCACCTGCTGCTGCCCTCTCTGGGACTCCCTGAACACCTGTGCCAGCCTCTCCCGATGCGTGTGGGTGATGGGGGGTGGAGCTGGGGGCCTGGGGTAGGGGCAGCCACTTTGACAGCCTCACCTGTCCCACACAGTCGTACTGCCTGAAGGTGAAGGAGATGGATGACGAGGAATACAGCTGCATTGTGAGTGTTGGAGGGGGTGGGGGGCTCCTACCTTCCCCCACCTGATCTGCCAGGGATAGCAGGTGGCTCAGGCCAACCCAGGAGAGACCAGGGGGACTTGGCTGGACTCTGGTTCCTGGCGATTTGGGGCCACCCTCCCCAGTCCCGCTGGGCCTCGGGGTGCTGGGCACCTGGCGAGGGAACCACTTCCTCAGTCTGGGGGGCTCTTGGAGGGAAAATCGGATTCTCTTCACTCCTACGAGGCACTTTTAAGTTTTTGATGTTTTTGCCGTCGGGATCCATCTTGTGGCCAATGTTCACTGAATGGCAGAGGTGTGGGTTTGGTGTTTTCCTCTCTTCAAAACTATCACTGAGTGCTTCTAAGGAACACTGAAGTCTCAGAAGTGAGGTCTCAGGAATGAGGAACCGCCGTGGCTTTGAAAGCGCGGTGGGGTGCGGGGCGAGGCTGTCCCTGAGCAGGCCCTCCTGTCCCACCCCCGCCCCAGGCCCTAGGCGAGCCCCTTTACCGGGTGAGCACCGGCAACTACGAGTACCGCCTGATCCTGCGCTGCCGCCAGGAGGCGCGCGCCCGCTTCTCCCAGATGCGCAAGGACGTGCTGGAGAAGATGGAACTGCTGGACCAGAAGCACGGTGAGCGCCGCCCTCCTCCCGGTCCGCTCTCCTTTCAGAGGTGGGAAAACTGAGGCCCAGAGGGGTAAGGTACTCACCTGAGGTCTCAGGACCAGGCCACGGCCCAAATGTGAACCCCCTCCAGGAGCCCAGCCAGCTGCCCAGAGTCTGGCCTGGGTGGGACTGGCCGGTGCATGTGGGCTCCGTGGGCGGCCGTCCATGATCCATTTACCCTGCAGCCTCCTGCGTTCCCTGAACTGGGAGCTGGGAGGCCCCGGGCTGGGCAGCCCCTGCCTCCGTCCCTTGCCGGGTCCTGAGGGATCAGGGAATTGCCCGAGTGGGAAGCCCAGAGGAGACCAGAGGTGGGCCGGGTGGGCTGGGAGAGTCTCCTCCCTGAGGCAGGCAGCCAGAGCCCACTGCTGCCTGTCTCCCGACCTCCCACCCCAGTCCAGGACATCGTGTTCCAGCTGCAGCGCCTCGTGTCCACCATGTCTAAGTACTACAACGACTGCTACGCGGTTCTGCGGAATGCTGACGTCTTCCCCATCGAAGTGGACCTGGCGCACACGACACTGGCCTACGGCCTCAACCAGGAGGAGTTCACAGATGGGGAGGACGAGGAGGAGGAGGAGGACACGGCAGCTGGGGAGCCCTCCAGGGATACACGAGGGGCTGCTGGGCCCTTGGACAAGGGTGGAAGCTGGTGTGACTCCTGAGTGCCCTACGGGTATGGCGCCAGGGGCAGGGTGCGTGGGAGGATGGAGCCTGGGAGCGGGGCAGGGCCGCCAAGCAAGGGGGCGACGCATAAAGGCCTGCTGGCTTGGGGTGCCTGCCTCCCTGCTCCTCTGTCCTCTCACAGTGAACCTGGGCTCCAGCCCAGGACAGGCACCAGGGTCATGGCCTGGGACCTGGACACTGGCCCCTCCACCCTCCCTCCCCTCCCAGCTCCCCGGCCAGAGGGAGAGCTTGGTCTCTGGACCTGCCTTAGGAAGGAGAGGGAGGGCAGGAAGGAAAAGAAAGGACTTAGAGGTGGCAGGAGTCCGGGCCCTGCTCCTTGTGGGCACTCGCACTGCCCCCGGAGCCTGCCGGGAGTGGGGCCGGCAGTGGACAGCTGAGGTTGGGGCCGGTGTCTCCTGGGCACCCTTGCCTCGTCCCAGACCAGCCGGTCCAGTCCCCATCACACCTCCGCGGCCTTTATTTATTCTCTTCCCCCAGCTTGGCCACTTCTCTGAAGGAGGGCTGGGCTCTGGGCCTGTATCGAATAAACAAACCTGGATGGCACAGTGGTCGCAGTGGCTTCAGCCCCCTCCTCGTCTGCCCCTCTCCTCCACCATAGTGCCCTCGCTGTGTGTCATGTACGCCTCGCTGAAGCGCTGCAGGGCTAGCACTGTGGTCCCCTTACCGCTGGTGATTTCAGGCTCAGAGAAGGATCCTGCCCAAGGCCACACCATGTGTGGGGACACAGTGGGATTTAACTCAGATCTGTCCTGAAGGCCTGACTTTGCCACCTGCCTCCAAAGCTTTCTGCTTTGTGGAGCCTTTTCTATCTCACCCTCCCCGCCCCCTGCCCCCAATCTGTGACCTTTCTGTGCTTCCAACAGGAAATAAACCTTTGGGGAAGAGAAGGGCAGACATGGAGCCAGGGCGACTGAGCCCCCAAGTAGGGGAGGGTGGTAAGGGGTAAGTGCTGACTCCAGGTGCGCCTGTGCTCCCGGGCAATGGGGAAAGGGCTGTGGGAAGAGAGGTGTGGAGAGAGGCCATGGGGAGTGTCTGCAGAGAGGCAGAAACAGGGCAGCCGCTTCTGCTTCTCCTGGCCAGCCTCGGCCTGGTGTGATCAGTCATAGTGGCCCTTGTCACTCTTAACGTGTTCCAGTTTGGACGATGAATATGGCCATCCTGATAATGGGAGGGGGCAAGAGGGTGTGCGAGGCGGGCTGAGTCCAGGATGGAAAAAGGGTTTGAGCTTTGAGCATACAGTGCTGGGCACAAACCCAAATGGGAGGCTTGGCAAGGGTGGGACATAGAGGAGGGGCCGGCTGTCACCAGGAGCCCACCTGGGTCCCTGCAGAGCCATCAGACAGACCTCACCACGTCCCTGAAGGGGGCAGCCAGAGTGGAGGCCAAGGGCACAGGCTAGAACTGACAGCCTGGGTTCCTGATCGCCCTGGGCCTCAGTTTCCCTATCTGAAGTATGGCACCTACCTCATTGGCTTGTTAGGAGATTAAATGAACATCTAGAAAGGGCTTAGAACAGGGCTTGGCACAGAGTAAGCATTCTTAAGTGTTAAAGTCAAAAGGGCTGGGCGCGGTGGCTCACGCCTATAATCCCAGCACTTTGGGAGGCCAAGGTGGGCGGATCACGAGGTCAGGAGATCAAGACCATCCTGGCTAACAGGGTGAAACCTCGTCTCCACTAAAAATACAGAAAATAAGCTGGGTGTGGTGGCGGGCCCCTGTAGTCCCAGCTACTCCCGAGCCTGAGGCAGGAGAATGGTGTGAACCTGGGAGGCGGAGCTTGCAGTGAGCCGAGCTTGTGCCACTGCACTCCAGCCTGGGCAACAGAGCAAGAGTCCGTTTCAATAAATAAAATAAAATAAACAAAGTCAAATGTAGTCGCTGCTCTAGTGGCACAGGGGAAGCCATAGGCTGTATAAGCAGAAGCTGGCCAGGCATCTGTGAGGCTCCCCAGACCTTCCTGGGGCCTGGATGGAATATGAGGGCCAGCAGGGACCAGTGGGGAGGGGTCCTGGGCTGGGCTGGAAGGCAAGGGGAGTTTGCGGAGGGAAGGCGGCTTCCTCTGCAGGGGCCTGTTCACCACGCTCATGATTCAGAAGGAGGCAAAGAAAGAGGGGGTGTGATGTATGGGAGGAGGATAAATGCGTAGAGGGAATAGATTGCGTCTTGCCAGATTCCTGCACCAGGATTCAAGTGCAGGCGGTCAGATGTCAAAGTGTGAGGGAGATGTGGGACACTCTGTGGGGAGAAGGCAGGTGCTGGGATCAGCAGATGACCTGGCTGCCAGCACAGTGTCCAGAGCAAAAGCCCCTGGCCCTGGACACCCAAGTTTATCCTCTAGGGGGAGAGATGCCCTCTGGGAAGGTGAGGGGACATGGCCACCTAGTGGAAGGCAGCAGGGCCCATGCTGTTACTGAGCGCCTGGTCCCCCCCACCCCACCCCCAGGACCCCAGGGACAGAGTGAGCCCACAGTGAGCAAAGAAAGCAGCCGGGCTGGGATTCAAACCGACCCTGACCCTGGGACTTGGAGCCCTCTCAGACCCCTCGGCCCCCCCGCCTGCAAGCAGCCCCCAACCTTGAGCCCTAGTTGCTGCCAACCCCTCATTCCCTCCACTGGAAAAGGCAGACGCCAGTGAGGGGGGCTTCAGCAGACAGCTCTGAGCAGTGGGGCTGGGCAGGAGCCAGGCACTGTGCCCACCCAGCCCCGTGCCCCTGAGCCCTGTGCCCACCCAGCCCCTTGTGTCTACACCTGGGAACGATGGGTCTCTTCATCCATCTCTGACGCTTCCTCCCAACACTGCCCACCTAGAAGCCGGCTTCGGGGGCCTGGAGAGAGACCTCCCGGACTCCCTCCTGCCACCCCGACCCCCAACTCAGGTGGCAGCCGGAGCCTGGGTGGAGGCGCAGGAACAGAACCTTCTGTCGTTCAGCTGAGCTTTATCAACAGTTTCCTGTTGCTTCATAGCGGCTTCACTGGCAATGGGGCACGGCCTGGTGGAACTTGGGGCACAGATGAGGGAGGCAGTTCCCAGACACCCAAGGGATCAACTGGAGCCCAGACGTGGACCCCGGGAGTGACCACCCCAGACCAGCCTCCCAGTGTTCCAGGCCCTCTGAGACAAGAAGCCGTGTTCCCAAGTCACTGGGCCACCCCACCCAGATGCACCCTGAGTTACACAGACTCGGCAGCCAGCCTCGGCCTCGCGTCTGGTTCTGGTTCTGTGGACTCGCCCCGGGCGCTCAGCACCTCCAGGGCCTCCAAGTTGCCAGGTTCCTCTGCGACGACAGGCAGGGGCTCAGAGTCCCCTTCCGCCTCAGCATCCTCAGTGTCACTGGCTCCGTCCTCAGTGCCTGGGCCTGCTGGGGCAGCTTTAGCACAACGCTGGCAGCAGTTGGTGACGACAGCCATGAAGACCCCGGCCAGGGCCACCTCCGAGCCTGCCAGGTAGAAGATGATCTCGTAGTTCTTCAATGCATCCACCAGGCGGCCTGGGGACGGGGAGAAGGTGGGAGAGGTAAGGCCCTGCGGGGTCCCCCCGCCCTCACTTCCCCGAACTCTCAGGTCAAGGGTGGTGCCACTGACTTGGTGAGGCTCATGGGTGACACACACATGCCCACTCTTTATTCCTGTTTTACAAATGTAAAACCCTATGTGGGTTCTGACATTTGAAACCTTAACAATGTCACTTGCTGTCCCTGGACCTCAATTGCCTAAGTGATATGGGGCTTTTGGTGAGGCGTCCCCTCCTCCCACTGATTCAAGCCCCACAAGTGTCCTGTGACTTGCTTGGCAGTGGTGCATCTGGGGTGGGAGTGGGGAGGGGCCATGGGCTTAGCTCTGCCCTCCTGGGGGCCTCCACCTCTTGCTGTTGCCATATGTAAATGCCCTGGTCCTCAGGGGCTTGACTTAGTCCTCCCACCCTTGTGTCCCAGGAGGCCCATGAGCACCCCAGACCGAGCCATCATCAGCACAGGCGGGGCATGCGGGCCAGTGACTTATTTCCTTCTCTATTTCTCAAGGCTTCTATCACTTGTACATATTACTTTCAAACTTATGAAAATCTCTTTTTTTTTTTTTTTTTTGAGACAGAGTTTCACTCTTGTTGCCCAGGCTAGAGTGCAATGGCACAATTTTGGCTCACTGCAACTTCCGCCTCCCAGGTTCAAGCAATTCTCCTGCTTCAGCCTCCCTAGTATCTGGGATTATAGGCATGTGCCACCACGCCCGGCCAATTTTGTATTTTTAGTAAAGACAGGGTTTCTCCATGTTGGTCAGGCTAATCTCGAACTCCCAACTTCAGGTGACCTGCCTGCCTCGGCCTCCCACAGTGCTGGGATTACAGGCGTGAGCAGCCGTGCCCGGCTGTCTCTCTCTCTTTTATTATGGATTTTCAGAGATGGGGTCTTGCTCTGTTGCCCAGGCTGGTCTTGAACTCCTGGAGCTCAAGGGATCCTCCCAACTTGGCCTCTCAAAGTGCTGGGATTACAGGTGTGAACCACTGCACCTGGCCTCAGGAATTTTCTTATTCTTTTGAGACAGGGTCTCGCACCATTCCCTAGGCTGGAATGTAGTGGTGCCATCTTGGCTCACTGCAACCTCCACCTCCTGGGCTCAAGCCATTCTCCCACTTCGGCCTCCTGAGTAGCTGGAACCAGAGGTGCATGCCACCACACCCCAGCTAATTTTTTTTTTTTTTTTGGTAGAGACAGGGTTTTGCTATGTTGCCCCAGCTGGTTTCAAACGTCTGGCCTCAGCCTCCCAAAGTGTTAGGATTACAGGCATGAGCCACTACACCCGACCAGGAAAATCTCTTAATTGCAAATATTTCCCCCTAAAGTGTGGTTTGTCTGTGCATTCCACCCTCTCTCTAGGTCATTCTCCTCACCGCACACACCTCCTCTGCCCCTCAGAGCCACCCAGATTCACACAAGAAATGGAAGACAGTTCCTTGAGCCCTGGACAGGCTGATTTTGTGGGCTGCCCACACACTGGCACACTGGCTTAGGGGCTTTGCCCTTCTCACTGGGTCAGGTGGGATGACAGAGCTCAGTGAGGGCACTCAAGTTAGCCCAACCCTGAAGGAAGGACGGGCAGCTCACCCCATCTCAGTGCAGCCTGCGCCCCCTGCAAGGTATCCTCCCCATTACTGCACCATTCCACAGCCCTCTGGCCTCTGGGACTCAAAGGCAGGCTCCCTGCTGTTTCAAGGTAACTTGACAAGCCGGGAAGACCCTCGTGTTCCCCACTCCCACCTTTCCAGTTTTGGTTCCTGCCTTGCTTGCATAAGGATGCTGTTCCCCCAAACAAACCCTGCCCCTCCATGCTGTGCCTTCA
Organism: Colobus angolensis palliatus; assembly: GCF_000951035.1. Taxonomy (NCBI): domain Eukaryota; kingdom Metazoa; phylum Chordata; class Mammalia; order Primates; family Cercopithecidae; genus Colobus; species Colobus angolensis. Next base: position 3,404,909 of record NW_012120154.1, on the reverse strand, counting down.
CCTGGGGGATCTTCCAGGAAGCCTTTCCTGACCACCCTCATGAGGATGACTTCCTAAGGGTGACGGTGACAAGTGCCAGCAGGCCATCTGCACACTCAGAGACACCAGTGCTTCTCCTTCTCCCCATCTGCCCGCTGAGCACCCCCACTCTGTTTCGCGTCCCAACACCAGTTTCCCAAAGACACTGTCCCCATTCCAGTCACCATTCTAGATGCACCATTCTAAAGGCGTGGGCATTTAGCATTAGGTACACTGAAGCTCTCATTCTGGGGCTGCAACTTGCGCTAAGCCTCTGTGCCTCAGTTTCCTCATCTGCAAAATGAGAATAAGCACTTGCACTTCAGATGGCCTTGTGCCAGCTACTTGGGATGGCAGACCTGGCCAGCTATCAGTGTTGCTTTATTTCCCGCACCTTCCTCAGCTTTTCTATCCTCACCCAGAGCGGGTGGTCCGGCTTGGAGGAGGGACTAACTGGCCATGAAGGGGAGTCCACACACCCTGCCGCCCGTTCCCCTCATCCCTGGAAGTTCCATCTGAGACGCGGGGAGAGAGCTTCCCTCGGTCTAAGGGGCACTAGGCTCGCCACCCCCTCTTCCCTCGGGGCGCACCGGCAGAGGGAGGTCCGATGAGCACGGCCACGGCCTCCAAGAGCAACACCAGGCCCAGCGCACTGGGGAAGCGGGGCGCGCCCACAGCCGCCATGAGCACCTCGAACTGCAGCGCGCCCACCATGCCGTAGGAGAGGCCGAAGGCGATGCAGAAGGCAACGAGGGCGCCGTAGGAGCGCGCGCGTGCGCTGCTCAGGTCCGTGAGCCCGTTGGCCAGCAGGGCCAGGCTGAAGAGATACGGGACGTGCGGACGCAGGCGCGCCAGGCCCGCCAGGGCGCCGCACGCCGGCCGCGCCACGATGTCCACGAAGCCCACGATGGACAGCAGGAAGGCTGCGTCGGTGTCGGGCACGCCCGCGTCCTTGGCGTAGTTCACCAGCAGGATGGCGGGGACGAAGAGCCCGAGCGCCATCAGGAACTTGGTGACGGCGTACACGGCGAAGGCGCGGTCGGTGCACACTGCCAAGTCCAGCAGGCGCCGGCGGGGCCGGGTCCTGGGGGTTGCCTCGCTCAGCTGCGGC
>NW_012120154.1:3396139-3403555 GCF_000951035.1 Colobus angolensis palliatus | reverse complement strand
CCCCAGGGAGCCCCTCCCTGGCCCCCGCAGGAGGGAGGGGCCGGGCCCGGGAACCCAGCAGATCCAAGAACCCAGCCGAAGGACTTCGAAGACTGCCCAACATGATGAGCGACGGCTGGAAGTTGAGGGCCAGGCCCAGGCCTGCGGGCGAGGCGGCGCTGTGCCGGGGTCCCCAGGGAGCCCCTCCCTGGCCCCCGCAGGAGGGAGGGGCCGGGCCCGGGAACCCAGCAGATCCAAGAACCCAGCCGAAGGACTTCGAAGACTGTCCCACATAGGGAAACCGAGGGCAGATCTTGCAGCAAGAACCCCCGACCCCCAAACCAGAGGGAAGGAGAACAGGGGGCCCTCACCTGTGAGCACCCCAGCGGTCAGGTAGAGCTCCAGGAGGCGCGTGGCAAAGGAAGCTAGGATCATGCCCGCGGAAGCCAGCAGCCCACCTGCCAGCATCACCGGGCGACAGCCAAAGCGGGTCACGAGGATGCTGGACACGGGGCCTGTGGGCAGGGCAGGGTCACCACCCGGGTCCCGGGATGGCTTGAGTCCTCTAAGGAATAAGGTCACCTCCGGCTCAGGGACCCAGAGAGGAGGGCATTGTCTGGCCAAGGTCACACAGCTTGGAGGGGACAGGCCAAAGAGACAGCACCTTGCGAGGGCAAGGCCCGGAGCACCCTATCTCCACCCCTCCTGAGAACCCAAACCCCAAGCAGAGGGGGGACCTCCACACCCCTTTAACCTTCACAGCCTCCAAGTCCTGCCCTGGCAGAGCCTGGGATTCCTCCGCAGCCCCGCCTCCCAGGACGGGAACTCCAGCAAGCCCCCCACCTAACAGGTCAGTGCTGCCGCGATGGGGAGTGCTTCTGTAATCTCAGCTTTCCCGCCTCTACAAGGAGCAGGTGTAGATCTCAGAAGGGTCCCTCTGAGCTCAGAGGGCAGCCCCCTAGGCCGGCCCCGCCTCTGGCCGCTGCCTCCCCTTCTGCCCTCTCTTCCCCTCTTTCTGGTGCCAGGGTTCCCACAGGCAGGAAGGGAGTTTGGGGGCCGCCCCCAGGGTCAGGGAGATGCTCAGGGGGTCGGGTGTCTCCTGGTTCCGGGTCCCAGGGGTCCTGGGGAGGCAGAGAGCCGGGCGGGGACACTGACCCGTGCCGTAGAGCATGGCCAGCATGATGGAGGACACCCAGGCCGTGTCGCTGTAGCCGGCGCCGAAGTCGCGCATGAGCGCCCGGAAGAAGACGCTCACGGCTTTGGGGAAGCCGTAGGCGAAGCCAGTGACCACGAAGCAGGCACCCAGCACCACCCAGCCCCAGCCGCCGTCTGGGGGGCCCTCGCCCCGCCGGGGGCCGCCAGCGCCCATGGCTGCCTCTGGTGGGAGGGGGCGGGGACAAGAGGTTGTGGCTGGGCCAGAAGCCTAGAGGAGGGGGATGGAGATGAAGCATGGGGAAACTGAGGCACAGCGCTACCCACGTGAGCGTGGCTCAGATCTGGGAACCAAAAGGGGAAGCGGAGGTAGGAATCTCACCCCAAGTCTCCTTCTCCTGCAAAGGGCGCTGAAGGACGAGGGTAGGACGACGGGTCCCACCTGACTCTGCACCCAGCAGGCTCCCTCTGGAGGACACTGCTGGCCCTCAGGACCTCAGGTGGAAGACATCGGGAAGTGGAGCAGGTGTGTGCCTGGAGGTGGGTGACCAGTACCAAAGTACGCGTGAGGGTCTCGGGATAACAGAACACACAGCAGAGGTTGCAAAGGGCCAGTGTGCGTGAAGATTTTCCTTTTTAGCCTTGCGCCATGTTCTTAATATTTCTCAGTGATCACAAATGACTATTGTCATTAGAACATGAAGGGGACAAAAGCCACTTTCAACAGATATCAGCCAGGGGAGCTGAGTTCCCATGCATCCCAGCTCAGCCATGCATTCCCTCCCTGTCTTGGGCTGGTCGCCTCCCCGCTCCAAACCTCAGTTTCCTCCGATGTGAGATGGGTGACTGATCACCCCCAGGCCAGCTGGGAATCTTGCGGGAGGAGTCAGGTCTCTGGCTTCTGCCAGACAGGTAGGAACCTTAGCAGCACTAGGAGAGTGGCCTTCTGCCCTCCAAACCTCAAACCCTCTGTATGCAAAGAATGGCTCCAAAGCCTGTCTCATTCCTGGGGCTCCCCCCAGGGCCCTCACAGCAGTTACAAGCGCCCCCCTAACAGATGAGGAGGGTATACTCAGAGACAGGTGCACTAGGAGCCCGGGGCTGGGGATAGCCTCCTCCCCTCCTGCCTGGAGTGTCCCTCCTGGCACTGGGCAGTGCCACCCCCCCCAGGGTATCTGGGACTCTGCCCCTCCTCCACTAGGACCAGGTCATGGCTTTTCCTGCCTGTTGTCCTCTTGTCACAGGGGCAGCCACTTGAAGGTGGAGACAGGAGAGTGATCCCAGGCAGCCCTCACATCACACTCACCTGAGCCTGCCTCGTGGGTTTGTGGGGTCCAGCCTCACGTCTCCTGAGGCCTGCAGGGAGGGGCCGCTGTCCCTGCAGCTGTCCACCACAGCTCCCGGATGGGGTCTGCCAGACACCCCAGCTTCCCACCAGCCTGGGCTGAGCTTCTGGCGGACTCCCGCCTGACGCTCCCTCCCCCAGGCCTGGAGCTTAGAGTGTGTGCCCCCACCACACCACACCCCTGCTAAGAGGCTTTTGTCCAGGAGGGGAGAAGAGACTGGGAGCCCCAGACCAGGCTGGGCCTCCACGGTGGGCTCCCTGTCCCAAGACAGTCCAGGAGGGAGGAAGAGAAATCCCTCTGCCTCCTGGAGGCTGGGGTGGCAGACACAGAGACCCTGCCCAGGGGGTCCTAGTCTGGTGCTCGGAGCACAGCCCTGCCCTGAAGAGACCCCAACGGTTCTAATCACCTCAGTGCCTCATCTGCCCCCGCCCGACCCCCCGCCCCAGGCCACATTCCAGGAGGGGCTGGCGGCTTTCTCCAGGATGAAGCTAATCCATGCCTGTGCCTGGGGATGTGGGGGCGGGGAGGGGCCAGAACAAAGAGTGCTGTGTCCAGGCCGCCTGAGGGCAGCTTGCTGGTGGTCCCAGCCTTTGGCTACTGCCACCTCTCCCTTGACCTGAGCAGCCGCTACTTCCTAGGAAACCCACACATCGAAATGAGAGTGGGTGGAGATGGGGGTTGCAGTGCCAGGGCTTTGGGGTAGCCCTAAAGGGTTCTCCAAACGAGGGGCTGGGAGTGAGATACCCTCCCGGGGAACGGCCAGGACCTCAGTACTCTCTGGACCCCATTCTCCAATGGGGGAGTCTCCATCCCTCACCCCCTGCCCTGTCCCCCAAATAAGACACCACCAATCCTACTGCCGCGTCACTTTGCGTCCACTTCCTTTATTTCTCATCATTTACAAAAGACGTACAGAGAGGGCATGTGTGGGACACGGAGCAGGTACAAGGGGCTCCTCCCCACGGGGGCAGAAAAGGGGAAAAGAGGTTGGGGGGCAAGAGGTAGGCCCCCCAGGGAGGGTCCTGGGGCCCCTAGAGGGGGAGAAATCATCCTGTCCCCTCATTCCGCCTGCTTTACTTCGAAGGTCTTGGACCCCAAGCCAGTGCTTTGGAGCTGCTCAGGCTGCTGGGGCGGTCTGGGGAAGGGCAGCCACCCCTGGTCTCAGCGCCCTGCTTCTGGTATCTGCTGCTGTTGCTGCTGTCACTGCCACTGCCACTGCCAGCTCTGAACAGCCCCTGGGCAGGTGAGCTGGGGGGTATGACTTCGGACCCCGCCTCAGCGGATGAGGGGTGCTGAGCGGTCATTGGTGATGGTGGGACGAAGCTTGACGGTAGCAAAAGGATTTGTGCCCCTGTAGGAGGAGAGGATGGGGTGAGAAGGGCAGATGATCCCCACCTGGCCGTGGCTCAGGAAGGCAGCTGGGCAACTGAGCCGGGTCCCGCCTCCTGCCCCTATTTGGTCTCCATCCACTCCTTGCCCCACTTCATCTATTTTTTTGTTTTGTTTTGTTTTGTTTTGAGAGACGGGGTCCCACGGTGTTGCCCAAGCTGGTGTTGAATGGTTGGAGTCAAGAGATCCTCCCCTCCTAGTCTCCCTAGTAGCTGGGATTACAAGTGTGTGCTGCCACACCTGCCACCCCCGTCACTGCTCGGGCCCCGTTTGAGGACTCACCTTGGGAAGAGCTCCTGTGGCGGGTACTGCTCGGAGGACATCAGTTTCTGCAGTGGGGGTGGGGAAGGGCTGGTTTGGTGGGGAGGGGGCAAGCAATCCCTTGCTCCTCCCCTCCCTCTCCCCATGCCCATGGGGCAGAGGACTGGGCCAGAGAGCCCCTGCCATGCAAGGCTCCTGGGAAATGAGACCCTGAGGTTCTGAAGCCCAGAATTCTGTGGGCTGCAGAAGTGAGAAATCCCTGGGCCAGAGCACCACCTCCGAAGACTAACCACGCCCCCATAATAACACTGAGGTGGCTCCATGGGTGGACGATCTCCCTGGCCTCCCCCAGCCCCGTCCTGCTGGCCAGCCCCAGGTCACATTCTGCTCCAGGACCCTGGTCTTCCCCTTCAGCCCAGACTCAGCTCCACACCACCCCTCCATGCACTGAGGAACAGACTGAGGCCAGGTGGGTGGGTCCCCTACCAGCCAGCCAGTGACAGAGCCTCGGGATCCCTGCTCTCCCGCCTCCCTGCCCACTGGAGGCCCCAGGAGAGGGCGGGCGAGGGCTCACCTTGACGTCAGTGGCAGTCCCTGTGCTGCCCATGCTGCCTCGGCGGCTGCTAGGCAAGGGCGGAGGTGCAGGGCTCGGGGCACGGCTCGGCACCCGGCTTGGGGTGCGGGAGCGGGACTGGCTATCCCAGTACTCCGAGGGTGCTGTGGAGTTGCCTGGCCGGTCCAGGAGGTCATTGAGGCTGTGGCTGCCCCGGAGTGGGTAGGACCTAAGTCCAGAGAAAGGAGGGGAAGGAAGGGGGTTGGGGCCTGTCCAATCCCTTGTCCTGCCAGTGGCTGGGGCACCTTAGGAAGGAGGCATCTGACAGCTTCCTCCCTGCACCCGCGTGAAAGGAGACTGTTGACTGGAGGGAGGTCCTGAGGGGAGGCAGAGGGATGGATGCAGTGACCTTCAGGGCAGAGAGAGGGGCTCAGGGCCGGTGGTTCTCCAGGGGCTGAAGGGGACTGGGCCCACTCAAGACTGCACCTTGCCACCTGGGTGCAGTGGCTCATGCCTGTAATCCCAGCACTTTGGGAGGCCGAGGTGGGTGGATCACCTGAGGTCAGGAGTTCAAGACCAGCCTGGCCAACATGGAGAAACCCTGTCTCTACTAAAAATACAAAAGGTAGCCAGGTGTGGTGGTGTGAGCCTGTAGTCCCTACTCGGGAGGTTCAGGCAGGAGAATCGCTTGAATGTGGGGAGGTGGAGGTTGCAGTGAGCCGAGATGGCGCCACTGCACTCCAGCCTGGGTGACAGGGTGAGAGACTCTGTCTCAAAACAAACAAACAAACAAGCCTGTACCTAGCAGATCCTCTCCGCTGGGCAGTGGCACCCTCGCCGGAGTCCTCACCCCCGCCCCACCCCTGATGACTCAGGTACCTGGAAGGCAGCTCGTTCCCGGGCTTCACAGGCATCATGGGGGTCATGGGGGACATGGAGGTCATGGGGGTCATGGGGGTCATGGGATTCACAGGCCCCTCCTCCAGAGCCTTCACATAGGCCTCGGGGAACCAGCCACTCCTGTGGGGCAGAGGCAGAGGGTCCTTCAAGCCAGGCCCGGGGACAATGACCAAAAGAAGACATCCTCCCCTCAGGCTTGCTGGAAGCTACTTCACCTCGAATTGACAGACTAGAATCAATTTCGTATGTTTACTTCTGTTTTCACCTGCTAGTGCCTATTGATGATAAAACATGCCATCCTTTTCCCTAACAGGCTATGTGAGTCAAGGATGGATAATGACATTCCCAGAACATCCCAGGAGGGTCTGACAGCTTCGATCTAGAAGGTTCTATCCTCAGGTCCCCGGGGCATCTGCGGCACACCATCCTCTGCTGTGGGTCTGTAAAGCAGGTACTCCAGCTGCGGGTGTCCCTGTCGTTGGTGTTCTCAGTCATCTCTCTCCCCACTGACCCCTTTCTGTTCCTGTCCCTGTGGTCACCTGCCCAGCTATGGACCTTTGCGCCTAACTATAAGCCCCTCCACGCATCACCCATCCCCCACTCACCTGTCTATACTCCATCCCCTGTGTAGCCACGAATCCATCCAGCACCCCCTCGCCACTCACACCTCTCCAATCACCCATCAATGTCTGTCCCCCACATCCGCACATCCTCCCATGTCGCCAACCACCAGTCAGTGACCCTCCCATTTTATGCCCATCCACTTGCACACACTCCACCTACCCACACGCCCATCCGCTGGTCCACCCATCCACCTGTCCACCATCCACTAAGCACAGGACCACTCATCCACCCGTGGGCTGGTGCGAGCAGCCACCACCCGCTCTGCCCGTGCATGCATTCATCCGGTGCTTCCTCTCTCCTGCAGCACACTCCCCTGCCCATGAAGACCCGAGGGGCACTGCCTGGCTCCAGCCAGCCCCATCTGCCCCGTTTTCCCCTGCAGGACAGTGGTGCCCATCCATTCCCTTTGCTAGCTGCCAGGCCTGCTGTCCTCTGGGCTTTCTGGCGCCCTCACTGTATGAAACTCCCCAGCTGTTCCTCCACACCAAGTGTCAAAACAGCCCGGTTTAGGTGCTTTAAGGATTTCCACTAAGCGTGACTGAAAAGAGGTGAGCACATTTCAGACCCTACTCCTAGCCCAGCCCCCTGCATCAGAGTTCCAGGGCTGACTCTGCAGAGGGGACACAGCCTCCTCCCAGACGCAGGCACACAGTAGGTGCTCAAGCAATAGGATTTCTGCCATTTCCACACTTTTGGTAGAACCCGCCCGTCCCCCATCCTCTGCCCCCTATCAAGGGCCCTCATCCTGAACTTGGTAAGGCGACTCTTCCCACTCCCACTGAATGAATGCGGAAACTGAGGCAGAGTGTGGGGGGCGGGAGGAGAGCAGCATTGTCCGAGGCCTCCAGGGGAGGCCAGGGAAGCCTCAGTCCGGCAGGTCCCCGGGTCCCCCGCCCCCAGGGCCTTCTTCTCAACCAACCCCCGGCCCCTCCAAGGCTCCCACTCACGCGGACGAGCCCTCCAGCTTGCCGTAGAGCCAGCCGTTCTGGGCCTCGGGCACCAGCACCTCCACCACGTCCCCGGCGGAGAAGCGCAGCAGCGTGTGGTTGGCGCCCTCTGAGTGAGAGACCAGGGCGCGGACCCTCCTGGCGCCCCCGCCGCCGCCCGGGCGCTCGCCGAAGGAGTTGGAGCGTGAGCTTTGGGCGCTGCCGCTGTAGAGCGAGGCTGCGGGCGGGAGAGCGCGGCGGCACGTGGGCGGGAAGTTCTCCCTGG
>NW_012120154.1:3387689-3395540 GCF_000951035.1 Colobus angolensis palliatus | reverse complement strand
AGCAGGCCGGGGGAGTGGGCGCGCGACGGGCTGCGGCTGGCCTCAGACTGCTCCTTCCACAGCAGCACGCGGTTCTGGAGCATCCCCCGGGCCTGGCCGGGTGGGGACACGGGGGTCAGCCAGGTCCGGGCGGCTCCCTGAATCCTGGGGACCCAAAATGGCACCCTCGACCTGAGAGCTCAGGCCCTACCCGCTCAGGATGACCGGATTTCCTAGCTGGAAGGAGCCAGAAGCCAGCTCACTGTCCAACCCACACCCTCCACTTTTTGCAAAGGTGCCTCCATTTTCCACGAAGAGCTTCCCTTACAGCCCCCCCCCGCCCCGTCCCCCTCAGTGTCTGTGCTTTGGGCTGTCCTCACTGCCCAGCTTCAGGGGTAGGGGTGGCACCCAGGCCCGGCCACTCAATCGCCCCATCCTCCTGCCTGCAGCGATAGGCTCAGGAATGGCGCTTAGCTAGAAACTACCATCAAAGAACCCAGGTAAGTGCATGCCTGTATCAAAACACCTCATGTACTCCATAAATATATACACCTACTGTGTACCACAAAAATTAAAATAAACGGTGAGTGAGAAGAAACACTGCATACGGTTTCAAAACCATCAAAGAGGCCATGGGAAAAATTTTAAAAATGTGTTTACGAAGTGGAAAAGCCATTCTAAGTATGATACCAAACCCATGAACTCGAAAAGAAAAGACTGATAAATTTTACTAAATAAAAATATTGTTTTTGTATGGCAAAACCAACCGTAACACAGACAAATGACAAATGGCAAACTGGCTGTCATATTTGCAACTCATCACCAAGAAAAAGCTGGTTTCAGTAACATATCAAGAGCTCCTACAAATTAATAAGAAAAGTGAATGAAAAGATACTGGCATGTCACAGCACAGAAAATCCAATGGCTTTGAAACATGAAAAGATGTCAAGCTCGCGTTTAAGACAAGTATGAGGTAAAGGCACGCCGAGATACCATTTTTGCCTTTCTGATTAGCCAAGATCAGAAAGTTTGCTCATACACTGTTTTCAAGGGGTGCGGAAGCACAGAAACTCATACATCACTGATGGAAGTATAAATTGGTGCAACCAATGACTGTATTCTTCGGCTTACCAATTCCACTTCTAGGAATCGATCCTGGAAATACATTTGCACAGCTGCAGTAAACCAGAGAAGCTAAGGATGAGGTGGGAAGGCACGTTATTGACTGGACTTGGACTAAGCAAAGACTAATTATTGAAGATGAATAAAAAAGGCAATTTACCATGCCCAGGCACCTAGAGTTCTTTAAATCTTTTTCTAAGGGTGCTGTTTTGTTTTGTTTTGAGAGTCTTGCTCCGTTGTCCAGGCTACAGTGCAGAGTGGCACGATCTCGGCTCACTGCAACCTCTGCCTCCCGGGTTCAAGCCCTTCTCGTGCCTCAGCCTCCTGAGTAGCTGGGATGACAGGCATCCACCACCACGCCTGGCTAATTTTTGTATTTTTAGTAGAGATGGGGTTTCACCATGTTGGGCAGGCTGGTCTCGAACTCCTGACCTTGTGATCCGCCCGCCTCAGCCTCCCAAAGTGCTGGGATTACAGGCGTGAGCCACCGCGCCCGGCCCTAAGTGTGCCTTCTACTTATAAATAGAACAACAAGCAAATATATCTGTTTAGCTATCTTAGGAGTCGGATCTTGGATGTTCTGAAGTCCAGTTGAGTCAGACAACATGTTACTTGCCCCTGTGTGATACGGTTTGTATCTTGTCCTCTCCAAATCTCATTTCGAAATGTGACCCCTCAGTGTTGGAGGTGGGACCTAGTGGGAGGTGGTGGGTCATGGAGGCAGCTCCCTTATAAATGGCTTGGTGCTCTACCCCACGGTGATGAGTGGTATGAGTTCATGCAAGAATCTCCTTGTTTAAAAGATTATAGTGGCCGGGCACGGTGGCTCACACCTTAATCCCAGCACTTTGGGAGACTGAGTTGGGTGGATCACCTGAGGTCAGGAGTTCAAGACCAGCCTGGCCAACATGGTGAAACCCCGTCTCTACTAAAAATACAAAACTTAGCTGGGCATGGTGGTGCATGCTTGTAATCCCAGCTACTCGGGGGGCTGAGGCAGGAGAATCGCTTGAACCCAGGAGGTGGAGGGTGCAGTGAGCTGAGATCGTGCCATTGTACTCCAGCCTGAGCGAGAAGAGCAAAACTCCATCTTAAAATAAATAGAAAAAAGAAAGAGTGTGGTACCCCACCCCCACCCCCCACCAGCTCCCTCTTTGGCCATGTGATATGAACTTCCCCTTTGCCTTCTGCCATGATTGTAAGCTTCCAGAGGCTTCACCAGGAGCAGATGCTGGTAATGCACTTCTTGTACAGACTGCAGAACTGAGAGCTAAATAAACCTCTTTTAAAATAAATTACAGGCTCTTCAAGGACCCGGCACAGAAGCTGTTCGCATGTGCGAGCTCCCCTTCACCTTCCACGATGAGTGGAAGCAGTCTGAGGCCTCACCAGAAGCAAATGCTGGTGCCATGCTTCTTGTACAGCCTGCAGAACCGTGAGTCAAGTAAACCTCTTTCCTTTACAAATTACTCAGCCTCGGGTCATGCTGTAGCTGGAAAATGCCATAACAACTCCCTCTTGAGTGACAAGAAACAGCAGCTGGCACAGGACTGATCCTGCTTCTTCAGACCCTCAATCAGAGTCTACAGTGGGAGCTTAGACTTTACAAATCTCCTCCCTCTCAACCTAATTAAACTAAAGAGTTTCTGCACAGTGAAAGAAACTATTGGGCGTAAACAGACAACCCACAAAATGGGAGAAAATATTAAAAAACTATGCATCCAATGAAGGTCTAATATCCAGAATCTATAAGGAACTTAAACAATGGAATGAGCAAAAAACAAATAACTCCATTAAGAAATGGGCAAAAGACATGAACGGACACTTCTCAAAAGAAGACATACAAGTGGCCAATAAACATCTGAGAAAATGCTCAACATCTGAATCAGAAAAATGCAAATGAAAACCACAATGAGACACCATCTCACGTCAGTCAGAATGGGTATTATAAAAAGTCAAAAAACAACAGATGCTGGTGAAGCTGTGGAGAAACAGGAACACTTACAAACTGTTGGTGAGAATGTACATTAGGACAGCAGCTGTGGAAAGCAGTTTGGAGATTTTTTAAAGAACTAAAAACAGCTATCGTTCAGCCCAGCAGTCTCATTACTGGGTATATATCCTAAAGAAAACAAATCATTCTACCGAAAAGACACATGCACTCACATGTTCATTGCTGTGCTATTCACAATAACAAAAACGTGAAATCAACCTAGGTGTCCATTAAAGGTGGACTGGATAATATGCCCACGGAATACTACGCAGCCATAAAAAAGAATGAAATCATGTCCTTTGCAGCAACATGGATGTAGTTGTAGATCATTATCCTAAGCAAATTAATGCAGGAACAGAAACCAAATGTCACATGTTCTCACTTATAAGTGGGAGATAAACATCGGGTATACATGGATATAAAGATGGTAACAATAGAAACTGGGGACTACTAGAAGAGGGAAGTGGGGGCAAGGGTTGAAAAAACTATTGGGAACAGTGCTCAATAACTGGGTGAGTGAATCATTTGTACCCTAAACCTCAGCATCACGCAATGTACCCATGTAATAAACTTGCACATATATCCCTGAATTGAAAATAAAAGTAGGAAAAAGCAAAAATAAATAAATAAATAAATAAAATAGATTACAGAGCCTCGGGTATTCCTTTACAGCGATGCACAATGGACTCACACACCATGCATAGGGGAAAACCTGCCTGTTCAACCCACAGCTCCCTCCTGAGGGACCCTCACCCATCAGGAGGCAGCAAGGAAGGGGTCAGCTCTTCTCTTAATGCTGATGGTTAACTGTTTACAGGCAACAAGGAGTTTAACACAGGTGAAAAAGAGTTTCCTCCTAAAGAAGATCTGTAAATAGCTAAGAAGCACAGGAAAACATGTTCAACATCATTAGCCATCTGAGAATCGGAAATCAATATTGCAATGAGATACCGCTTCACACCTGCTAAGATGGCTATTACCAAAAAGACAGTAACAAATAGTAGCGGGGATGTGGAACAACTGGAACCCTCATAAACTGCTGGGGACATAGAAACACTCTGGAAAAGGGTCTGGAAGTTCCCCCAAACAGTTAAACATAGAGTTACCATATGGCACCACAATTCCACTCTTATATACCCAAGAGAGATGAAAACATATGTCCACATGAAGACTCGTACACAGATGCTCAGAGCAGCATTGGTCATGACAGCCAAAAAGGGGAAACAACCAGAGGTCCATCAGCTGACATCTGAGCAAATACATCTGAGTAAATGAGTAAATACAATGTGGTCTATCCAAGCAATGGAATATTACCAGCAATGAAAAGGAAGCCAGTCGCAAAAGAGCACATATTGTATGATTCCGTTTATATGAAATGTTCAGAATGGGCAAATGTATTGAGACAGAAAGTAGATTAATGGTGGCCTGGGGGAGTTGGAGGATTGGGAATGACAGCTAAGGGGTACTGGTTTGTAGTTGTTTTTTTTTTTTTTTTTTGAGACGGCGTTTTACTCTTGCTGTCCAGGCTGGAGTGCAGTGGTGCAATCTTGGCTCACTGCAACCTCCGCCTGATGGGTTCAAGCAATTCTGCCTCAGCCTCCCATGTAGCTGGGATTACAGGCATGCACCATCCATGCTCGGCTAACTTTTGTATTTTTAGTAGAGATGGGGTTTCACCACGTTGGCCAGGGTGGTCTCGAACTCCTGACCTCAAGTGATTCTCCCACCTCCGCCTCCCAAAGTGCTGGGACTACAGGCATAGCCACCACACCCGGCCGGGGTACTGGGTTACTGTGGTGGAGGATATTGAAAGTATTTTAAGCTTGATTGTGGTGATTGATGCACAACTCTGTGAATATACTACAAACCAGAAAGCGTACACTGCAAATGGGTGAATTGTATGTGAATTTTATCTCAATAAAACTGTTTTTCTAAAAAGGAAGTTGTTTCTCCCTGGCAGACCTTTTGTGGGAGAGTAGGGGACGAGAAGGCTGAGCCTGGGGCTGGGTGAGGTGGTGACAGCGGGCAGATGGGAGTCTGAGCCAAGATCTGGGTCTCTGGATTCAGTCATGTATCCTTGGGCCCCTGGGTTCAGATCCAGAGACTCAGGGAGGGCCCGGGAGGCATAAGAACCCTGAGCCAGGGCCAGGCGTGGTGGCTCACACCTGTAATCCCAGCACTTTGTGAGGCCGAGGCGGGCGGATCACCTGAGGTCAGGAGTTCGAGACTACCCTGGCTAACTTGGTGAAACCCTGTCTCTACTAAAAATACAAAAATTAGCTGGGCATGGTGGTGCACACCTGTAACCCCAGCACTTGGGAGGCTGAGACAGGAGAACCGCTTGAACCTGGGAGATGGAGGTTGCAGTGAGCCAAGATGACGCCATCTCAAAAAAAAAAAAAAAAAAAGAACCCTGAGCAGCCAGGTGAGGCTGCAGGGCCAGCTGACTGTAAGCAGGCAGGCCTCCCGACAGTAGCTTTTGTTTTCACCTTTGGTGGAGAGGGCAGGAGTGGAATAATCAGACTTACGAGGTGGCTTCACCGCCAGGCTCTGCCACTGTGCCTGCCTTGTGAGGTGCGAATGAGTCCCCTCCTTAACCAGACAAGAAAATGAAGCCCAAAGAGGTAGAATCATTTGCTGGAATTTGCATTCAGGGCACAGGGAAACTAAGCAAGAATGTGAAGAATTAGAAGGTGATGGAAAGAGCAGTGAGGCTGGGGAGCAGCAGGTGGCGTCAGGAAAGAGAGGCCTGGTGGGTGGGTGGGTCGGGGACTCGCTCTCAGATGTCAAATAGGGCCAGGGCCTGGGCACATCCTGTGGGCTCAAAAAATAATTGTTGAGGCCAGGTGCAGTGGCTCACACCTGTAATCCCAGCACTCTGGGAGGCCGAGGCGGGCAGATCACCTGAGGTCAGGAGTTTGAGACCAGCCTGGGCAACATAGTGAAACCCTATCTGTACTAAAAATACAACAATTAGCTGGGTGTGGTGGCAGGCGCCTGTAATCCCGGCTACTCAGGAGGCTGAGGCAGGAGAATCTCTTGAACCCAGGAGTCAGAGGTTGCAGTGAGCCAAGATCGTGCCACTGCACTCCAGCCTGGGGTGACAGCGAGATTCTGTCTCCAAAAAAAAAAGAATGACATTGGAAAACTGCAGGGACAAAGTGAAGGAATGGTGGGGAGATGATGTCCCAATGTTCTTGGCCTCTCCCAATGCAGATCCCATCAACCCCCACCCGAGGAGTCAGCAGCTAAGCCAGATCAGGCGGGCAGGCAAGCCCGCATGCCAGGAGGTGACTGTGAGCCTGTGGACCTGCTGGGCCTTTACAGAACAGAGAAGGGTGGAACTCTGAGCACTGCTGGGCTGGCAGGAGTCTGAGGACCTGCCACTGAGAGGCCAGGCCAGGACTAGGACTCAGGGGCCCCAGCAGCATGGCCTGTAGAGACACCTGGGTAGGGCAGCATTGACTGTCCCTTCTGACGGTGCCCTGGGAGGGGCTGCTGGTTCCCTGAGGTCCAGGAGCCCAGAGGCTTGGGCTGCTGCTGGCCCATATGGTTCCTCTGTGTAATTTAGGGACAGCTATCCCCTCTGTGTGGACAGAGACATGTGGGTGCATATTTAGTAAGAGGATCTTTTTTTTTTTTTTTAGATGGAGTCTCACTCTGTCACTCAGGCTGGAATGCAGTGGCTCGATCTCAGCTCACTGCAACCTCTGTCTCCCAGGTTTAAGTGATTCTCTTGCCTCAGCCTCCTGAGTAGCTGGGATTGATTACACGCATGCACCACCAGGCCCGGCTAATTTTTTTGTGCTTTTAGTAGAAAGTTTGACTATGTTGGCCAAGCTGGTCTCAAACTCCTGACCTCAAATGATCCTCCTGCCTTGGCCTCCCAAAGTGCTGGGATTATAGGAGTGAGCCACTGTGCCTGGCCAGGATGACCCCTTTGTGCAAAGAAAAATGTTCCTTTCTCTAGGCAAGCACAGCCTGCACCAGTGTGTTCAGCTTGGAGAGCAGACCATGCCCCCTACTCTCAACCTGGCACCGTTGTGCAGTGCACAACCTGCACAACCTTCCTAAAAGCCCTATCTGCAGCACTTTTCCACAAGGGGAGGCTAAGTCAGCCCCTATCCCTTTGGCTGAATCAGAGCTAATGCTTGCGACAGGGAGATCAGGAACAGAGTAGGGCCCTCCCTATGTCAGAGTGGAGAATTGGCTACTGGACAATTAGACTGGGCACCCACTACGCTAGAGAGATTACTCTGCTCCTCTACCCGTGAAGTTGCCAGCACCACTGCCTGAGGCCCTTGCAGCTCAACCAACCCAGAGTGAGAACAGGGCCATGAAGAGGCAAAGGAAAGAAACAAGGTACCTCAAAGGTCCCAGCGTTTGAGAAAGAGGACCCAGGAGACCATCCCAGGCAGCTGTGAGAAGGAGGTGACAAGCTTTGCAAGAACTCGATCGCAGCATTGCTGCATAACGAAGACCACCTTCTTCATCAGACAAAGCATTATATATATATAAAGAGAGAGAGAGAGACAGAATTTCGCTGTTGTCACCCAGACTGGAGTGCAGTGGAATGATCTCAGCTCACCACAACCTCCGCCTCCTGGGTTCAAATGATTCTCCTGCCTCAGCCCCCCAAGTAGCTGGAATTACAGGCACTCGCCATCACGCCTGGCTAATTTTTGTATTTTTTAGTAGAGACAGGGTTTCACCATGTTGGCCAGGCTGGTCTTGAACTCCTGACCTCAGGTGATCCA
>NW_012120154.1:3385941-3386960 GCF_000951035.1 Colobus angolensis palliatus | reverse complement strand
GGAGGTTGCTGTTAGCCAAGATTGGGCCATTGCACTCCAGCCTGGGCCACAGAGTCAAGACTCTGTCTCAAAAAATAAATAAATAAATAAATAAATAAATAATAAATAATAAACAAAATAGACGTGGTGAGGGAGAAGGTCGTAGATGTGAAGGCTCCAATGATAAGGAGTTCCACAATGAGAAGGAAAGATGGCAGAATGGTAATAATGAAAGAAACAGAACAGGAAATAATGCCTTAACCGAAAGAGAGACTTGAGCCTGCAGCCTGCAGGAGCGCTGACCTCGGCATTCACCACGGTGGCACCTGGGCAAGTTCCTGGTCCCAAGGTACAAAGAAAATCTCCAGCACCCACAAAGGAAAAGCCAGTTACTTAAAAGGGAAGGGAGACAGATCATGACCAGACTTCAATTCTACAACACAGGGTGCTAGAACATAGTGGGGCTTGGACCATGAAAGGAAAGGTCTGCAGCTCTGGAGCCCTTCCGCCGGCCAGTATACCACTCACCAGGCATGGCAAAAGCTAGCCATTTGCAGATATGCAAGGATCTTACAGTGTGTCTGCAGAAAACACCCATGAAGGTTCTCTAACTATAGCAATCAATCAAAACAGAGACCTCAAGGCAGTGGGAGATGGAAAGGGGTTACAGCAGTGGGCAGTGGATCTGATCACAGGTGTGGTGAAGCAGTAACAGGATGGCGGTACACCTGGCAACGGTAACATGTGCAATCTAAATAAAGGTTCTTGAGGCCGGGCGTGGTGGCTCATGCCTGTAATCCCAGCACTTTGGGAGGCCAAGGTGGGAGGATCACTTGAGATCAGGAGTTCAAAACCAGTCTGGCCAACATGGTGAAACCCCATCTGTACTAAAAATACAAAAATTAGCCAGGGGTGGTGGCGGGCGCCTGTAATCTCAGCTACTCCGGAGGCTGAGGCAGGAGAATCTCTTGAACCCAGGAGTCAGAGGTTGCAGTGAGCCAAGATCGTGCCACTGCACTGCAGCCTGGGGTGACAGCGAG
>NW_012120154.1:3383236-3385197 GCF_000951035.1 Colobus angolensis palliatus | reverse complement strand
GGGCGCCTGTAATCTCAGCTACTCCGGAGGCTGAGGCAGGAGAATCACTTGAACCTGGGAGGTGGAGGTTGCAGGGAGCTGAGATGGCACCACTGCACTCCAGCCTGGGCAACAGAGCAAGACTCCGTCTCAAATACACACATACATACATACATACATAAAATTAGTTTATCAAAATAATTTTGGTCATGCTGCAGAGATAACTAGTGAGGTCTGAAACTAAGTTCTAAACTATCTTGGCAAAACCAAGAGTTAGAGGAGGGGAAGGATGAAGAGAGGAGTAAAAGCTTTCTAAAGACCCCATCTCAGAATAGTTGGATCGCAGGAAAATACTTCTTAAGGTGTTTTGTTTTGTTTTGTATTGTTTTCTTGTTTTTTTTTTGAGACGGAGTCTCGCTCTGTCACCCAGGCTGGAGTGCAGTGGCTCCGTTTTGGCTCACTGCAACCTCTGCCTCACAGGTTCAAGCAATGCTCCTGCCTCAGCCTCCTGAGTAGCTGGGATTACAAGTGTCTGCCACCATGCCCAGTTAATTTTTGTATTTTCAGTAGAAATGGGGTTTTGCCGTGTTGGCCAGGCTAGTCTTGAACTCCTGACCTCAAGCAATCCACCCACCTCAGGCTCCAAAATTGTTGGGATTACTGGTGTGAGCCACCGTACCCAGCCTAATTTTTGTGGAAAGCTTTAAATCAAGGTCTCATCTTACGAACTGGGGGAGCAATGGACTGAATAGTGGGTGTCTGCAGTGGGGTGAAGTTGGCATTTTTGGAAAAGATAATAGGTGGATATATATGTGATCATGAAAGTCACAAAGTGAGGTCACCACAGGTAGAGAGAAAAAGAATAGTGCAATTTCCTTCTTTTGTTTTTTTGAGACGGAGTCTCGCTCTGTCGCCGGGGCTGGAGTGCAGTGGCCGGATCTCAGCTCACTGCAAGCTCTGCCTCCCGGGTTTACGCCATTCTCCTGCCTCAGCCTCCTAAGTGACTGGGACTACAGGCACCCGCCACCACACCAGGCTGTTTTTTTGTATTTTTTAGTAGAGACGGGGTTTCACCGTGTTAGCCAGGATGGTCTCAATCTCCTGACCTTGTGATCTGCCTGTCTTGGCCTCCCAAAGTGCGGGGATTACAGGTGTGAGCCACCACGCCTGGGCGAATAGTGCAATTTCTAAATTAATAAAGGGAAAGGGGGAATATATAGTATAATAACCAAACTGACAAGAAATAACATGAGAGAAAAAGAGGAAATGACAAAATAATTACAGTTAGCTCAAGTTATCTAGAAGGAATAAAACCCAGGTATATTCATTGTTATGTTAAATGGGAATGGGCTGAATTCCTTTTCTATTAGAAGACACAGACTGTAAGACTGGTCAAAAGCTCAAAGTCAGCTATACGTCAGTAACAGAAAGTTTACTTAACATACAAAGAGATAAGCAAAGAGAAGAGAAAGTAGAAAGAGCAGTATTAATATCAGACAAGGGAGAAATGAAAGCACCAAACTTGATTAAGAGAGACATTACGTACATAAATGGCAATATTTACAAAGAAGGTAGAATAGTTATAACCAAAAAAGCGCCAAACAACATGGCAGCTCAATTCAGAAAATAAAATCTATTAGAAATTCAATGAGAAATTCAAATGAGTGAGTCTGACTGGTCTAGCAGGCAGAACGGGGCAAGAGGGTAGAGGATTTAAATAATATGATAAAATGGCTGGGTGCAGTGGCTCACGCCTGTAATCGCAGCACTTTGGGAGGCTGAAGAAGGCAGATAACTTGAGGTCAGGAGTTTGAGACCAGCCTGGCCAACATGGCGAAACCCTGTCTCTACTAAAAATACAAAAATTAGCCAGGCGTGGTGGCGCATGCCTGTAGTCCCAGCTACTCGGGAGGCTGAGGCAGGAGAATCTCTTGAACCCAGGAGTCAGAGGTTGCAGTGAGCCAAGATCGTGCCACTGCACT
>NW_012120154.1:3378138-3383186 GCF_000951035.1 Colobus angolensis palliatus | reverse complement strand
GGCGTGGTGGCGCATGCCTGTAGTCCCAGCTACTCGGGAGGCTGAGGCAGGAGAATCGCTTGAACCCGGGAGGTGGAGGTTGCTGTTAGCCAAGATTGGGCCATTGCACTCCAGCCTGGGGAACAAGAGTGAAACGCTGTCTCAATAAATAAATAAATAAATAATAAATAAATATGAGAAAATTAATAGACAATAACTGAACAAACCTATCAATTAATGAATTTGTGAATTGTGAAAATATACAAGCAGGAATTAAAAAATGGTGCACACATGAATAAATGCATGAATTAGTGAATGCATTAAAAACAAACAATATCACGAGTGAATAAATGAGTGAATGTACACTGATACAAGCAAACCCAGAAACAAAGAAAGAAATGGACGGAGAGAGCAAAATAAAATGAATTTCTACAGACAGGCAGGAAGAGAGGGAAGAGCCAGGAAGGGAGGGAAGAGGCAGGAAGCGAGGGAAGAGGGAGGAAGGCAGGGAAATCTCTGTGTACGGCCACTCAGGGCGGGGGGCAGCTCCTAGAAGCGCCCCGCCTGCTGTCCCCCAGTTCAGCTCACCCGGCCGAAGAACTGCAGGAAGGTGTTGGAAAGTAGCAGGTGCTTCTCTGCCAGGAAGCGATAGCGCCGCTTCTCTTCCAGTTCAGCCGCCCGCTGACTCTCAGACACGAAGGCCTGCATCTGGGCGTGCAGCCGGTTCACACTCTCCTGGAGGGAATGGGAGTTCTGGCTGGGGGCGGTGGGTGTGTCTCATCCCATCCACCTCGCCCACAGGCGCCAGCTGTTCAAGCCCCCTGTCCTTCCTGACTGCGCCTCCCCAAGCCCCATCACCCAGCCCATCCTAGCTCCTAAGCCTGCCCCCTCATCGGCAGCCTTGTTATGAGTCTGGGCCCTGCGTCCCCCTCGCCCGGGTGCTTCTCACAAGCAGGGCTGGTGTCTGAGCCATCGCTCTGTCCCTGGCACCCAGCACAAGCCCAAGCACGGGCTGGGGGGAGGGGGGCAGGGGGACGGGTTTAATGAGAATATGAATGAGTAGGTTAATAGCCCCTATTTAGGGGGAAGGTTCTGAGGAGGGGAGGCATGAATTCACTTAAAGGAGCCAGGAGCCAGAAGAAGAGACGGGAAGGGAGGTAGAGGGTTTGGATCTTGGAGACATTGGCCAGGGATGGGGGCCCAGGCTCAGGAGGGGGAAATGGACTTAGCGGGGCGGGATACCTCTGCCTGGGAGGAGGGAGGGGAGGAGGATGGACAGCTGGTGGATGACAGCTTTGGCACCATGTTCAAGCGAGCAATTTTCTCGGTGAAGTAGGAGACGGGGGAGGTGGGATGGGGTTGCAGGAGAGGCCCGGGGATTCTGGGGAAGGCCAGGAAGCCACAGGGCAAGGGGCGATGCTGGGCGTGGCCCTGAGAGCTAGTGACGCCCACCCCACCAGGGGCTGGCTGACCTCCCCAGCCACGCTCATCACAGTTGTGCTGGTGCTCGGTAGGGGAGCTCAGGGAGGTGTTCAGGGTTCCCAGGGCCCGGTCTCGCCCTAAGGTCTGCCCACCCGCCCTTGCCGGCCCTCCCCCGCTTCCCGGCCCTCGCACCTTCATCTCCCGCACATTCTTGTCTCTCTTGCGCTCCATGCGCCACAGCTCAGACATGCACTTCTCCAGGTTGGCCGCCCGGTGGCGGTACTCGAGCTCATAGTGCTGGCGGCTGTCCTGGAGTAGGGTGGAGTTGGGGAGAGAGAATCCCCCCACATCAGAGAGCTCAAGACACCCCTTACAGAGATCAGGACCCTGAAAGTCTGGAGACTCGGGGCTCAGCTAGGAACATGGATAATCTGGGGCCCAGTCAACGCTCAGCACTGGCCTGTGCCCACCTGTCAAATGGGAGAGGGGGTCCTGCCTATGATGGGTTGGGGGCCGAGGGGGGAGGCCAGACTTACTTTGATGAACTGCATGTCCAGCTTGGTGTTCTTCTCCATGTGCTGCAGCAGGTCTCCATGGAATGTCTGCACCTGAGCAGAGTGCAGGGTGAGGGTGATCAAGGCCCCCTTACTGTTCCCAGGCCCCGGCACCCCCTTGCACTTTCTGTGTAACAGCCTGCCCACCATGCTTCTAGTACACCAGGCACCTGCCCACCTGTCAGAGAAACGGAGACAAGAAGAGCACCTGGCTGGGGGGGAGGATGAAATGGTGAAACATTCACAATGTTTAGTGCAGTGCTGGCTGGAAACGAACCCTTGATAAATGTGTCAGAGTCTTCTGGTTCTTATTTTTTGTCTTATTCTTAGTTGTACTTTGATGATGTCATTCCCTCTGCCTGGAATTTCCTATCTTCCAATGCCAGCTTCCTGTCTTCCCGACTTCCCCAAGCAGAATCCATTGCTCCCTTGTTTTGTTTCTGGAATGCGTGCACATTTTGTTTCTTCACTGTCCATTCCTCCAGTTGTATATAGAATTTATGGCCAGGCCCCCATGCATAGCCCCTCGGAGCTGTTATGGCCATGGCTCACCTCTGTGTCCTCAGCACCATGGGCAGGGCACAGCCCAGCAAAAACACTCAGAAGCTGTTGAGGTCTCAGATGGGCCTGAGAGGTGACAGGTTCCCATGACAAGTGGATGTCTGGCCACCAGGGCAGGACAGGAAAGGCTGCTGGGCTCAGGCTCAGAAGCTTCGTCCTCATTCTAGTTCTGCCTCTTATTTGCTTTGTGACTTTGGACAAGTTGCCACCCATCTCTGGACCTCAGTTGCCCCATCTGTAACAGGAAAGGCTTGACCAGGCTGGGCATGCTGGCTCACGCCTGTAATCCCAGCACTTTGGGAGGCTGAGGTGGGTGGATCACCTGAGGCCAGGAGTTCGAGATCAGCCTGGCCAACATAGTGAAACTCCATCTGTACTAAAAATGCAAAAATTAGCTGGGCGTGGTGGTGCATGCCTGTAGTCCCAGCTACTCAGGAGGCTGAGGCAGGAGAATCGCTTGAACCCAGGAGACAGAGGTTGCAGTGAGCTGAGATCACACCACTGCACTCCAGCCTGGGTGACAGAGTGAGACTCTGTCTCAAAAGAAAAAAGAAAAAAAAAAAAAAAAAGGAAAGGCTTGACCAGCTGCTCTCTGAGAGCTTGATGAGCTTCGATTCTGTGGGCCCATGTGGTGCCCTGTATTCTCCTATATTCTGTATTCTCTATCAGCTTTCTCTGAGTCACTCCATGTTGTTGAGGAGTTGGACCTAAATCCTTCCAGCTGCAAGAGGGTTCAGGCTCCATGGGGCACAAGAGCTGCTTCCCCAGCCCCGCGGAAACGCCTCCTCTGGAGGCCCTCCCGCCTCTGCGCAGCCTCTGTCCACACACCCTTTTCACGCAGTGGGTCCTTCCTCCTGCCCTAGGTGTCTTCACACCATCCCATGGGGCTAGGGGATCGCCCAGAAAAGGGATGCTGGCAGTCTCCTCCCAGTATGCAGAAAAAAATCACTACATAATAAATTTTTCAAAGTTTAAGGTTTTCTCCCACAGTTGTTTCCCAAACTTTGGTGCCCACTGGTCTGCACGGGAGCTTGAGGGGGCTTCTTTGGTACCGAAACCCTGAGCTATGGCTGCCAGTGTGTGTGTACAGAAGGGTGTCAGCACCAAGAAGGAAGTAGCACTCAGGTTTGCAGAATGATAGAACAGTAAACAGAAACATGCATTGTTATAAAAATGCCAGCTGGATGCTTCTACTTGATGGGGGGCCGCTTTCTGCTGGATCCAATTAAAAGGAAGCCTTCCCGACCCTGTGCTAGTATGAACGTCACAGCGCTGCCTCCTTAAATTTTGTGACCTCAGGCTGGGCGCGGTGGCTCACGCCTATAATCCCAGCACTTTGGGAAGCCGAGGCAGGCAGATCACTTGAGTTCAGGAGTTTGTGACCAGCCTGGCTAACATGCTGAAACCCCGTCTCTACTAAAAATACAAAAATTAGCTGGGCATGGTGGCGGCTGCCTGTAATCCCAGCTACTGGGGAGGCTGAGGCAGAAGAATTGCTTGAACCAGGAGGCAGAGGTTGCAGTGAGCCAAGATTGTGCCCTTATAAAAGAACAAAACTCCGTCTCAAAAAAAAAAAAAAAATTGTGACCTCGCTTGTAAAGAGACAGTCCCAGCTTTCTGTCAATCAGAATCCACATGTTCCTGAAAATCCCCACCTTCTGCAAAAATGCACAATATAAACAACAGGGCTTGGGGCAGACCCTCAAAACCCAGGCAACCTTGTAACCAGAGCACTTACAAAGATGGTGAATGGCACCTGGAGAGACTGACTTGAACCACACCAAAAGTCACGGAAAGTACTTCAAATGCATAGACTCAAAGGACAGACCTGCAGAGAACACTCAGTTACAGCAGGACTGGTCTGCAGAGGCAACAAGGACACGGATGATGCCGGAGGAAGCAGAGCCTAGCCAGTGAGGCTGTCACAACCTGCCCTGAGAGCCCTGGGAGATGGGACAGGCTCTCCCCAAAAGGCCTGGGTGCAGGAGCTCTTCTAAGGTATGCTTCAAATGCAGCCCGAAGGGCTCCTGCTGTCAGCTCAGCAGACAAGCTGGGGCTCTTTCCTTTCCTGCTAACTCTCTTTGCCCCACTCCCTTCCTCTTGCCCAGGAAAAATCACTTAGGAACAAGCTGAGTCCTGTATCATGAAATGGTGTTGCTTCTGCTTCCGGTCATGTGTGAATAAAGGTACGTGGTGGCAATGTGCGCTTCAGCAGGACAGCCATATCATAGCTCTTCCTGTTGTCGTGGCTTGGCTGTGATCACCAATGAAGCAGAGGACACAGACCCAGGATGCCCCCAGCTGGTAGGTCCCAGGCATCACTGGGTTAATGGAAAGGATGCCAAGCTCCTGAAGAAATGGGTCCATCAAGAGGTTGACAATGGGGCAGGCGTGATGACTCACGCCTGTAGTCCCAGCACTTTGGGAGGCTGAGGTGGGAGGATCACTTGAGGTCAGGAGTTCGAGACCAGCCTGGCCAACAAGGCAAAACCCTGTCTCTACTAAAAATACAAAAATTAGCCCAGCGTGATG
>NW_012120154.1:3370930-3372233 GCF_000951035.1 Colobus angolensis palliatus | reverse complement strand
CAGTGAGCTGAGATCGCACCACTGCACTCCAGCCTGGGCGACAGAGCGAGACTCTGTCTCAAAACAAACAAACAAACAAACAAACAAAAAAAGACAGTGTCTTGCTCTGTCACCCAGAATGGAGTGCAGTGGTGCGATCCACTGCACTTGAACCTCAGCCTTGAACTCCCGGGTTCAAGTGATCCTCCCACCTCAATCTCCTAAGTAGCTAAGACTATAGGTGTGCGCTGCCATGCCTGGCTATAAAAATTTATAATTTATGTTCATCAAAGACAGACAGTATTAAGAAAATGAATAGGCAAGCTACAGATTGAAAAAAATACATTTCCCATACATCTCCTGACAAAGGACTCATATCTTAACTATGTAAAGAATTCAACAACAAGTATACCCCAATAAAAAATGAGTAAAAGACTAAACCAACATCTTAAGGAAGAAGATGTACAAATGTCCAGTAAGCACATTAAAAGTCATTAGTCATCAGGGACATCAGAACAAAACCACAGTGAGACGCCACTCCATACCCACGAGAATGGCTAAAATAAAACAGACTGACAACACTGAACACTGGCAAGAATTTAGAATGACAGCAATTTTCATTCATTGCTGGAGGAACGTAGAATAGCACAGGAACCCTGGAGAACTCTAATAAACATATGTCAACGCCATGCCCTACAAATTCCACTCTTAGGTATTTGTCCAACAGAAATGAAAACATATATCCATAAAAAGACTCGTACAAGAATGTTCACAGCCGCCTTATTCATAATAGCTCCATAATAGCCTTCAACTGGAAACGACCCAAATGACTATCAACAGAACGGACAGACACATTGTGGGATTTTCATACAATGGGATCCTAAGCAATAAAACAGAAAAAAGTATCAATACACCCATGATATGGATTGGATCTGTGTCCCCTCCAGTCTCATATGGAAATGTAATCCCCAGTGTCAGAGGTGGGGCCTGGTGGGAGGTGTTTGAATCATGGGGGTGGATCCCTCATGAATGGCTTGGTGGCCTCCCTGTAGTAATGAGTTCATACAAGATCTGGTTGTTTAAAAAGAGCCTGGCGGCCGAGCACGGTGGCTCACGCCTGTTATCTCAGCACTTTGGGAGGCCGAGACCGGTGGATCGCCTGAGGTCAAGAGTTGGAGACCAGCCTGGCCAACATGGTGAAATCCCATCTCTACTAAAAATACAAAAAATTAGCGGGCATGGTGGTGGGTGCTTGTAATCCCAGCTACTCAGGAGGCTGAGGCAGGAGAGTTGCTTGAACCTGGGAGGTGGAGGTTGCAGTGAG
>NW_012120154.1:3349865-3369490 GCF_000951035.1 Colobus angolensis palliatus | reverse complement strand
AGGAGTTCAAGACCAGCCTGGCCAACATGGTGAAACCCCATCTCTACTAAAAGTACATAAATTAGCCAGGCATGGTGGCACGCGCCTATAATCCCAGCTATTCGGTAGGCTGAGGCAGGAGAATAGCTTGAACCCGGGAGGCAGAGGTTGCAGTGAGCTGAGATGGAGCCATTGCACTCCAGCCTGGGCGACAGAGCAAGACTCCATCTCAAAAAACAAACAAAACAAAACAAAACAAAAAAACCACCAAAAGAAAAAAATAAACTCAAGACAATATTCAGAACAAAACTAGGTGACTGTATATCTCTACAATCCCCCAAACACAAATCAGCACCAGCTGTGAAGTCAGTGTGACCAGCATCCACGTGGATGGAGCAGTGGGAGGTAGCTGGGTGTCGAGGGACCTGAGCAGAGGCGCACCCTGACATGGTGAGCAGATGGTCATGGGAAGCTCAGTAGGCCAGTCTGAGAATAGCAGCTGAAACTCCAAGGAGTTTGTGAGTCCAGAGGGTGAAGGCAAGAGGTCCCTGGTCTGAAGGGGCTGGACTAGTCGAGCCTCTAGGAAGTCTTGAAACTGACCAGTCAGGCTCCCATCCAGACAGGGCCCACGTGGAGGAGAATATGCGGTGAGGGCGATCAAAATCAGGAACAAGGACAACAGACACAAAAGGAAAGAGAAAGTCTAACAGAAGTAGGAGCATGAACAGAACCAGGAAACCACAGAAAGGGAGCTGCCATATTTTTGGAAAACTACATAAGAACAACAGAAAGAGATCTTGCGAAGTGAGAAAAGCTGTCTTAACTGTGTTCCTTCTACAATTTCAGGAAAAAACCTACTTTTCCACAGAAAATCTCTGAGGTGAAATCCAACAGAAAGTTATTATTAGAAAAAAGAGAATATGGAAGAGAGTAACATTCCTACTGACAACTAAAACACACCAGAAAGCCCCACAAAACAGAAAAAAAAAACAAAAACCGAATCAATGGTCTAAAAGTGATCCTAGCACTTTGGGAGGCCCAGATGGAAAGATTTCTTGAGGCCAGGAGTTCAAGACCAGCCTGGGCAACATAGTGAGACCTCATCTCTATAAAAAGAGTTAAAAAATTAGCCAGGCACAGTGGCATTTGCCTCTAGTCCCAATTACTTGGGAGGGTGAGGCAGGAAGATCATTTGAGCCCAGGAGTTGGGGGCTGCAATGAGCTATATGATTGTGCCACTGCACTTCAGCCTGGGTGACAGAAAATAAATAAATAAATAAATAAAATTAATTTGTGCAGCGGCAACAGAAATAAAGTGACAGAATATGTGTTATATGTGTGTACACACACATTGCATATAAATATATATCAATCTATGCATTGCACAGCCACCAAAAAAGCCTAGAAACAAAGATCAACCCAGTGGCAATGAGCACCCCTAGTATTCAGATTATGGTTTTGAAATACCTCTTGCCACTAAAAACAAAAAGTAAAAACAGGGCTTCATGAAGAAATAGCTGATTCCACATCTCACACAGCACAAGTAGCAGATGAGCCTGGAACCTCTTGTCAGGCAGACAGCAAGGACTCAGGAGGCAGATTAAAGAGGCTTCCACTGGCCAGGTGCGGTGGCTCATGCCTGTAATCCCAGAACTTTGGGAGGCTGAGCTGGGCAAATCATCTGAGGTTAGGAGCTCAAGATCAGCCTGGCCACCATGGTGAAACCCCATCTTTACTAGAAATATGAAAATTAGCCAGATGCAGTGGTGCATACCCGTAGTCCCAGCTACACGGGAAGGCTGAGGCTGGAGAATTGCTTGAACCTGGGAGGCGGAGGTTGCAGTGAGCTGAGCGCACCACTGTACCTCAGCCTTGGCAATAGGGCGAGACTCCATGTCAAAAAAAAGAAAAAAAAAAAAAAAGCAGCAGCAGTTTCCACTGGCCAAAAACAGGACATTTTCTTTTTTTTTCTTTTTTTTTTTTTTTTTTTGAGACGGAGTCTCGCTCTGTCGCCCAGGCTGGAGTGCAGTGGCCGGATCGCACCTCACTGCAAGCTCCGCCTCCCGGGTTTACGCCATTCTCCTGCCTCAGCCTCCCGAGTAGCTGGGACTACAGGCGCCCGCCACCTCGCTCGCCTAGTTTTTTGTATTTTTTTAGTAGAGACGGGGTTTCACCGTGTTAGCCAGGATGGTCTTGATCTCCGACCTCGTGATCCGCCCGCCTCGGCCTCCCAAAGTGCTGGGATTACAGGCTTGAGCCACCGCGCCCGGCCGGAAAAACAGGACATTTTCAACCTCAATAAAGATAATAATTGCCAACCATTGAAATAGGTCAGATGAGTTTAAATCTATGATATTGATTATAGTAAATAAAAGTACTACATAATGGTGCTAGTTAAAACATAAAGTTAATTGGTGGCTTCACCTTCAGAGGATGACAGGGCACAGATTCATTATCTTGGAACCTGATGAATAAAGGGAATGAATGACACCTTTCTCCTGCCCTCCCCATATGAAACGTGCCAGTGGGTAATAACAAAGGATAAGGGGAAGTGTCTCTTTCTGGAAGCATCCCAGCTAAGAATGTTCTGACAGGGCGTCAGAAGAACAGTGGTGCGTATCCCGTGATGCGTGGCAGATCTGGACACGGCAATGCCTCCTGGTGGAAGAACTCAGCAGCCCCTCTGGTCTTGCCAAGGGCATGGCATTGGAGTCTGATCAAGCCTCCGGATCCAGAGGACAGAGAAACCAGCTGAACATACCAGGAGAGCACCATCAGCAACTTCCAGACGATAGGAAAGTCAGGGCAGACGGTCCCAGGGTCTCCAACAGACAAAGTGTAAGGAAAAGAAACAGATGGAAGGGGAACTCATAGGTTCAAAGAGACTCATTTTTTTTTTCATTTTTTTTTGAGATGGAGTCTCGCTCTTTTGCCCTGGCTGGATGCAGTGGTACGATCTTGGCTCACTGCAAGCTCTACCTCCCAGGTTCATGCCATTCTCCTGCCTCAGCCTCCCGAGTAACTGGGACTACAGGCGCCTGCCACCATGCCCAGCTAATTTTTTGTATTTTTAATAGAGACGGGGTTTCACTGTGTTAGCCAGGATGGTCTCGATCTTCTGACCTCGTGATCCACCCGCCTTGGCCTCTCAAAGTGCTGGGATTACAGGCATGAGTCACCACACCCGGTCAAAAAAAAATTTTTTTTTAAGAGTAAAACCAAATTCTCGTGTCTCAGGCCATAAGGTAAGAGTGATAAACTACAAAGGAACACAAGGAAATGTGACCTCAGACCAGTGGCCACTTTTAGAGGGAGGGAGAGGCTGTGGTTTTGATGGGGGCACCTGAAGGGGCTTCTGGGGAGGCTGGCAAAGTTCTGCATGGTAGTTTCAGGTCTGTTTGCCTCATAATGATTCATTCGGCTCTAATCTGTTCAGCAAGATTTTCTGTGTGTGTGTTTTAGTTTACAATAAAAAACATTAAAAAAAAAATTTTAAGTCAGATCCTGTCCCTCCTTGGCTCAAGACCCTCCCATGGTGTCCCTTTCACTGAGAGGAAGGACCACAGTCCTGCCAGGGCCTGCAGGGTCAGGGCCTCTTAATGGCTGGTTATCTCACACTCGCCCTCTACTGCAGCCTTCGGCCTTTCCACACGCTGTCCCTTCTGTCCAGAATGCCCTTTCCCCAGAGGTCTCCCTGGCTAATGCCCTTACCTCCTTCAGGCCTTTTTCTTTTCTTTTCTTTTCTTTTTTTTTGAGACAGAGTCTCACTGTCACCCAGGCTGGAGTGCTGTGGCGCGATCTCGGCTCACTGCAACCTCCGCCTCCCAGGTTCAAGCGATTCTCCTGCTTCAGCCTCCCTAGTAGCTGGGACTACAGGCACCCGCCACCACATGCCCGGCTAATTTTTTTGTATTTTTAGTAGAGACAAGGTTTCACCATGTTGTCCAGGTTGGTCTCGAACCCCTGACCTCAGGTGATCCGTCCGTCTCAGCCTCCCAAAGTACTGGGATTACAAGCATGAGCCACTGCACTGGGCCCTTTAGGCCTTTTTCAATGTCACCTTTCTGGTGATGTTTTCCTTGAGCATCTGTTAAAAGCTGCATCCCCACCAAAGACATCCCATCCCTGCTCTACTTTTCTCCTAGCATATTTTGCATGGAACGTGTTACGTATCGATTCACTTACTCACTGTGGATATTTCTGGCTCCCTCCTTGGGATGGCAGGGGTTTTTGTCTGCTGTATCCCCACTGCCTCCCACAGTGCTTGGCACAGGGTAGTAAGTAGGGATCAAGTAAATGAGCTGCAGGTGGGGGTGGCCTCTGGCACTGTTCTGTTTGATGTGATTCTGGCCAGTGGACCTGCCCAGTTGTCACAACCGAGGTGCCACTGCCTGGAGAGGGCAGCTCTCCTTACTGAGTGGGCCTGGGCGATACTCATCCTTGCCCAGCTCAGGTGTACCACAAGTGGCAAGGTCAGCCATTGAACAAAAGGACAGGAACCCAGAGGCTCCATAAATTCTGTGCCCATGTCCAAGGGGGTGGCAGGGGCTTAATGCTACATCCTAAAGTACTCACGGAAGGCACAGAGCTCAGGGCCCTTGGGGCACGGTCTTGTTGTGTGTGCGTGGGATGTGCATTTCCTAGTAGAATAATTGTTCCCCCACCAGGCGCGGTGGCTCATGCCTGTAATCCCAGCACTTTGGGAGGCCGAGGTGGGCAGATCACTTGAGGTCAGGAGTTCAAGACTAGCCTAGCCGACATGGTGAAACCCCATCTCTACAAAAAAATGAAAAAATTAGCCAGGCATGATGGCAGGTGCCTGTAATCCCAGCTGCTCGGGAGGCTGAGGCAGGAGAATCGCTTGAACCTGGGAGGTGGAGGTTGCAGTGAGCTGAGATCGCGACACTGGACTCCAGCCTGGGCAACAGAGTGAGACGCCATCTCAAAAAAAAAAAAAAAAAAAAAAAAAAAAAAAAAGACTGTTGGTCATGCCCAGCTGACAGTATTTTATGGTATCCTCCAAAGAGCACCCTGACTTCCAGGGGTTCCCTTCACACATTGGAGGGAGAACACATAATTAGCTGAAATTTCCTTCCGAACCTTCCGAGGCACCTCACCACTAGGCCCCACCCCACCTCTCCCACTCAGCCCCTGCGCTCAGGCCCTGGCTCACGTCTGCCCACTGCCCACTCATGGCTGTGTGCAGCCTGCTGCCGTGTTCCCTTGGAAAGCCCTCTCTTCTCTCCATCTAGCCAAGCCCACTCCCTCGGCTCTTTTCTTTCCTGTGTCATTGAAGCCCTGCTTGGCGCCAGGCCCTGGAGCTATGGAGAGGAAGGAAGCGGAAGGAAGCCTTTGTGGAGCTCCCAGTCTCGGGAGGGATAGGGGCAGGCGAGTTAACTTCTAGTTCTCATAGCTAAGGTACCCAGAGGCCTTGCGGGGGCCAGGGCAAACAGTTTATGCTTATTAATTCACTTCATCCTCTCAAGAATGCTGGGAGGCAGTTACTATGATTCTCTCCATTTCTCAGATAGGTAAGCGGAGGCACAGAATCCAAGGTCACAAAACTAGTCACTGGTGAAGCTGGGCTTTGAAGCCACCATGAGCTAAGAACAGACAGAAGCATCTGTTGGAGTCCAGGGGGAGGGGTGACTGAAACTGCCCCAGGGAGTCAGAGGAGGCTTTGGGAAGGAGGGGACAGCTGCTTCTCAACGGGACAGCAGAGGAAGAGACTGGTGGCTGTAGGCTAAGAGGACAGCAAGGCAGCAGCCCCGTGGCGGGGACACCAGCAGAGGGCCGGCTCCTCCGGGGAGCTGGGCTGTGTTGGGGGTGTAGGGAGAAGCTGCTGGATCAGCAGAGCATGGGACCCCTCGCTGAGAAGCCTGTGTTCAGTTCTGTGGGAGGTGGGGCCGTGGAATGATTCTGCTCCTGGGAGTGACATGGTCAGGTCCGTGTGGCTGCTCCCTGGGGGCTGCAGTGAGGAGGGCTGCAGCGAAAGGGCCTTTCCCTTCCTTGGGCCTCCACTCACTCTGGCATCTCAGGCAATGACTAGCTCTTTGAGACTCAGTTTCTTCCTCTATAAAATGGAGGCAGAAATGCCACCAGCCTCCTAGGGCTGCTAGAAGCTTGAACGACTATTGCAAGGAACCGTGCCCCACAGAGCCAGGTGCTGGGAAGGGCAGCCACGGTCATCCTCCCTGGGAAGGGCATCTGGTAGGCTGGGCCCTCTCCTTGGAACGCACCCCGCTTTCCTCGAGTGACCCCTTCAGGCCCTGGAGTCTGATACTCACCACCACCTCCAGGTCAGAGTTCAGGTGCCGCTGGGTGTCAGACATCTGCACCAAGATCTCCCCTGGAGGCATGGATGGAGCTGTGGCTTTGGTGTGGGGAAGCCTGCCCTGCCCGCCCACCACCCTCTTCCGCTGAAAGCCAAAAGAGGGCCTGCCCGAGGCTGGATTTCAGGACCAAAGTCCAGGAACTTCCCATACGGCTCTCTGGGAGCCAGGCCGTGCGTGTCCCAGCCTGGAAGCAACCCAGCAGGGAGTGGTGGCGGGGAGCCTGGACCCCAGAACGAGGGTCTGGCTCTGGGCCTTGGGCTGCAAGGCCTGTGTCAGGGACGCGGGGCATGCTGGAAGGGCAAGGGTGCAAAAGGAGGGCCCGAGAATGGAGTCTGCCATGGAGGGGGAGCCTCACCCAGAATCTGCGATGTGGGGCTCTGCAGGGCACGCTCCCCGATCTTCTGGATGGCACTGAAGTAGACCTCGGCTGCCTCAGACAGAGCTATGGACCAGGAGGGACAGGTCCGGTCCAGCCCTGCCTCTGCCCCACCCTTCTGGAGGCTCTTTTCATCTGGAAAGGACTGTGTCCTGGGTGGGGTGTGGGCATCTGTGTGTGCCCTTGAGGAGGGTGTGGCCAGTTGAGCTGTGAAGCTCAGGTGTGGGGCATAAGGTGAGGGCTGGGGGCAGGGAGGTGGCGTGGACAGCATCTAAGAAGCAGGGGAATGGGTGGCCCTGAGGTTCAGGGTTGATCAGCGCGGGTGGGTAGAGGGGTGCTGTTGGCAGGTATGAGCGGCCAAAGGGGACCGGTACAAGGGTTTGCGTGGGGACCGAGTGAGTGTCAAGGCCAGCTGTAGGGCGTGTGGATGGTGGCCGGTCAGAGTGAGGAAGCCAGCTGCCGTGTGAGCCTGGGTGCAGAGGTGGGACTGGGTATGGGGTGGGTTCAGCAGGTGGCATTGAGGTGATGCCTAGAAATGTATCAGGGGTTGCACTGGGGTTGTGTGGGCCTGCAGGGCCTGCTCCTGTATCATGGGAGTGTCTGGAGGCACCTGAAGGAGGGGGCAATGAGGGGTGCTGGGTGTGGACTGGGATGCGTGGGCACAGGAGAGTGGGGGTGCATAAGGCCTCTCTGGCTGCAGAGGTGTGAGGGTGAGGGTGGTGGGTAGGAGGGTGTAGGACTGAGGATGAACAGGTGTGGGGTGCAGAGAATCTGGGAGGGGCCTGGAGGTGGGGACAGCAGAGGCCCAGGGCTGGTGCTCGGTGGCCCGGGCAGGCACTCACCGTGGAAGGCACGCAGGTAGTTGTTGCCCAGGTACACCAGGTTCTCCAGGGCGGGGTTAAACTGCTCCATGATGCTCTGGACCCCAGGGCCAGGGGAGGAAAAAGGTGTGGAGATGGGGGAGCGAGAAGGAACAATGGACAGAGTCAAGTCACCGGGCGTCAGGGACAGGGCACCCCCAGCCCAGTGAGAAGCTCCCAGACTTTGGGGAGCCCACCTACAAACCTAGGCTCACCCGGAATCCTGGCTCTTGGCTGCGGGACCTCAGAGCCCATCTTTTGGGGTCCTGTTCCAAGCTATGGTCCTCTCACAAGCAGCTCCCACTCACACCTACTCTGGCGGGACCGAGGTACCTCCCGAGATGGTGCACCTGGAAGGTGCTCCTCCCACTGGGCTGAAGCTGGCCCACCTGCTGTGGTCCCCACTGGGCACGGCTCAGCCCTGCCTGTGTCCAGGCCTTGCTGGGCTAGACACATGGGGCTGCCAACAGTCGCCCCAGGGGCAAGGGCAGGGCTGTGGCTGGATTAGCGTGGGCCACCCCAGGCTGGGGCAGGGCAGAGAGCTCCCTGGATGGTGGAGACGGGCCTGGACTTGGACTTGGGTCTTGGTTCAAGTCCCAGCAGCGCCTCTTCCTCCCTCCATGACCTTGAATGAGCTGTTTAACCCATTTGGTCTGTTTTCTCATCTATCAAACAGGGTGGTCATTTTCGACTTCACAGGTGGGTGGCCTGAGGCTTACAGGTGAAAGGGTCCTGCACACAGGAGGTGCTAAATGTCTGTGGTGGCTGCAGCAACCCCCTGGTGGTGAAGTAGGAAGTCTGAGTGAGGGGCTCAGAAATGAGACAGACAGAGAGAGACGGTCTTTATTCCCAGGCCGGGCAGC
Source organism: Colobus angolensis palliatus (assembly GCF_000951035.1). NCBI lineage: Eukaryota > Metazoa > Chordata > Mammalia > Primates > Cercopithecidae > Colobus > Colobus angolensis. The sequence goes on along the minus strand of NW_012120154.1, from coordinate 3,361,077 downwards.
CAGGCCCTTCTCATCCAGACTCAACTCTCCCCACCCTGGGCCCTGGGCCCTCTCCTGCCTTGTCCAGCATCTGGGAGTTGGGGGTTCCTGCTGTATGGCTGAGTGCCCTCAGGGATCCTTACCCCCGTACCCACCCCGGCCCAGCCTGGCTCCAGGCTTCCCTTTCCAGGACACCTGCAGCCCCGGCTGGCCCTCCGTCCTCCAAAGCGGGCATGACTTCTGCGCCCTGGGAGGAGGGGCTCAGGCCCTGGCTTGGCCACCCACGTGCTCACCTTGTAGATGGCCATGGTGGACCTGTAGAACTGGTCCATCTCGGGGGCCATGGAGGGGCTGTCGCCGGGTCTGAGCAGGAGGCAGGGAGCTGGCGGTGATGGCACAGCCGGGAGCAGTGGTGGGTGGTTCCTCAGGTGCCCACGGCTCGGCCGGCAGCGAGGAAGCTGCAGAGAGGGACCTGGAGATGGAGGCCTGCCTCAGAGGAGTGGCAGCTTAATTATTCACCAGCTCGGGATGTCAGAATGTGATCTGGGGCGTAACCGGACCCGGTGGGGAAGGCATCCTGTGACGGGAGGGCTCGTGTGACCTGCCCTTCAATTATTCACCCCTCGGAGCTGTGGGCTGATACAAGTGCCCATGTGGATGAGCCCCCTCCCGGGCCACCCCCTCCTCAAGGACCCCTGACCCTGGGGCGCCCCGCCCTCCCACCTGCCTATACCAGGCATTGCCCACCTTACTGGGTTGGCGTTGCCCAGTGCCCTCCCCCAGGACCCTCTCTGCCAGACCCAGCAGACGCAGCCCCTGGAGGTGAACGCTGCTGTACTTCTCACTGTCCTCAGGCCTGTGGCTCACCGTGGGGCCACGCCCTCTGTGGCTTCCAAAGCCACTCTGGCCCGCCCAGCTCCTCCACCTGCTGGAGCGGGAGCAGCACAGACGCTGGAGTTGCCCAGTCCTGGGCAGACCTTGGCCCTGCACATGCGCTACCTGTCCATGCAGAGTCCCCGGCCTCTCTGGGTGACAAATGGGGCTCTCCCTGGGTCCTCCAAGATGAGGTTGAGGATTGTGTCCCCCCTTTGGCCTGCCTGAGCTTTGTGGGCCTGGCAGCTGCCTCTGAACACCCTAAGGGCCGGAAAAGGCTGGTCAAGGCCGAGGGTCAAGGCTGAGAGGAGTTGGGGTTCAGGAGAGCAGGGGGAACTCACACCACTGCACACACAGCACAGGTGAACTCGAATCCAAATGGTTTATTTCACAGTTTTGGCTCTTAAGCCACTTCCATTGGGAAGAAGAAACCCCCAGGAATGACCTTTGAGAGCTGAGAGTTCTCGGGGTGGGGCAGTGTGAGCAGCTGGGCCAGCGTGAGGGGCAAAGTCGAACGGGTATCCTGCTCCTGCGGCCTGGGCCTTCCTGGCTGATGGGGTGGGGGACACCCCATTTCTCTAGTCCCAGCCCTCAGGGAACGGAGCAGAGGGCAGAGGGAGTGGGCTGCACCCACTAGGAAGCCTGGGAGTGCCCTTGCTGGGGGCTAGGGCGGAGGCAGCCCCACAGGCCCTCAGGGAGGCTGTGGCTAGGGGCAGGGGTACAGTTGCGCCCGGGTACCCTTAATGTTTGAGCTGATGGGGGAGTCAGTTGTCCTTTACAGTCAGTGAAAGGGGCCAAAGGGGTCTCTAGACTTTCCCAGCCTGGGACGACAGAAAGTGCTGGAAGGCGGGGTTAGTGGGAAAGAGGCCTTCAGGACCAGCCTCGGGCAGGCAGCTTGGCATTCTCCCAGGCCTGGTCTACGGACGCAGAGCTGCCTGGGCCCGGATCTGCCCGGGAGGGCAGTGGCTGGGCCTGGCCTGGCAGGGGCTGAATGGACGAGGTCAGCTGGGGCCGGTGAGAGGCTGGGAGCCCTCAGGGTGAGAGCAGCAGCTGGATGAGCTTCTGGAACTCCTCACGGTGCTCATAGATGTAGACCTCAGTCTCCCAGAGGGCGTTGACCAGCACTGTGTCACTGACCTCATCCAGCATGATGTCCGTCCCCAGCTGGGGGTTCAATCTGTTCGGGCCAGGGAGGAGGGGGTCACCCCAGGCTGCTCAAGCTGGGGAGGGGATGCCAGCTAGGACCAGGGTGGGCTTGGGGAACAGAGCCCTTTTCCCTTTTCCCCTTGGGGAAAGGGAAAGTCCACACCAGGGCTGGGAAGGGAAGGTCGGTGAGACCGACCAGGCCAGGGCACCGGGCCAAGGGCTGGGGCGGCTGAGCCCTCACCTGAAGTACTGGATGCCGACCATCTCGCACCAGGCCCGCGCCCGGTCCACAGCCCGCCCGTCTGGATCCGTGCACTGGTGAGAAGCAGCCTTGCTGAGCGCCAGGTCCACACCCCGCCTGGCCCACACTCCGCCTGGCCCTGCCCTGCACTCTCAGAGCCCTGGCCTCGGGAGCCCCAAGCTCTTTCTAGTCGGGCTGAGCCACATAGCAGCAGAGTGGCTCGGGCAACACCCCTTCCTGGGACTGCAGGGACTGTCCCAGCCGTGCAGTCAGAGGGGCAGAGGTCTCAGCAGTGCCCTTCAGGGATGGTGAGTTGGGAAAAGTGTAGCGGGTGAGTTGGGAAAAGGGTAGTGGCTGAGTGGACAGGCCTCCAGGTCCCCTCTCCCTGAAGTTTCTTTCTTTTTTTTTTTATTTTTATCTTTTGAGACAAGGTCTGCTTCTGTTGCCCAGGCTGGAGTGCAGCGGCATGATCACAGCTCCCTGCAGCCTCTGCCTCTTGGGCTTAAGCAATCCTCCCACCTCAGCCTCCTGAGTAGCTGGGACCACAGGCGCACCATGTCCGGCTAAGTTTTTCATTTTTTTGTAGAGACAAACTCTCAGGATGTTGCTCAGGCTGGTCTCAAACTGCCGGGCTCCAGTGATTCACCTGCCTCAGCCTCCCAAAGTGCGGGGATTATAGGGGCGAGTGGCTGCCCACTCCAGAGCTTTTGTCCATTCTGGGCTTCTACACTGGGCTATGTTTGCAGAAAAGGATCCACAGCTAAAAAGGGTTTGGAAACCCCCCTGCTGGTGGTCACTGAGGGTCCCTGCCCTGCACTGAGACTCCGAATTGGGGACTCTCCCTCCTCCAGCTGGCTAAAGGCGATGGACACAGCCCTGCTGTCTCCCCCGACACCAAAGGCCCCACAGGAGGAGGGGAAGCCATCCACCTGGGCTGCAGACCCTGAGGGAAGTGGCCTGGGGGAGGGGCCCACACTCACACAGTCCACCACCATCTTGCCCAGTTCCTTGGCCCCAAAAACAGTCTTGGCCAGTTCCCAGGGGTTGCTGGGACGGAAGACATCCACACAGGTCACAGGCACCTGTGGGGACCTCCCTGTCCCCAGGGAGACAACGATGGAGAGTTTCTTCACCTTGTTGGCCTGACCCTGTTGGGAACAGGACAGGGGCAGTCAGAAGGGACCTTCTACAGGTAAGGGGAGCGTCAAGGGGAGGCCCAAGGCTGGGCTCTGGGGCACATGAGAACAGGACAAGAATTCTCTGGTGGCAAGAGCACGCCTGGCATGATTTCCAGCCAGCCCCTTGCACGTGACCCCGGAAGGGCTGGTGCAGGCATCACATACCATCTGCTCAGGATAGCACCTTTGTACCAACAGGACCACACATACACCAGCTACGAGAAGGATCTCGCCCACCCCATCTGATCCTGGCCCAAGTCTAGTCGTGGCCAGGGGAGGAAAGGCAGAGGGTGTTTCTTGGTATTAGTGATTTGCCAGGTGTTTGCATCATTACTTCATTTAATCTCCAGCCAGTCTGTGGAGAAGGCACCGATCACCCAGTTTGCAAATGAGGGCTCTCAGCACAGCTCAGGCCCGGAAGCAGCTGCCAGGGCCACATGGTAGGGAAGTAGGGGCTAAGGCTTGAACCCGAGTCCTGGGTGTTACCTCTCTTTTTCTTTTTTTTTTTTTGAGACAGTCTCGCTGTGTTGCCCAGGCTGGGGTGCAGTGGTGCGATCTTGGTTCACTGCAAGCTCCGCCTCCCGGGTTCACACCATTCTCCTGCCTCAACCTCCCGAGTAGCTGGGACTACAGGCACCTGCCACTACGCCTGGCTAATTTTTTTGTATTTTTAGTAGAGACGGGGTTTCACCGTGTTAGCCAGGATGGTCTAGATCTCCTGACCTCGTGATCCACTTGCCTCGGCCTCCCAAAGTGCTGGGATTACAGGCGTGAGCCACTGCGCCCGGCTGCTGCCTCTCGTTTGTTTCTGAACAAGCTCTGCTGCCAATTTGCAGGATGATCTTGGGTGGTGCCTCCCACTCTGGGTCCCAGGCTCCCCATTCGCACACAATAGGAGAGTTAGACTGGCTAGGGTCTGACAGTCTCTGCCGCCTGCAGAAAGCCCGCCCTGCCTGGTCTGGCCCCTAGAGGGCGCTCCCTTCTCTGTCCACCCAAAGCTTCTGCTGCGCCGCCCAGGATGCCCTGGGGCTTCGGAAAACCACAGAGCAAGGATGGAGCTCAGGTTCCGGGCGCTGCTGTGCACATTTCCCAGCCAACAGCAGTCCAAGGCCTGGCAGCCTCCCGAGGAAGGCGCTAGGATGGCCCCATTCAGTAGCTGCAGTGAGCGCGGGCAGAACCGGGACCCCCAGACGCGCTCTGGCTCCAGGGCCCGAGCTCAGCCACCGTGCTCGCCCACCCTGGTCACCCACTGCCCGCCGCACCACAGGGCCTCCCCTAGCATGCTGGGTCCTGCCAGCCTCTGCTGTACCTCCGCAGGGGGAGGGCTGCTGCTCTTCCTCCAGATCACTGATTCTGCACTGCTCTGTCCCCAAAGGCCTCAGGATGGGTCCCCTGTTCCATGGAGCCCTTTCCGAGCCCCCAGGACTTTTAGCAGAGGCATCACGGTCCTCCACCACAGCACCAGCAACCCGTGGGGGCAGGCATTCCTGTTGGACTGTCTATCCACAGAGGTGAGCTCAAGGGCAAGCACGTGTCCTGTCCCCAGGCTGGCTCGAGTGGTACGTTCATGGTACGCATGCTGCCCTCCCCATTCATGCACACTTAGAGCACAGTGGTCCTCAGATCCCCCTTAGCACAGTGCTTCAGGCAGACTCCACCCGTGGAACAGGTTCCAGTGAGATCAAGTTGCCCGGCGTGCACATATGAATAAGTGCACGTATAAAAGCCACCTGCTGTCCTGGGGGTCAGTCCCTAGCACGGTTTGCTGAAACAGGATTGGCTCCAGGGAGCAGCAGGTCCAGGCATTCTGGCCTGCGGCACTCACCTTGCGGATCAGGTCCTGACTGTACTCATGGATCTCGGTCATGGCATCCAGTGTGGGGTTGTTGGCGAGCAGCCCGCCGTCCAGGAAGCGCCCATTGGGTCGGAAGTAAGTAGGAGCTGCCCCGCTGCTCCGGGCTGCCCGCCACACCAGCTGGTCTAGGGGCGGGGAAGGAGGGTGGCCCAGTGGCACAAGGAACTGGTATAAAACCCATGCGCTCCAGATCTCAGGGTGTGCATGTGGGGGACTGGGGGTGAGGGAAGAGGGGAGGCTGGGAACTCTACAGAAGCAGGACCCACAAGGCTACACTGTCTGGCCAGTTCGTCCCGGTGGAAGGCAGGTACAGCTGAGAACTTTCCAGGGACTTTTCTAACCTGCCGGGGGCCTGACAGCTCCCCTGCAATCCCTATCCTCAGCCAATAAAGACCACTACAGTGCGTGGGCTGGTGGCACAGTGAGGGTGCCTGATGGCAAGTGCATGACTCCCACACACCACCCTGCAGCCTCTCGGGCCAGTCGCTTCCCACGGATGCATCAAACATGGTTTAAACCTGAGGGCCGAGCTGGAGGCCTGAGGTTAACGTTCTGATTGAAACGAGGCTCCCGGACAGTTTCTGGAGCATCGTAGTTCCGGAAGAGGTGGAGTTCAGCTGGTTGCCGGTCAGACAGTGTCCCCGTCAGCATCACCCTGGAGAGAAATGAGGCAGGAGGACTGCTGAGCCACCCGCCCATTCACCTTTCCCCTTCCCCGCCATTCACACCCCAGGGCCTTGGGCAGCAGAGTGCCTACTCCAATCTCTGTTTGGGATAGGTGGGCTTCTCCCCCAACCATCTCCCAAAAACAGGCTCTCTCCGGCAGTGCTGGAGGAGTGTCAGATTGGTCCAACCTTGGGAGGGCAGTTCGGCAAAAGTTGGTTTTTTTGAAAGGCTAATCCAATGGAAAAACCTGTGGCAAGACTGATAAAACAGGTCTGTTATCTGTTATCAGAATCAGGAAAGAAAAGGCGGCCGCATCAACAGACACTGCAGACATTAGAAAAAGGAGAATCGGCTGGCTGCAGTGGCTCATACCTGTAATCCCAGCACTTTGGGAGGCCGAGGCAGGTGGATCACCTGAGGTTAGGAGTTCGAGACCAGCCTAGCTAACATGGTGAAACCCTGTCTTTACTAATAATACAAAAATTAGGCGTTGTGGCGCATGCCTGTAATCCCAGCTACTTGGGAGGCTGAAGCAGAAGAATTGCTTAAACCCAGGAGGAGGAGGTTGCAGTGAGCCGAGATCACACCATTGCACTCCAGCCTGGGTGACAAGAGTGAAACTCCGTCTCAAAAAAAAAAAAAAAAATTTGAACCACTCTATGCCAGTAAGCTTGAAGATTTAGATGAAATGGACACATTCCTAGAAAAACCTCACTTAGGCCGGGCGCTGTGGCTCAAGCCTGTAATCCCAGCACTTTGGGAGGCCGAGGCGGGCGGATCACGAGGTCAGGAGATCGAGACCATCCTGGCTAACACAGTGAAACCCCGTCTCTACTAAAAAATACAAAAAACTAGCCGGGCAAGGTGGCAGGCGCCTGTATTCCCAGCTACTCGGGAGGCTGAGGCAGGAGAATGGCGTGAACCCGGGAGGCGGAGCTTGCAGTGAGCCGAGATCCGGCCACTGCACTCCAGCCTGGGCGACAGAGCGAGCCTCCGTCTCAAAAAAAAAAAAAGAAAAACCTCACTTAACCAAAACTAACTCAAAAAGGTATTTAGAAACCCCAAGTGGTCTTACAACCACTAAAGAAATTAATTCCATCATCAAAAATCTTCCCATCAAGCAAACTCCAGGCCTAGAAGAATTTACTATGAAGTTCTACCATAAATTCAAAATAAAGTCACTATTACACTCACTCTTCCAAAAAAAATAAAAAGAGGAAATATTTCCTCAAAACCCAAAATAGGAAAAAACGGGTGAAGCTCCCCACCAGCATGGACACAAAAATCTTAAAATATGATCAAACTGAACCCATCAGAATTCTCTCTGGAGAAGGCACCAGTAATAGAGAGTAGGCCTCAGACAGGTACTTGCACACCTGACGTTCACAGCAGTGTTATTTACAATAGCCAAAAAGTGGCAACTAAAATATCCACCAGTGGATGAATGGAGAAGCAAAACGTGGTGGATACAGACAATGGAGTTTTTCAGCCTTAAAAAGGAAGGAAATTCTGACACACGCTACAACATGGATGCCAAGTGAAATAAGCCAGTCATGGCCGGGTGCGGCGGCTCACGCCTGTAATCCCAGCAGTTTGGGAGGCCGAGGTGGGTGGATCACGAGGTTAGGAGTTCAAGACTGGCCTGGTCAACATGGTGAAACCCTGTCTGTACTAAACTACAAAAAATTAGCTGGGTGCAGTGGCAGACACCTGTAATCCCAGCTACTTGGGAGGCTGAGACAGGAGAATCACTTGAACCCGGGAAGCGGAAATTGCAGTGAGCCGAGATTGCGCCACTGCACTCAGCCTGGGTGATAGAGCAAGACCCTGTCTAAAAAAAAAAAGAAAGGAAGGAAAGAAGGAAGGAAGGCAGGCAGGCAGGCAGGCAGTCACAAAAAGACAAATACTGTATGATTCCACTTATATAAGGTACTGTCAAAGATAAAATTGGAACAAATTTAGAGATGTTAATTGGCTTTTATTGATGAACTGAGAGACAGCCCACAAAACCAGAATAGGTTCAAAGAACTCTGGCCTGAAACGTGGTCAGGCAGCGTTGATGGGCTGGAAACCAAAGTGAGGTGTGGAGCTTAATTGGTTTGCCTTGTTTGAATCAGGTGGTTATCTAGGATTGATTAAAGCTCAGCTGTTGTAGCTAACCAGAGCTCAGCTATTTGTTACATGGGTATATGCCTAAGCTAACTAGGTTCACTTGGCATGAGTGACTCCATATTGGTTTGGTCTGTTGGGCCTGGTACAGAATCCTGGTCCAAATCAATTATCCCCCACAAATTTTACTTACCAGTACCTGGAGTAGTCAAACCCATAGGAAGAGAAAGCAAAATGGTGGTTACTATTTTGAGCATTTCTGAATGATCTTTTCGTATTTTGAAAATGAGTCCTTTGATGGATGTATGGATTTGAAATCTTTTATCCTACTCTGTTTTTTTGGGGTTTTTTGTTTTTTTTTTTTTTTTTTGAGATGGAGTATCACTCTGTCGCCCAGGCTAGAGTACAGTGGCACGATCTCAGCTCACTGCAACCTCTACCCACCAGGTTCAAGCAATTCTCCTGCCTCAGCCTCCCGAGTAGCTGGGATTACAGGCGCCTGCCACTGCGCCTGGCTAATTTTTGTATTTTTAGTAGAGATGGGGTTTCACCATCTTGGTCAGGCTGGTCTTGAACTCTTGACCTCGTGATCCACCTGCCTTGGCCTCCTAGAGTGCTGGGATTATAGGCGTGAGCCACCGCACCTGGCCCTTTTCTCCTACTCTGTGGCTTGTCTTTTTACTCCCTTTATGGTGTTTTTGTTGTATTTATTTATTTGGGTGGAACCATGTTTTTAATGGAATAGAATTTATAAATATTTTTCTTTTTATAGTTTGTGTTTTTTGTTTTTTGTTTTTTAAGGCAGGGTCTCACTCTATTGCCCAGACTGGAGAGCAGTGATGGGATCACAGACTACTGTAGCCTCAGCCTCCAGGGCTCAAGTGATCCTCCCACCTCAGCCTCTCAAGTAGCTGGGACTACAGCCATAATGACACCATGCCCAGCTACCTATTAGTTTTAATTTTGTTGTAGAGATGAGGGTCTCACTATGTTGCCCAGGCTAGTCTCAAATTCCTGGCCTCAAGTGATCCTTCTGCCTCAGCCTCCCAAAGAGCTGGGATTACAGGCTTGAGCCACCATGCCTGGCATATTCCTACTTTTGAGAAGAGGTAGAAACTTCAGGGTCAATGCTCGTATCCACTTCTCTCTACTGCCCCCAAGAATAGCCATGATGTTCTTGAAGAAGGCCAAGGTGGCGGATCTGTCGTCCAGACACCAGGACTCACCCCACAGCTGTAGTCATTTATGCTCTGTGGTCCGGGCACAGGGACAGCTTTCCAACCAGTGGAACGGAACACAGCCTGGAGCAGATCCAAGCACAGAGGGACGCTTGACCCACTGCTGAGGAAGCGGAGGGAAGGACAGACTTCACAGATGGGGCTGGGAAAACTGGCCAACCATCCAATCATGTGGAAAACATTAAACTGGATCTTGGACTTCACCCTCACACAAAAATCAATTCCAGGTTGATAAAAGATCTCAACGTAAAAGGCAGATCTAGAGAACTTTCCAGCTTGACACAGGAGAATCGTATGCTGCCTGGGGGCAGCAAACGGGTTCATGAATGAGACATAACAAGCACAAACTAGGCTGGGCACGGTGGCTGACGCCTGTAACGGGAGGCCGAGGTGGGAGGGTCACCTGAGCTCAGGAGTTCAAGACTAGCCTGGGCAACATGGTGAAACCCCATCTCTACAAAAAACACACGCATTGGCACATGCCAGTAGTCCCAGCTACTCAGGAGGCTGAGATGGGAGGACTGCTTGAGCCCAAGAGGTCGAGGCCGCAGTAAGCCTTGTTCATGGCAATATACTCCAGCCTGGGCCCCAAAGCAAGACCCTTTTTCAAAAAAAAGAAAGGAAGGAAAAAATCACAAACTACAAGAAGAAAAATATTTATAAATATTATCTACCCCATTAAGAACATGGGCCCACCAAAAACATGAAAAAAATAAAAATAAACCTAGAAACACCACAGAGCAAAAAGACAAGCCACAGAGTGGGAAAAAAGATTTAAGGTCCCTGGCCTTGGACCCTAGGGAAGCCCACAGACGGGATGCCGGGCCCCTAAGACTGGGGGAGACTCACTTTCAGAATATGAAAAAAATCACTCAGAAATGCTCAAAACACTCCTCCTGGAACACACCTTTCATCAGGCCCCAAATGGGATGCATTGCTTAGTCCCAGGATTTGGGCCTCCCAAACAAATGCTTCCTAGAAATGTGACTTTCTCCTTTAGTCTGACTTAAATTAGTTCAAGTCTCATAGACCTTAAATTAAAGGCAGGACTGAAGCCCTCTGATTATAACCTAGTAGTCTGATCCTGGGAGCAAGTGCTGTCTGAAATGTGAGAAAATATTTAGCCATGTCATTTGAAAGGCCAGTGGGTTCTTTTTGCCTGGGTAGCAAAAACCCAGCCTCTGCCCAGGTGGTCTCAGAGAAGGGTGGCCCAGGCTCTTTCCAGGCAAGTCCCAGACCCTGGCCAGGCAGGGCAGAGCCAGGCCCACCAGGCCACACCCCTCCTGCGCTCAGCAGATGTCTGCATGCCCAAGTGAGAACCACACTCCAGCCCTCTGCCTCCCTGGGAAGGGGGTTCCCTCTGCTCCCCTCAAGCGTGGGGCGCTCTTCCCCCTCCCCTAGCAGGAGAGGGAGCCCTCTGTCCCCAGGGAACAGCCACAGTGGGCACAGCTGCGGTCATGGCCCCAGTGCACCAGGCTTACTTGGGTTTCTTGACGTCCGTCATCTTGGTGTGCTCCCCAAATTCCCGCTTCAGGAACTCCTCCAGGGGCCCTGACTCGTAGGGCCTGGAGCCCCGGAACACCTCATCCTTCATGCGAAAGTACACACCACGCATGTAGGCCATGGACTTACCTAGGAATAAGGGGGTTGGAGGTCGGGAGATGCAACGGCCACACGCAGGGCTCCCAGAGAACAGCCTGCAGAGGGCCTTTGCGCAGGAGGTGACAGAAGGAAGCGGGTTTACCGAGGCCTAAGCAAACCCACATTCTGGGCCCTTCCTTTGCAACTTTCCAGACAGACAGAGAGAAGCCCCCTTCTGGCTGGGCACGGTGGCTCACGCCTGTAATCCCTGCACTTTGGGAGGCTGAGGCGAGTGGATCACTTGAGGTCAGGAGTTTGAGACCAGCCTGCCCAACATGTGAAACCC
>NW_012120154.1:3321883-3349239 GCF_000951035.1 Colobus angolensis palliatus | reverse complement strand
AAAAAAAAAAAAAAAAAAAAAAAAAAAGAGCCCCTGAAGAGTAAAAGCTTACAAGTTAGACCCACCTTGTTTGTCACAGAAAACAAGGAACAGCCCTGTCCTTTGAGCCTTCAGAACAGACAGGGCCAAGGGGCCGGCTGCACCTCTAGGAAGGAGAAGCTGCCCCACCTCCCCAGTGAGGCAGTGAGTTCCCCAGGACCAGGGATGCACAAGCAGAGGGTAGCTGAAATGAGGGCATCTGCCCACCAAGGGTCAGCCAGGACACCTCTCAAATTCCCCAGGGGGATGGATGGGGAAGAAATGGTCCCGGGATGGGGAAGAAATGGTCCCTGAAGAAGGACGTGGTCCTTTTGGAGAGGAAGCTGGGACTCTGCCCACTCTGCCTGCTCAGACCTTGTGGGAAGGTCTCAAGACCCTGGATGGGGAAGACCCTGGATGGGGAAGACCCTGGATGGGGAAGAAATGGTCCCTGAAGAAGGATGTGGCCCTTGTGGAGAAGCTAGGACTCTACCCACTCTGCCTGCCCAGACCTTGTGCCCGCCCTTGGACCCTATGGAAGACCAGAGAGGGGATGCCAGGACCCTGAGGCCGGGGGAGAGAGCTGGGTGCACAGCTGGAGACCCAGTCCTGACTGACCAATTCACTGGGCGATCTTCTCTGGTTCTCAGTTTCCCCATCTGCTCACCTTGCAGGGCTATGGTGAGAATCACCAAAAGGAAATGAAATACCAGTCAAGAAACTGCTGTGGACACTAAAGTCCCGGCAACTTGACAGATGACTCTTCTCCTCCATCCATAGGACTCTGTCCCCAGCACCTCCTGGACTGCCTGAGCCCCCTGCTCCTGAGGCTGGGGGTATGCCTGCCTCAGCTCTGCATCCCTAGCATCCAACATAGGCCTGGCCCACAGACCCTGATACCCACCCCAGGGTGGGGAGTCCTCCCCTGGCACCTCCAAGACTTTGCATGACCAGGATCCACATGTGGGGGCACTCTGGAGAAAAATGGAATCTGACCAGCACAGAGGCAGGGGCACCAGTCAGAGATGTTGAGTCCCAGGACAATGCCCAGGGGGTTGCGGGGAGCTGAGGACCCTGATCTGGGAGTGCCCCTCCCCACCTGTCAGCACCTAGAAGCTCAGACAGCTCCAGAGAGGTGCCATCGCAACACTGGCCACCCGGCTATCTGTCCAGCAAGCTAGGCGTCTTTGCAAAGTGGCAATGAAAGGAGACTACACAGCGGCCTGTGGCCTGGGAAGTGCCAGGCTGGGAGTCTAGGGGACTGTGCTCCAGCCCAGCGACCCCATGGATGAGCTATGTGACTTCAGGTCATCCCTCCCGGCCGGGGGACTTAATTTTATTTTAATAAAATTTCCCAGTAAAAATGAAGTGTGCAGGCGAGGGCTCTGGCATCCTGAGGCTCAGTGGCTCCTCATTTCTGAGACTGCCTGCGGCGTGCACCCTGGGAACGGGATTCCTTATGTGCAGGCTGTTTGGCCCCTGGTGCCTGCTTTGCAGGGGTGAGGGGAGGAGGGGTTAAGGTAATTGACAGAAAACGCTTCCTATGCTGAAATTTCACAGCCAGCTCTGCCCTCTGTGGCCAGAGGGTGGGGGATCCCCAAACCTAAGCCCATGTGCCCAGCCCTTCTCCCTCCAGCCTGGGACCCCAGCACCTGCAGCCCCCACCCCTGCCTCCACAAAGGGCTTATAGCCCTCCCCTACCCCTCCACTCTCTTTTTACAAAGCCCTGAAAACGAACTCAGCCTCCTTGAGGACAGACCTCAGCCCCACCTGGCCCCATCCCCAGGGGCCGCCCTCACCGTGCAGAATGGCCAGGGCCAGGATGCCTCCAGTGCTGGTACCCGCCACCCAGTCAAACAGGTCCTTGGTGGCCACACCCGAGGCCTTCTCGATGGCGATGAGGAGCTGGATGATGATGAGGCCTTTCACTCCTCCTCCGTCCAGGCACAGCAGGTGGTCGTGGCTGCAGTGGGAACAGCAGTGGGAAAGAGGAAGGTCCAGCCACAGCCTGGCACTTTACATCCGCCCTCACAGCCCTTGTCCCCTGCAGCTGTGCCCTGGCAGACAGACCCAGACAGACCCGAGGAACTTCTGTCCTATGCAGGGCAGTGAGGGTGGGGGTGAGGGCAGTAAAGGAACAAATGTCTAGTATTTCAGGGGCTGGAGAGTGCAACAGAGAAAGGGAAAGGAAGGCCGGGGGTAGTCTCACTGATCAGGCACCATTCCAGCAGGCTCTGGGCCAGTCTCCCCGACTTGGGACACCTGATTTTGGTCAGTATCAGGCCTGACCCAAAGCAGATGCCTGATCAAGTCTGTTGGAATTAAACAAGGCTGGGGGAGGAGGGGCCGGGCCCTACAGCCAGGCCAGGAATGGGCAGTAAGTGGGTGTCAGGGTCCTCCACACAAGGTGGGAGAAGCAGGGGAAGAGGAGGTAGGGAGGAAGGAAGAGGTTCATGTCAGGGGCTGTGGGAGGGGTGCCACCAGCATTATTAGCTCATGTCATTGTCCCAAACGCCTCTGAGGTAGACCCTTCCTGACATCCCTGTGCTTATTTATTTATTTATTCAGAGACGGAGTTTCACTCTTTTTGCCCAGGCTGGAGTGCAATAACGTGATCTCGGTTTACCTCAACCTCCACCTCCTGGGTTCAAGCGATTCTCCTGCCTCAGCCTCCCGAGTAGCTAGGATCACAGGCGCCCGCCACTACACCCAGCTAATTTTGTATTTTTAGTAGAGACAGGGTTTCTCCATGTTGGCCAGGCTGGTCTTGAACTCCCAACCTCAAGTGATCCACCTGCCTTGGCCTCCCAAAGTGCTGGGATTACAGGGGCAAGTCACTGTGCCCGGCCTTATTGATTGATTGATTGAGACAGGTCTCCCTCTGTCACCCAGGCTGGTGTGCAGTGGCACAATCACAGTTCACTGCAGCCTCAACCTTCTGGGCTCAAGTGATCCTCCCACCTCAGACTCCCGAGTAGCTGGGACTACAGGCAGGAGCCACTGTGCCTGTTCTCTGTGCATATTTTTGAGTGAAGGAGGGAGTGTCGCTCACAGGTTAGGTGACGGGAACCAAGTCACATGGATGTGGACTCGACCTGGACCCAGGTCTGCCGCCTCTTGAGTCACATGCTCCCCAGAGCGCGCTGACATGTCTCCCCACATCCTGCCTGTCCTCACTAGCCATGCCCTGGGGGAACACCTTTGTGGTCGGTTCAGCCTGGAACCTTCCTCTGATCTTCTCGTCTTCCCATCTCAGCTTGAATGTCACTGCCTGAGAGAAGCCTGCCCTGACGCTGTCGGGACCCCCCGCCCGGCCCGCCTGCTGCACCTGCTTCCTGGTGGAGGCTGCTTCCATTCCATTCGCAATCTTTCTTTTGCTCTCTCCTGTGCTGACCTGGAAGCTCCACCAGGGCAGAGGCCACCTCTGCTCTGCACAGCACTGTGTGTCAAGGGGATGCAGGAGGTGCCCACGAGGGCTGATAAATGGAGGAGGCCCAGGTCCCACCTCTGGGGGTCTTTTCCTGGACCAGGTACCCAGCCCCCCAGTAAGTCCAGAGGTGGCAGGGGAGGCTATGCTGCTGCTGGAGGCCAAAGCAAACAAGCAAGACTCCTGAAGATGCGGGGCTGGCGACAGAGACGAACCGAGAGGGCGCAGGGCTCTGTAGCCTGGAAGGCCCAAGTTGGGAGGTACTGAGGGGTCTCCGGACTCTCACCTTGGCCCCACTCCAGGGAGGGTTCTGAGGCTCCAGAATCTGGGGAATCTGCTTCTCCTCCCTTGGGAAATGTGGGTCCTCCCTCAGGTACAGCTGCCTCACCTCAGCCCCTGCACAGGTGTGTGCATGTGTGTGTGTGTGTACATGCATGTGTGTGTGCACGCGTGTCCATGTGTTTGCATGTGGGCATGCATGTGGGTGCATGTGCGTGTATGTATACATGTGTGCGTGTGTGCACGAGCATGCAGGGGGCACAGGGGAGGGAATGATGATAGGGCAGGGGCACCTCCAGGGCACATAACAGGGTGGCATGGAAGTGAGTGAGACGTGTGAGGACCCACAGAGCTGCACGATCACTGCCTGGCCCTGGGAGTGGAGCTGCCTCTGATTCTGAGAAGAGAGCTTTCCCTGCAGGGCACTGGCGCTAGGTATAGAGTCCACACAGAACCCAGAGAGAGCCTGGGGTAGCACAAAGGACGTGGGTTCGGAAGACCTGGGTGTGAGTCGCCACCCTGACACTCACTCTGTGTGACCTTGAGCAAGTCACTTAACCTCTCGGGGGCTCAGGTTCTGCACCTGGAAACAAGGTTACTAATCCCTCCCTGGGAAGGTTGTTAGGAACATGAGAGACTAATACTGAATAAATGAATCAACCGCAGCAATAAAGGGAGGTGGCGACAGCAGTAGCTGGAAACGCATTTGTCCTGGTACCTTGCCGTGCCAGCTGGCACTGATTCCAAGCACCCGGGATTATGCCTGAAGAGCAAGGCCTGAGCATTGTCTCTTTGCATCCTGTCAGCCAGGCCCGCCTCTTAAAATGGGCCTGAGTATACAGCAGGTGCTGGGGAAGGCAGCCCACTCCACTATTCTGCAGAGGGAGGTGGTTAAGGAAGCCAGTAGGAGCAGCAGGAAGCAGCTGCTGAGATCTCCCCAGGGGGAACCCGGGCATCTCCAGTGACCTCCGGGATCAGCCCCACCATCCACTCATGGCTCGAGGAGGTCAGGGAGGGAGGCCAGAACACTGCGCCAGCCCCACTGAATCCAAGCCTGTCACCCTGGGCCGGTCCCCAGAGTGGGAATTCTGTCCCTGCTGAGAACTATACGCCTAGGAGCAGAGCCATCTCGCCGGCTGTGGGGGTGCAGAGTAAAAAGCCTTGAACCCGCGACAGCGAGTGGGTGAGGGATAGGAAAGCGCACACATTCCCCTTTCTGCCCCTGACTCTCAATCCACTTACGTCCGCTTCTCGTCCCTCATGGAGCCCAGGATGAACGCTGGCTTCCGGGCCCGCGAGATGTGCATGAGATCCTGCAGTTCTGTGAGGCAGAGCAGGGCATGCTGTGGACAGGCGGGTCCCCAAGCCCTGCCACCCCAGGGTCCCTAGATCAAACCTGGGCTGTACCTGACCATGGCCACGCCCTCACCCCACTCCCCAGTCATCTGTTCCTTCCCCTCAGGAAGGACTCTGTCCCGGGAGAAAGCTGAGCCAGAGGCCACAGGAGAGAAACGGGCTGGAGTGGAAAAGGGGACCCACTGCTCTGGGAAGGGCTCCCCACCCTGCCCAGCCAGCTCCCAGGTTCCCCTCAATCTCTTCCTCTTGAAACCCTGAGGCATGAATACCCTTGCATGTCCTCTTCAGACAAAGTGCTGCTTCTTGCATCAGAGCCGATGCTGCTGATAACCACCTGGGGCCTAAGAATTCTCATTCCCTATTGACAGATGAGGCTCTAAGAGGGTCCGTGATTCGCCCAAGGTCATTTAGTCAAAAGGCCGAGTCAGGACGTTCCTCGGGGTTTAAGTTCATGGATGAAGGGAGACATCCCTTGTCCTGATCCCAGGTCTGGAAATCCCAGTGGCCTCCGGGATCAGGCCCACCATCCACTCTGTCCACGTCTTCCTTTGTGACCAAGGCCTGCCCCATGTCCACCCAATTGACTAGCTGCCCCTCCTGACAAGTAGCCCAGTCCCCGGGTGCCTGGCGCAGCAGCCTGTGTGACCCCAACTCTGACAGCCCCCCACCACTGCGCAGAGTCTAGAAGCAGCAAAGCAGAACCGATGGCTGCGAAGCGGTGTCTCCCCCTTCCCAGGGCACATGGCTGCACAGTGAACAGGGAAGCAGGAGAGTGGCCGAGAGAGGCCGTGGACAGAGCACCAGGGACGGGGTGCAGGGGAAGGGGCGTGTGGTGTGTGTGCAGCTGGGAAGGACAAGTTAGGGAATGACAGCTAGAGCTAATGTGGCATGGCTAGGCTCGGCAGCCTCTCCGGGCCCAGGGCGTTACCCATCTGACGCCGCACCCCAGGCCCACCATCCAGCCTGGCTTGGGTGACTGCCTGCAAAATTGAGAGACAAAGATGGGAGGTGGAGGGAGGAGTTCCTGGGAGGGGAGAGAGAGGTGGAGCCAGAAGGACTGGGGGCTGTGGTCACAGTGCCTCTCCAGAGCTCCAGACTTGCTCGGGCTACCTGGCTGGAGGTGCTGCCGCCTCCACAGTTAAGTCTGGCTTGCCAAGGACTGGCTCCTGGCTGCCCTCTTTTCAGGGGACCCCCTCCCAAACCATCGAGGTCCCTGGGTGGGCCAGCCCACAGAAAGCCCAGAGAAGGGTCCTGACTAGTCTGGGGGTATCTCCCTGGGCACCAAGGATGTACCGAGGCAGATGCTGGCTGCCTGGCCACATTCAATTTCTGAAAGTCACCACGGGGCCAGGAAGGGGGTACACAGGTCTCAGGCCCAACTGAGAGTCAAACAGTGTGGCAGAGGTCAAGCCGGAGTGACAGAGGAGAAGCCAGAGGGCCTGGGCCCCCAGTCCCCTGACAGCACTCCTCACTGCCCACCCTGAGCACCCTGGGGACAGGAGGGCAATGACAGCAGCGACCTTATGGGTGCCACCGGAAATGCCCAGGCCTGAGACTGTGTTCAGGGCACATCCTCTCCGGGGCAACAGAGCGTGGGACATCAGCCAGGGATGCCCTAGGCCTCCGGGATCTGTGGGTTGCTGGCTGCCTGGAGGCTGACAACTCTGGCTCCATCCTCCCCTGCTCTCTTCAGTGACTTCCATCCTGGGGATCCTGTTGCTTTGGTGGGGCCTGCTCTGATCCAGGGGACTGGGAACCAGCTGGAGAAGAGGGAGTTGGGAGGCAAGGCCTACCTAGGTTGTTTAGGCTGATCGGTGGGGGCTGAGCTCTTTCCAGGGAGAAGGGGTGATGTGGCGCTGCAGAGCCCTGCTCCGCAGGGACCCCGTGGATGGGTGGGAAGCAGTATTCGGCCCCCACGGTTCTCAGCAGAGTCAAGATCGCCTTCCTGGTGTCAACTTGTCATGGTTTGGGGAAGGGGAGACCGCACAGGATCAGAAATGATGTCAACATGCAAAGGAGAGGCCCCTCGTTTCCACACTCTGTCCCGTCCCAGCTACCAGGCCCTGGGCACGTGGGCTGCTCCAGAGGCCTCAGCCCACCCTGACAGGGAGTGCAGCCCCCAGGCTGGTACATCCCAAGCAGCTTCCTAAGGTCAGGGAAGGAGGACATGGGAGGAGGAGGTCACTGTCACCCCGCCTGATGACTGTGGGAACTCCTTCTTTCCTTGTACTCCAGCTGAGAAAGCAGGATTCCCACAGCCACTTTCAGTGATTCTCAAAAATGCTAAGTGGATAGTCCAGGGTTCCAAAGGGACTAACGAGCCAGCCAGTGGGCACCTACTCCATTTGATGGATGGGATTGCTGAAAAGGAGGCCACAGATGTGGTGCATGCAGACACACACGTGTGCACTGGCACACACAAACTGGTGCCATCAGTGACCCCCACAGCTCCTGAAACCCTCCAGAGCAGGCTCCAGGCCTCTGGTGAGGAGGATCTGCTCTGTCCAGCTCAGAAGCTAAGGCTCACTGGGCGAGCGTGCAGCACGTGGCCATGCGCTCCTGTCCACACAGGCATGCCCAGCGCTCATGCAGTATAGTGCATGCACCCTATGGTCATTCTAGCCAGTGGTTCCATCAGGGAATTCCCCAACAGTAGGGGAAGAGGGCTGCTGCTGGCTCTCCTGTCCCCACCCCTGCTGGGAGTCTTAGCACCTGGGGTGGGAGTGGGGCTGCATGGAGGAGGATGCTGGTATGGCAAGACCCTTGGTGGGCCTGCATCTACTGCTCAGGGCCCTTGCGCTTGGGTAAGGTAGCCCCCTCTCAGAGTAACAGGTGCTCCTGGCAGCTCTGAGCAGGGCAGGTCAGCACAGGATGCTGGTGCCTGATGACTGGGACTTCCCTCCTCAGTCCCTGCATCCACCCAACCCTCGCCCCACTCCGGCCCCAGAGTGCAGAACACATACGTCTGCTGATCTTGGAGGCTAGGAATGTAGGAGTCTCCCCGAAGTCATTCGGGGTGTCCACTTCTGCTCCAAACACAATGAGGGCCTTGATCATCTCCACATTGTCTTTCTGTCAGGGATGAGAGAGGGTAAGATGTGTAACTGCTCGGGGAAGTGAAGAGCAAGGGGACCCTTGGCTACCTGCCCCAACCTGTCAACTCACCCAGCAGGCCTCTCCTCAGCACGGGGAGACACTGGAACCCTCCTCACCCCTACCCCAGTCAATCTGGGAGTCCAAAGTCTGCCATCTGATGGCTGGGGCCCTGACAAACAGGTTTAAAAGCACCCACAGGGGAGGGTGTAAGAACCCAGGCAGAAACTACGGGTGACTTGCCCCTGCTCTGCCAGCTCCGCTTCCAAGGAAGCAGTGCATCTGTGACCCCGACCCAGGAACCATAGGGACACAGTAGGTCAGCTGCTGATGGCTTTCAGGAGTAGCAAGGAGAGGGTGGGTGAGGGCAGGGAAGGTCATCTTGCTCACCCAGTCCAGGGTGTCATCCCTGAGGGGTGACTGAGCACACGTGCCCCTGATGACAGCCTTCGGGGGAGTGCCCCTGCGAAGGGCATCACACATTTCCACACCTAGAGGCCAGGCAGGGGCGCAGAGCATGGCATGGTTTCACAGGACACACTGGCCGCCTGGAACTCTGGGCCCTGGTCTTGTCACCTCCCTCTTCTTAGGACCTGATTTCCCTGCCTAGAGGATGAAGCTGTGGGTCTAGAATGGGGTTTTCCAAACAGTTCTTCTATTAGAATGTTCTATTAGGACTTCTATGGCTATAGATACGTGTGTGTTTTCAGCATTAACTGTGATTTGTTGTTGTTACCTTTTTTTTTTTTTCTTTTTGAGACGGAGTCTCACTCTGTCACCCAGGCCAGAGTGCAGTGGTGTGATCTCAGCTCACTGCAACCTCTGCCTCCCAGGTTCAAGCAATTCTCCTGCCTCAGCCTCCTGAGTAGCTGGGATTACAGGCTCCCACCACTACGCCCAGCTAATTTTTTGTATTTTTAGTAGAGACGGGGTTTCACCATGTTGGCCAGGCTGGTCTTGAACTCCTGACCTCGTGATTCACCCACTTCGGCCTCCCAAAGTGCTGGGATTACAGGTGTGAGCCACCGCCCCCGGCCTTGGTTACCTTTTACGGTTGCCACTGCATGGATGGATGGCCATTTATGGTAGTGATAAAACATTTCTCTCAAAATAAATTTAAGTCAGTTTAAAAGTAAGCCAGGCTGGGCGTGGTGACTCACGCCTGTAATCCCAGCAGTTTGTGAGGTGAGGCGGGTGGATCACCTGAGATTGGGAGTTTGAGACCAGCCTGACCAACATGGAAAAACCCTGTCTCTACTAAAAATACAAAATTAGCCAGGCATGGTGGCGCACACCTGTAACCTCAGCTACTTGGGAAGCTGAGGCAGGAGAATTGCTGAACCCGGGAGGCAGAGGTTGCGGTAAGCCGAGATCACGCCATTGTACTCCAGCCTGGCAACAAGAGCGAAACTCTGTCTCTAAATAAATGAATAAATAAAAGTAAGCCAATTTGAAGAGGTGATTAAGTACATAATTGTAAAGGTGGTTGATGAATATGCCAAAAACTGTGAAGATAGCATGAAGATGACCAAAGTGTATCAGCAGTTCTTAAAGTAAGACCTGGGGACCCCTGTGAAAGCATGATACCCCTTCAGAGGTCTCATGCCCGGCTAATTTTGTATTTTTAGTAGAGATGGGGTTTCACCATGTTGGCCAGGCTGGTTTCGAACTCCTGGCCTCAGGTGATCTGCCCATCTTGGCCTCCCAAATTGCTGGGATTATAGGTGTACACGAGCCACTGCACCAGGTCAGTTATTTTTAAAGTTTTTTTTTTTTTTTTTTTTTTTGAGATGGAGTTTCGCTCTGTCGCCCAGGCTGGAGCGCAGTGACCGGATCTCAGCTCACTGCAAGCTCCACCTCCCGAGTTTAGGCCATTCTCCTGCCTCAGCCTCCCAAGTAGCTGGGACTACAGGCGCCCGCCACCTCGCCCGGCTAGTTTTTTGTATTTTTTTTAGTAGAGACGGGGTTTCACTGGGTTAGCCAGGATGGTCTCGATCTCCTGACCTTGTGATCCGCCCGTCTCGGCTTCCCAAAGTGCTGGGATTACAGGCTTGAGCCACCGCGCCTGGCCAAAGCTTTTTTTTTTTTAATTTAATTTTAATTTTTGTGGGTACACAGTAGGTGTAAATATTTATTATTGTTATTTTTAAATGAATTAATATTTTGAAAATTTCACACTTTAAATTTCTAATATGGTAAATATAAAGAAAATCCAGATGATTAAAAAAATCTTTGTGATCCTCCATAATTTTTGAGAGTATAAAGGGACCAAATAGGCCAAAAAACTTGAGAACTGCTGAACTAGATCATTCCAAGGGCCCACCCCATGCTAAAAAGCTCCAGTTTCAAAAATGAAAGTATTTATAGTTTCAGCCTTTTGGGCAACAACATCTCTTCCAAGTTTTGACCTTTGGTATAAAACAGGATGTCCCTGAATGTATCCTTAATCGACTTCTTTTAGAGTCCCGCGGGTCTCTCATGTTCCGTCACTGAGACTCGGTAAACAGACTTATGTACATATCGTATTGCTATAGAATACGCGCACACAGTCGGGAGCAGTGGCTCATGCCTGTGATCCCAGCACTTTGGGGTGCCAAGGAGGGTGGATCATGAGATCAGGAGTTCGAGACCAGCCTGGCCAACAGAGTGAAACCCTGTCTCTACTGAAAATACAAACATTAGCTGGGCATGGTGGTGCGTGCCTATAGTCCCAGCTACTCAGGAGGCTGAGGCAGGAGAATCACTTGAACCTGGGAAGCGGAGATTGTGGTGAGCCAAGATTGCGCCACTGCACTCCAGCCTGGGTGACTGTGTAAGGCTCTATCTCAATAAAAAAGAATACGTGCACGCACGTGCCTGTAACATAATAACGTCCTCCTCTGCTAGGTTTAATATGTTCATACTCTAATTGTCTAACCAGACAGTAAGGGCTTTGAGGGCATGGAACTGTGTTCTATAATAAACCAACGAAGGTGCCTGGCACCTGCCACAGGCTGCTGGGCGGCAGACTCAGGCTTTGCCTGCCGGGATTTTACAGCCTCCCAGGGGAGATGAGAGCAATATACGGACCAGTGAAGGGAAGCAGGATGCTGACTCGGGCCAGGTAGTGTGTGTGTCACTTAGATATTCTGTAGAGAGTGACCAAGTGTCTACCGTAACTTTTCCACAACTCTTCCAGGTAAGTATTGACACCACGATTTTCCAGATGAGAAAATCGAGGCTGACAGGTGACATGGCTTGCTCAGGGCCAGTCTGTGGCCAGAGCTGTCATTTTTCCCTCTCACGCCATGCAAGTGCCAAATGGGGGCACAGGTGGAAAAGGTACCAAAGCACACAGGAGGTGACGTTATTTTGGGCTGAGAGGGGGACTTGGAGGGCTTCATGAGGGAGGAGTCAGGGTCTGAACTGAGCTGTGGGTGGGAAGATGATTTGGAGCAGCTGAGGATAGGCTGGAGACAATGGGGGAGGAGTGCTCCAGCCTGGACAGCCTTTCTGCATCCCCACCAAGGCCCCACAGGGCAGGACACGCGGTCCCGGGCTCACCGACATGGCCAGGTGCAGCGGAGTGTTGCCATGCTCTCCGTGGGCATCTGCGTTGGCCCCGTGGGTCAGCAGCACTATGGCGCAGTCTAAGCGGTTGCGCATCACCGCCACATGCAGGGCCGTGTTCCCTGTGGAGCTGGTGCTGTTCACGTTGCAGCCCCGTTTCAGCAGCATGCGGGCCATCTGCGGGAGACGGTCAGGCCAAGTTAGCACAGGCACCTGGGGAGCTGCCGTACCCCCGTGACACGTGGGCACTGCCACTTCCTCTCTGACAGGCCTACAGGTACTGGGATGTTGGAAAGCACTAGCAACGGGACTCCAGGGGCAGGCCCCAGTTCTAGGGGGGCCTAGACTGCCTCCCATACCATCAGCATCCCAAGACCAGGGACAAAAAGCCAAAGATGTGCTGTTTTAAGAGGCTTCTGGTCCTTTCCTAGCACCAACAGAACCCATCTCTCCTTGTAAAGGCTCCTCTGGGGCCTGTCCTGAAGCACCCCGCTCCCTGCATCCCTCCCTGGGACTCTGCAAAGGTATCACCTCTCACGGGGCCTTGGCAGTGCACATCCCTGGGAGAACCTTGGGACCAGGGAGGGGAGCCTGGCTTTGGAGTCACAGACCTAAGCCCAAAGCCCAGCTCCACTCATCCCAGCTGCCTGCACTTGGACGGGTCACTATAGCCATGTGCATCTCAGGTTTCTCTTCTGTGAAGATGGGAATTCAAGTCCCCACCTCACAGCATGTGATGACAATGAGTGACCAAACCTACACGGAAGGGCCTGACTCGGTGTCCAGTTCCTGGAACGCAGAGGTACCCCTGAGGCTGGCAGTGCTCTCCCTCCTGGCCCATCACATTGAGAAGTAGGCCATGAACTCTGGGCCATCCCGTGCCCTGTCGAGCTGTCCTTCCTGGTGATGAGACCAGAGGCCTCCATCCTCCCAGGAGGACAGAGCTTAGCTTAGGGGACGACCTCAGAGGAGATGCCCCGCCAGGCCGTGTGTGTGCAGCTAGACCCAGCACCACCACCACCATCATCATCATCATGATGGTTCATGAATGCCAACTTGACTGGATTGAAGGATGTAAAGCATTGATCCCAGGTGTGTCTGATGGTGCTGCTAACAGAGAGTCAGTGGCCTGGGAAAGGCAGACCTACCCTTAACCTGGGTGGGCACCATCTAATCAGCTGCCAGTGCAGCCAGAATATAAAGCAGGCAGAAAAATGGGAAAAGGCCAGACTGGCTTAGCCTCCCAGCCTACATCTTTCTCCCGTGCTGGATGCTTCCTGCCTTCGAACATCGGACTCCAAGTCCTTCAGCTTTGGGACTTGGACTGGCTTCCTTGCTCTTCATCTTGCAGGTGACCTATTGTAGGACCCTGTGATCATGTGAGTTAATGCTCCTTAATAAACCCCCCTTTATATATACATATATCTCCTATTAATTCTGGCCCTCTAGAGAACCCTATTAATACAATCATCATCACGCCACCTTCTATTTGGGAAGTACTTTACAATTTGTGCCGAGTTTTGTCACGCACTAACTCGCTGACTTCACCACCTCGCTGACTTCACCACATCTTCAAAGCAGAATTCATGGATGAGGAAACTGAGGCACAGGGCGGATACCGCCGCCAAGCCAGAGAGCAGCAGAGCCCTGCCAGGATCCCAGCTCTTCATGGACTTCTCTGCCCGCAGACCCACAGCAAGGTCAGCCCCCAAGTGCCAGCCTCAGGGTCCTCTCAGGAACCTGCTTCCTGCAGGCCCTGAGGACCTGCAGGGCCCGGCCCCCTGCCCTACCCACCTCAGGCTCCACTCACCTCCGCGTTCTTGGCCCAGTGGAGGGGGCTGGCTCCGTAACGGGGGTCTTTGCTGTGGATCTGGCTGCTGTCCATGCTGATGATCATCTCCGCACACCTGGGGAGACAGGGGCCCCGGCTGGTGAGCAAAGGCTGGGGTCTGCATGGCGTGGAATGAAGCCAGGACTTGGAGCTTCATCTACTGCTTACAGAGAGCATCACTGCAAACCAAGCTTAGCAAACCCAACCAGCACACTTACCATGGTATGTTAAGGCTGTACTGAGCCCCTCAAGGCACAACTAACCTCCTGCTCCAGGACGCCTTCCTGATGACTGCCACCAGCAATGATCACCCTCCCTGGTGCTGGCTTTAGAGTCACATGGGCTTGAAGTCAAGCCCCAGGAAGACCAGGCATTTTAGAGTTCAGTTCTGTGCCTGGCACACAGCCACCCTCCACCTCCTTACCACACTGTCAGTGAGCCACACAGTGACCTGCATGCTATAGGAAGCAGTATGACAGAGGGGGAAAGAGCACAGTTGCTTTCTACTCAGTGCCTGAGGCAAGCAGTGTCCACCATAGATCTTAGCACTTCCAGCCTCAGAGCAGAGGCCCCAGGTTCACAAGCCTCATTAGGCCGGCCTGGCCCGAAGAAAGTGCTCCATCATTTTATTATGGGTAGGAATCTCGGTTCACAAGTTCAGCTCTGCAAGGAAGAGACTTTACAATCTATCTGGCTGGGCGCAGTGGCTCACGCCTGTAATCCCAACACTTTGGGAGGCTGAGGCGGGTGGATCACCTGAGGTCGGGAGTATCAAAGGACGGAACACAGGGACTTGAATAGACGTTTGCAGACCCATGTACATAGCAGCATTCTTCACAACAGACAAAAGGTGGAAACAACCCAGGCGTCTATCAGTGAAGGACTGAACGGATAAACAAAATAGTGTTCCGCCTTAAAAAGAAAGGAAATTCTGATACGTGCTACAACATGGATGAACCTTGAAGACATCATGCTAAGTGAAATAAGCCTGGCACAAAAGGACAAATACTGTATGATTTCACTGATATGAGGTTCTAGAACAGGCAAGTTCTGAGAGACAGACAGGATATGGGAGGTTATCAGGGACTGTGGGGAGGAGAGAATGGGGAGTTATCAATGGTTACAGAGTTTCTGTTTGAGGTGAAGAGAAAAGTTTTAGAAATAGGAGTGATGGTTGGACAACATCGTAAATGTGATTAAAACCACTGAAGTGTGTACTTAAAAGTGGGTAAAATGGGCCAAGTGCGGTGGTTCACACCTGTAATCTCAGCACTTTGGAAGGCTGAGGTGGGTGGATCACCTGAGGTCGGGAGTTCGAGACCAGCCTGACCAACATGGAGAAACTCTGTCTCTACTAAAAAATACAAAATTAGCTGGGCATGGTAGTGCATGCCTATAATCCCAGCTACTACTCGGGAGGCTGAGGCAGGAGAATCACTTGAACCCGGGAGGAGGAGGTTGTGGTGAGCCCAGATCGCACCATCGCATTCCAGCCTGAGCAACAAGAGTGAAATTCCATCTCAAAAACAAAAAAACAAAAAACAAAAGTGGTTAAAATGGCAAATTTTATGTTATATATAATTTACTACAGTTGAAAAAACCAACATAATATATCAGAACCATTGTGTACTTTCAATAGGTGGATTGCAAGGAATAGGAACTAAATCTCAATCAAGCTTTTTTTTAAAATTTTTTAATTTTTTAATTTTTTTTTTTAGTGCAATTACCAGGACAGTCCACATGGGTTTAATTTCCAGGTGTGGCACTTACTGACTGCCTGACTCTGAGCAAGTTACTTAATCTCTCTAAGTCTTGGTTTCCTCATCTGTTTTTTGTTTGTTTGTTTGTTTGAGACAGGATTTCCCTTTGTCACCCAGGCTGGAGGGCAATGGCATGATCACAGCTCACTGTAGCCTCAAACTCCTGGGCTCAAGGGATCCTCCTGCCTCAGCCTCCCAAAGTGCTGGGATTAGAGGCATGAGCCTCCACACTTGGCCCTCATCTTTAAAAGGGGAATAAAATACATCGGCTCGCTGGGCTGTAGTGAAATAGCCCACATGAAGGTTAAGCCGGTGGCTGGGACAGCGCTAGTGTTCAGCTGCTCTTCTCCATTATTAGAGGTGCCCAGCACAGGCCCAGGATTTATGCTGCCCAGCTCCCTACAGCCATTATGCCAGGGCTTGGTGCTCAGCACTAGGCACATGGAGTCAGGCGCAGCTTCTTTCCCTGGGCCTTCTGGAGCCCCCCAAGTCTTCACCCCAGTGGCCAGCTCCAGCTGGGGTCCATGGCTTGGCTCGAGCTCTGCTGCCCCCAAGCCTTCCCTGAACTCCAGCTGCCTGAGCGGCCATCTCTGAGCTCCTAGTGCAGAATCCTGGCATCCTCAGTCTCAGCCTCCATCTCACTGTCTGGGATTATCTGTTTCCCTTCCCCAGCAGGGGCTTAATCATCTGAGAACCGCAGGCACAAACCCAGCTTTGCGGGAAAGGTCAGCTGCACTGAAAAACAGCAGAGGTGGCCAGACACGGTGGCTCGTGCCTGTAATCCCAGCATGTTGGGAGGGCAAGGCAAGTGGAGCACCTGAGGTCAGGAGCTCAAGACTAGCCTGGTCAACATGGTAAAACCCCATCTCTACTAAAAATACAAAAATTAGCTGGGCATGGTGGTACACACCTGTAATCCCAGCTCCTCGGGAGGCTGAGGCAGGAGAATTGGTTGAACCTGGGAGGCAGAGGTTGCAGTGAGCCAAGATCATGCCATTGCATTCCAGCCTGGGTGACAGAGTGAAACTCTGTCTCAAAAAAAAAACCAAAGAAAAGAAAAAGAAAAACAGCGAGTGCGCTCCTAGTCTGAGCCGTGAGGGAACCACTTGTCAGTAACACTGAGGCTGTGTGAATCTTGGAGTAGGGCTGTGCTGGCTGCCATGTGGATAAGGGATCTCCCTGTTCCACTCAAGGCAGGAGCCTCTTCCTTTGTCTTCTTTGCAAAGATTCTCTTATGTGATGAGGCGCTGGACCCACCCAGGATGGCCTGTGTGGCGACAGAGAGGGACCGGTGAGGGCTGAGGTTGTTTGAAGAGAGAGAAAACTGGTCAGTTACAGCTCCTGCCCAGTACAGCTCAGGGTGGCTGGAGCCAAGCAAGAGTGGGGTCATGTGCCAGCCCTTTAGGTAGAGAAGAGCATCACCCGTCACCGGGTGTCCAATCAGGTCACAACCTGCAACTGGGGAACCTGATTTCGGGGCTGGGGGTGTTGGTATCTTCTCCGTTTGGTCAAGTATTTCTGAAAGTCCTAGCTCATTTTGGCTGTGCTTGGGAGATTCAAGGAAAGGAGGGTTTGTCCAGGCTTGGTCTAGCCCTTAGAAGGGCTAGCAATGCCCCATGGGGCTAGCAAGGTGGATGCAGCTCCCAGAGGAAGGAATAACCCGAGGACAGGCATGAGTGCCAGCCTCCCCGCCTGAGTGCTGCCCGCCCGTGCCTTCTCACTGCATGTCCGGCACTGTGCTGTGAGGTTCTGGGCGGCTGGGCTGTCTCCTGTCCTGGAGTGGCTTATTCATTTCGGTGAGGCCAGTGCTTTAGCACAGTGCCAGGATCGAAGGACTCACTGGCTCATTCATTCACTCTAGATATTGTTCCTTCTAGATAGTATTTTTTCTTTCTTTCTTTGCCTCCTGGGTTCAAGCAATTCTCCTGTCTCAGCCTCCCGAGTAGCTGGGACTACAGGCACACACCACCACACCCGGCTAATTTTTGTATTTTTAGTAGAGACAAGGTTTCACCATATTGGTCAGGCTGGTCTCGAACCCCTGACTTCAGGTGATTCACCCACCTCGGCCTCCCAAAGTGCTGGGATTACAGGTGTGAGCCACTGCGCCCGGCCTAGATAGTATTTTGAGTCTTGAGATATTCATCTCTTTTATCCTTTTTATCTCATCCCCCACCTTTTTGAAAATAATTTTCCTGAGACCAGGATTTCCCAGGCTCCCAAAACATGGGCCTGCACCTGCCTCCCAGTGGTGCCACCAGCCAGAAAGGAAAGAGGCATCGGATGGGCCTTTGGCCACCTTACCAAGCATTTCCCAGGCTTTGAGCTGGGCACACAAGAAACCAAGGAGCACTGAAGCCATCGCGCGCTGTGCAGACCAGGCTGGGCTGGGTTAGAGGAGGGGCCAGCTGGGCCTTGGGGTTGCATCTGACTCCAGAAGTGGAGTACCACCTGGAGGGGAGCTGGAAAGAGGAGACCCAAAGAGGGCTAAGATTGGTTGTCTCCAGTTTTGAACAGGTAGATTCACTCCTAGAAAATAAGGTGCATTACAGAAATTTATTTCTATTTTTTTTTTTTTTTTGACGCAGTTTTGCTTTTTTTTTTGAGACGCAGTTTTGCTCTTATTGCCCAGGCTGGACTACAAGGGTGCGATCTCAGCTCACTGCAACCTCCGCCTCCCGGGTTCAACTGACTCACCTGCCTCAGCCTCCCAAGTAGCTGGGATTACAGGCATGCGTCACCACGCCCGGCTAATTTTGTATTTTTGGTAGAGATGGGGTTTATTCATGTTGGTCAGGCTGGTCTCGAACTCCCGACCTCAGGTGATCCGCCCGCCTCAGCCTCCCGAAGTGTTGGGATTACAGGCGTGAGCCACTGCACCCAGCCAGTAAAATTGTAAAGTCTCCTCCTTGCACAGCTGAACTTGTGAACCAAGATTCCTACCCATAATAAAATGATGGAGCACTTTCTTCGGGCCAGGCCGGCCTAATGAGGCTTGTGAACCCGGGGCCTCTGCTGTGAGGTTGGAGATGCTAAGATCTATGGTGAACACTGCTTGCCTCAGGCATGGGACAGGTGATAGGAGAGCTGGAGCCCAGCAGGCCAGCGGATGCGGTGGGGAGGGAGGTCTTACCCTTTCTGAGAGAACTTCACGGCCGAGTGGATGGGGTAGCCGCTGGGGCCCATGATGTTGCACCGAGCATTGCACAGCAGCAGCACACGGACCATCTCCTGCTTCCCCAGCTGGCAGGCCAGGTGCAGCGGGGTCAGCCCTTGGTTATTCACCTGGTTCAGGCCAGCCACTGCATTCTTCCCAAGGAGCTGATGAAATAGGAAGGGAAGTTTGACTCCATAGGATGCTAATAAGAACGTAAAGAGGCCGGGCGCAGTGGCTCACGCCTGTAATCCTAGCACTTTGGGAGGCCAAGGTGGGTGGATCACCCGAGGTCAAGAGTTTGAGACCAGCCTGGCCGACATGGTGAAATGTCATCTCTACTAAAAATACAAAAAGTAACTGGGCGTGGTGGCGGGCACCTGTAATCCCAGCTACTTGGGAGGCTAAGGCAGGAGAACTGCTTGAACCCAGGAGGCAGAGGTTGCAGTGAGCTGAGATTGCGCCATTGTACTCTAGCCTGGGCAACGCGGCAAAAACTCTGTCTCAAAAAAAAAAAAAAAAGTAAAGAGAAGCACCAGGAAAGCCAAGTGCCTTCCCTCCCATAGGAAGGAAGGGGTGACCCGGCATGACTGTGGCTCACATGAAACGTTTCTGAGTCAAGGAACTTAAAACGTGGCCGTATCTCAGGATGGGCGCTGGGGGTCCGGGCGGGAGTGATTCTTGCTTTTCATTCTGTCCTGACTGATGTTTTTCTACACACAGGTACTATGTTTCCAATGAAAGAACAGTAGTATTAAAAAGAGAACTAGGGGCCAGGCGCAGTGGCTCAAACCTGTAATCCCAACATGTTGGGAGGCGAGAGGATCACCTGAGACCAGGAGTTCGATACCAGCCTGGGCAACACAGGGAGACCCGTCTCTATCAAAAAATTTTTAAAAATTAGCCTGTGTGGTGGCACGAGCCTGTAGTCCCAGCTGCTCAGGAGGCTGAGGTGGGAGGATCACCTGAGCCCAGAAGGTCGAGGCTGCAGTGAGCCATGATCACACTACTGCACTCCAGCCTGGGCGACAGAGCTAGATAGACCCTGCCTCAAAAAAAAGAAAGCGCTAGGAGGGTTTTACTCTCTTTTAGCTGAATGCTGTCCCTATGAGGTTCATTACAACCACAGTGCACCTATGTGACACCAGGGTCACCTCACAGCAGTCCCACTGGGCCTGGAGGCAGGCCAGAGACACAGTAGGGAGAGCAAGGGGCTGGCCAGTGAAAGATCAAGCCCCACCCTCTCAGCTTTGTGGCCCTCCCTGGGCACGCTTCTTAACAACACTGAACCTCAGTTTCTTCGGAGAGGAAAGGGGAATAATACCTCCACCCCATAAGTGTATTCTCAGAATTAACTAGAACATATACCACACTCACTTCAGGGTCAGGCACCAATCAGTACCTGATAAAGGACAGCTGCAGTCGTGCATGACCACTGAGAAGCGGGTGTGCGCGCCCCCACGTGGAGGCAGGGTCTGCGCGGCACCGTGCTGGGTACGCAGAGGATTGTCAGTGAAAGTGGAGTTCAACTGTGGGTGGAGAATTCCCTTCCCTGAGAGCACGAAGCATTAAGATATGGAATCCACATTTTCTGGGCCGGGCGCGGTGGCTCACATCTGTAATCCTGGCATTTTGGGAGGCCGAGGCAGGTGGATCACTTGAGGCCAGGAGTTGGAGGCCAGCCTGGGCAACACGGCAAAACCCCATCTCTACTAAAAATATGGAAATTACCCAGGCTTGGTGGCACATGCCTGTAATCCCAGCTACTCAGGAAGCTGAGGCACGAGTATCACCTGAACCGTGCAGGTGAGCCGAGAGGTTGCAGTGAGCCAAGATTGCACTACTGCACTCCAGCCTGGGCGACAGAGGGAGACTCTGTCTTAAAAAAAAAAAAAAAAAAAAGAATCCACATTTTCTGGAATAACATGGTTGCATTCTGATGCCAAGGCAGTGAGAGCATGATCTTTAGAAGAATTTTCTAATTCTAGACAATAAAACATAATCCAACATCCTGTCTTTTCTGTTTAATCTAATATATGAAACAGCTATTTAATAATATCACCCCATCAGCTTGCCCACAATTAAAAAATCACATCTTTTGCCCAGGTAACCAAAAACGTTAACAGGAAGGCCTCTGGCATAAATGCCTACAGGAACTGGAGAGAGTTCAGTTGGCTTGGTTTGAATTGCTGTAAAACAGGGGTGTCCAATATTTTGGCCTCCCTGGGCCACATTGGAAGAATTGTCTTGGATCACACATAAAATACATGACCGCTAACGACAGCTGATCTAAAAAAAAGGTCTGTGCATGAATCTCATAATTTTTTTTTTTTTTTTGTAGACCGGAGTCTCGCTCTGTCGCCCAGGCTGGAGTTCAGTGGCGCGATCTCGGCTCACTACAAGCTCCGCCTCCCGGGTTCCCGCCATTCTCCTGCCTCAGCCTCCCGAGTAGCTGGGACTACA
This sequence comes from Colobus angolensis palliatus, assembly GCF_000951035.1. Taxonomy (NCBI): domain Eukaryota; kingdom Metazoa; phylum Chordata; class Mammalia; order Primates; family Cercopithecidae; genus Colobus; species Colobus angolensis. Next base: position 3,328,309 of record NW_012120154.1, on the reverse strand, counting down.
GGCGCCCGCCACCTCGCCCGGCTAATTTTTTGTATTTTTTTAGTAGAGACGGGGTTTCACCATGTTAGCCAGGATGGTCTCGATCTCCTGACCTCGTGATCCGCCCGTCTCAGCCTCCCAAAGTGCTGGGATTACAGGCTTGAGCCACCGCGCCCGGCCGAATCTCATAATGTTTTAAGAAAGTTTATGAATTTGTGTTGGGCCACATTCAAAGCTATCCTGGGCTGCATGCAGCCTGCAGGGCCACATGTTGGACAAACTTGCAAAAGGTTAAGCCCAGGTCCCGCTAGCCCACGAGCCCCTCCAGGCAGGTATCCGGCTCACAGTCTGTGCTCAGGAAAAGTGGAACTGAACTGACTGACTGGAGCTGGGCCTTGGGTTTATTTTGCTGGGTTGGAGGTCGTCCCTAGGGTTATCAAGCAAAGAGACCGAGGACAGTGGCTCCTGGAAAAGGGCTGGGAGGGAAGAGCCAGGGAGGGGTCTGCACCCTCCATGAAGGAGCTCAGGCCTCAAGGATCAACGGGTCCCAAGAGTGACACCTGAGCCCAGGGGCCCAAAGGGAACTGTGGACACCGGGAGGTACCAGTACCAGTCATCCTGCCCCTCCCTCTACTCACCTGTAGCACCTGGGAATTGTCACCCTGGACAGCATAATGGAAGACAGTCTCTCCCTTGTTGTCGGTGACATCCATCTGAGCGTGGCAGTACTGCACCAGCTCCACCAGGATCTCCCCATCACCCTTGCGGCAGGCCAGGTGCAGGGGTGTGCAGCCCTCCTCATTCTCAGTGCAATTGGCACAGCTGCAGGGAAGGGCCAGGGTGAGCAGAGGTGAGCAGGTGTGGCACAAGGCGGCAGGGGAACCTAAGTTGGAAACTCAGACATTCTGGTTTATTTGAGCTCAAAAGCATTCCCACCACTTAGCTAGTTGGGCTGATTTGAATGTATTTATATCCGATGTGACCTGTATCAGGTTTTTGTTCAGTTTGCTCACTTGTACAAGAGATGGACCCCAAGGCCACACCAGCAGGAAGTGGGCAGGGTGGTGGCACAGGAAAGGGTCGCAGATGCGGATATCTCACTAGCCTCAGGCAATTCACTTAACCTTCCTTGGCGTCAATATCCTTATCTACACAACCTGCTGTGCCTGCCCCAGGAAATGGACAGAGCAGTGGTGAGATGAGACACGGTGCTGTCCAAGAGCACGCCTGGAAACTAAAGTGCAGTGAGGGTTTTTGTTTTGTTTTGATTTTTGAGATGGAGTTTCGTTCTTGTTGCCCAGGCTGGAATGCAGTGACGCAATCTCGGCTTACTGCAACCTCCGCCTCCCAGGTTCAAGCGTCAGCCTCTCGAGTAGCTGGGATTACAAGCATGCGCCACCATACCTGGCTAATTTTTTGTATTTTTAGTAGAGACAGGGTTTCACCATGTTGGCCAGGCTGGTCTCAAACTCCTGACCTCAAGTGATATGTCTGCCTCGGCCTCCAAAAGTGCTGGGATTACAGTTATGAGCCAGCACACCCGGCCAGCAGTGAGGTTTTGAGTTCTGAGCCTGGGAGCTTAACTGAGCGATCTGGGGTAGAGACTCAGAGGAGGTGTGGCTACCTCTGCACAAGATGGCCAACTGGTATCCTGTGCAAGTGTGGGCACAGTACCCTCACCAGGGGCAACCGCTGCTCCATCTGCTGACTGAATGGATTCATAAAAGGAGACCTTCAGCTTACAGAAGAGCAGCCTGGAAGCAGACACCAGGGATCCAAGCTCCTCTTTCACCACCTCTGGCTGAGTGACCTGCACAAGTCCTGTTATCTCTCTCTAGAATGACAATACGTGGGCCGGGCATGGTGACTCATGCCTGTAATCCCAGCACTTTGGGAGGCCGAGGAGGGCAGATCACCTGAGGTCAGGAGTTCGAGACCAATCTGGCCAACATGGTGAAACACTGTCTCTACTTTTTTTACAAAAATTACCTGGGCATGATGGCACACGCCTGTACTCCCAGCTACTTGAGAGGCTCAGGCAGGAGAATTGCCTGAACCCAAGAGGCAGAGGTTGCAGTGAGCCGAGATCACACCACTGCACTCCAGCCTGGGTGACAGACTAAGACTCTGTCTCAAAAAACAATAAAATAAAATAAAATGATGATACCTTGTGGGGGTTGGGAAAATTCAATTTCACAGTGGGTAGAAATCAGCTCCCACAGGCCTGGCACCTGGTGAGCACTCCGGACTCAGAAAAACATTACATTGTCCTTCTTACATTTTAATCTGGTAGCAATGCAGCACCTTTTTTTTTTTTTTCCTTTTTCCTGGAGACAAGGTCTCATTCTGTCGCCCAGGCTGAAGTGCAGTGGTACAATCATAGCTCACTGTAATCTCTAACTCTTGGGCTCAAGTAATCCTCCTGCCTCAGCATCCCAAGTGGCTAGGACTACAGACACATGCCACCACACACAGCTACTCTTTTAATTTTTTCATAGAGACAAGGTCTTGCTATTTTGCCAGGCTAGTCTTGAACTCCTAGCCTCAAATGATCCTCCCTCCTCAGCCTCCCAAAGTGCTGGGACTGCATTAGTGAGCAACCATGCCAGGCCCTGCTCCTTTTTAAGTCAAACTATGGAGGGGAACGGAGGCCTGCAGCCCCCACTGCCCACACAAGCAGGTACACACACATTGTCCAAATGGTCTTGTTCCCTTGCTCACCTGATGACACGGCTGTGATGGAAGCACTCGCGGATCCCTAGCTCCACGGCCAGGTGGGCCACTGACCAGCTGGGGTGGTTACGGATGAGGTCGGTCAGGTGTTGCAGGACCTCAGTGTGCAGGACTTGGGGGGAGCTCTCATAGAAGGGGAGCAGCTGCGAAGAATACTGCTGGAAATTCACCAGGGCGTCAGCCTCCAACTCCAGCTGGAAGAGTCTGTAGAGCCAGGACAGAGGAGCAAGACCCAGAAATGAGCCAGGCGGGACCCTCGGCCCACATCCCTGCTGGAATCAGAAGGTCCCCAGACTGCAGCCTGGCCTGCCCCAGCCTGACTCCCTTCCCAAGCAAACACACACACACACACACACACACACACATACACACACACACATCTATACACACGTAAATGACATAATGGCATTTAGGTTAGACTTTGTTTTTTAGAGACAAGGTCTTGCTCTGTAACCCAGGCTGGGGTGCGGTGGTGTGATCATGACTCACTGCATTTTGGAAGTCCTAGGCTGAAGGGATCCTCCTACCTTAGCTCTTGAGTAGCTGGGATTATAGGCATGCACCACCATGCCCAGCTAATTTTTTTTTTTTTTTTTTTTTGGAGACAGAGTCTCGTTTTGTCACCTGCGCCGGAGTGCAGTGTTGTAATCTCAGCTCACTGAGACCTTCACCTCCCGGGTGAAGCAATTCTCCTACCTCAGCCTTCAGCGTAGCTGGGATTAAAGGCACGTGCCGCCACACCTGGCTAATGTTTTGTATTTTTTAGAAGAGACAGGGTCTTGTCATGTTGGCCAGGCTGATCTTAAACTCCTGGCCTCAGGTGACCTGTCTGCCTGGGTCCCCCAAAGTGCTGGGATTACAGGCATGAGCCACCGCGCCCAGCCAGCTTTGTTCATTTTGAAGTGTTGGGGTTGAGTCCAAGTTTTGCTACTAAGGTGCTGTGTGATCTTGGGAAATCCTTTTCCGTCTCCAAGCCCCATTTGAAATATGAGACTAACTGTACCTGTCCTACCTACCTCCCAGAGGTGCTGGAGGACAGATGAAAAAGCACTATAAAAGCACTTTCAAAACCAAAACCATTACATGTCAGTGATGGTTACTTAAAGTTCTGACCAGGGCTTTTAACATACCAGAAGGTTTTGTCTTGCAAACCACTACAAGCGCAGCAGCCGGCCAGAGTCTAGTAGAGGCAGTTCCCAGAGAGTGTTGGCTCACGGGACCAGTCTGTTGTTCCACAGAGAGTGCGTCAATTAACAATTAACTACTGAGCATATGATCTGTGCCAAATGGATGAGTCAATTAATGAACAATTGCATAAAATTCTCTGCCCTCCTGAAGCCTGTTTTTTTTTTTTTTTTTTTTTTTTTGAGATGGAGTCTCACTCTGTTGCCCAGGCTGGAGTACAGTGGTACGATCTTGGCTCACTGCAAGCTCTGCCTCCCGGGTTCATGTCATTCTCCTGCCTCACCCTCCCGAGTAGCTGGGACTACAGACGCCTGCCAGCATGCCTGGCTACTTTTTTTTTCTACTTTTTAGTAGAGACGGGGTATCACTGTGTTAGCCAGGATGGTCTTGATCTCCTGACCTCGTGATCTGCCCACCTTGGCCTCCCAAAGTGCTGGGATACAGGCATGAGTCACTGTGCCCGGCTGCCTATTTTTGTTTGTTTGTTTTTTGAGACACAGTCTCACTTTGTCACCCAGGCTGGAGTGCAGTGGCGTGATCTCAGCTCACTGCAACGTCTGCCCCGCCGGGGTTCAAGCAACTCTCCTGTAATTCTCCTGCCTCAGCCTCCCTAGTAGCTGGGATTACAGGCGCGTGCCACCACACCCAGCTAATTTTTGTATTTTTAGTAGGGACAGGGTTTCGCCATGTTGGCCAGGCTGGTCTCGAACTCCTGACCTCAAGTGATCCACCCACCTCGGTCTCCCCAAGTGCTGGAATTACAGGCGTGAGCCACCACGCTTGGCCCGAGCCTATGTTATTATGGGGGAGATCAACAAAATGAATTAAGTAAAAACATAAAATAAGGAAGTACATTAAATAAACTATAAGGTAATCAGTGTTAGAGAAACAACAAAAACCACAACTAAGGTAGGGAAGGAGGAGGCGGAAGGAAGCCATTCCTCATTGCCCTTGGCTGGGTTTTCCCTTCATCTCACCAACCCCTCAGCATCAGAGCGCTCCACATCAAGTGTTGCTGGTATGTCAGAGAATGACAAAACTGACCACTGGAATTAGCATCACGGAGACATGCACGACCTTGACAACAATACTTTTAGTGGAATGGTGGGAACCAAGACCTGATTAAAGTGGGTTTAAGGACAGGATGTGAGAATCTGAAGATTGCAAAGACAGGTATTTTTGAGGAGTTTTGCTGTGGAGAGGAGCAAATAAAGTGGGGAACAGGGAAAGTGTAATCAGGCATTTGAAAGCTGACGGGAATGATGCTTCTGTCTCAGAACTTCCACTTTCCATTAACGGCAGACTAGGGAATATGAAACAGACCACCTACTGAGGACAGCCAGAAATGCTGGAGAAATTATTTAAAAACATCTGCTGGCAGGTACTGTATACCTCAAAAGACACTGATGACTCACTAGGCTGGAAGGAATGATGGAAACTGAGGAACTGAGCTCAGTGTTCAGGTGGCTGTTACTGGAGAGGATGGGGGATGAGCAGCACCAGTAACAGTGTCATGGGGCTCAGGACACAGGGACTGGAGCCCAGGGGTCTGCCAAGAGGAGAGCCCTGATGAACATCTCTTACTTTGGGTTAGGGTCCTAAAGAACTACTTAGCCTAGGAATAAGGGTGAGCCATACACAGACACGCTCTCACAGGGCCCACAGTTCAGCCTCAAGTCATTTCAGTTCCAGAAACTAGACTGAGGTTATCCTAGTTGCAAGTGTTCCCAGGTACCTGGGAGAAGCAAAAATAAATTCATTCTTTATAAGGAAACATTAAACTAGGCTCCAGATTATTTCTTTTTTTTTCTTTTTGAGACGGAGTCTTGCTCTGTTGCCCAGGGTGGAGTGCAGTGGTGTGATCACTGCAACCTCTGCCTCCTGGTTCAAGCGATTCTCCTGCCTCAGCCTCCAGAGTAGCTAGGATTACAGGAACCTGCCACCACGCTGGGCTAATTTTTTGTATTTTTAGTAGAGATGCGGTTTCACCGTGTTAGCCAGGATGGTCTTGATCTCCTGATCTCATGATCCACCCACCTTGGCCTCCCAAAGTGCTGGGATTACAGGCATGAGCCACCGTGCCCGGCCACTCCAGATTATTTCTACAAGCATATTTGCAAATGACCAGCACATAATCAAAACTCACTAGGCCACCAGGCATATGTGGAGATAAGACATGAAAGAAAACCAACAGAAACAATATACAAAAGAAACATATCTGTAAGTGAGGGAGCTGTAAATATTTAAGTTATCCAAAATAGACTTTAAAGTAACCGGGATAACATTCGAGAGGTTAAAAAAGGAAATTTAGAATTTTGGCAAAGACCTTTGAATGATCAAAAAAGGATCAAATGGAAATTACAGAATTAAAAAATATAATCAGGAAAGAGTAAACAGAATAAAGCACGGAGAGACAAAAGAATAGAAAATATAGTAAAGTAGATAAGAGACACAGACTAATAAAAGATCTAGCATACATATGTAAGTGGAGGATCAGAGGCAGAGTAGAAAAAAAATCAAATGGAAGTC
>NW_012120154.1:3314635-3321607 GCF_000951035.1 Colobus angolensis palliatus | reverse complement strand
ACACCCGGCTAATTTTTTGTATTTTTAGTAGAGACGGGGTTTCACCGTGTTAGCCAGGATGGTCTCGATCTCCTGACTTCGTGATCCGTCCACCTTGGCCTCCCAAAGTGCTGGGATTACAGGCGTGAGCCACTGTGGTCAGGCATAGTGGCTCATACCTGTAATCCCAGCACTTTGGGAGGCCGAGGTGGGTGGATCACCTGAGGTCAGGAATTCCAGACTAGCATGCAGTGAGCCGAGATCACCCCCCTTCACTCCAGCTTAGGCAAAAGAGTGAAACTCCATCTCAAAATAAATAAATAAATAAATAAACAAACATTATTCTGCTGACTTAACATACCCTATAAGCCCTCCCTGACACCACTGCCAAAAAAAAAACACACAGAAAAAAACAAAAACAAGAAAGCCCCAAAAATCCACACTTAGCACCTTGTGGGGGTTTTAAAACATGGCCCCCTAAATCATTGATATTCCTTGCACTGAGCAGTGGGAATTTGTATCTCTTTACCCTTTAATCTGGTGATGTAACTGCATTACCAACAGAATATGGCAAAAGTGATGCTGTCCCAGCTTCCAGACCAATGCCTTAAGAGACTGCAAGTTTCTATTTCTCTTCTCTTGGGGCCCAGCCATCATGCCACAAGGAGGCTGCAGCAACCCATGGTGAGGACTCTTGATCCTGGGCCCTGAGCCCTGAATGAACTCCCAGCCAACAGCCAGCACCAACTTGCCAGCTGCGAGTTGTCTTAGATGGTGCCATATAAAGTAGAGCTGAGGCTTTCCCACTGAGCTCTGCTCACATTGTAGATTTATGGACTAAATAAATGATTACTGTTATAAGCTGTTCTGGAGTAGTTTGTTACATAGTAATAACTGATAATGACACACACGTTGCACAATATGTATTGTATGTAACATAGCAATTGCTGATATATGTGCATATTATACCTGCTGAAAATAAAACATGAGGAGGAAATATTTAAAATAGCAGAAGAAAAAAAGTTATCTTCAAAGGGCAACCATTAGAATAACAGCTGGCTTCTCAACAATGGAAGCCAGAGATAATGGAATGACTTCCTCAGAGAGCTAAAACAAAATAAATGCTGGCCAGGCACGGTGGCTCATGCCTATAATCCCAGCACTTTAGAAGGCCAAGGCAGGCAAATCACTTGAGCTCAGGAGTTCGAGATCAGCCTTGGCAACATGGTGAAACCCCACCTCTACTAAAAATACAAAAATTAGGGCCGGGCGCGGTGGCTCAAGCCTGTAATCCCAGCACTTTGGGAGGCCGAGACGGGCGGATCACGAGGTCGGGAGATCGAGACCATCCTGGCTAACACGGTGAAACCCCGTCTCTACTAAAAATACAAAAAAACTAGCCGGGCGAGGTGGCGGGCGCCTGTAGTCCCAGCTACTCCGGAGGCTGAGGCAGGAGAATGGTGTAAACCCGGCAGGCGGAGCTTGCAGTGAGCTGAGATCCGGCCACTGCACTCCAGTCCGGGCGACAGAGCGAGACTCCGCCTCAAAAAAAAAAAAATACAAAAATTAGTCAGGCATAGGGGTGCATGGTTATAGCCCCAGCTACTCAGGAGGTGGAGGGGGGAGAATCGCTTGACCTGGGAGGTGGAGATTGTGCCACTGTACTCTAGCCTGGGCCACGGAGCGAGACTCTGTCTCTAAATAAATAAATAAATAAATGCCAATGAGAATTCTGTACTTAGCACAAAAAACAAAAAGAAAACAAAAACAAAACCTTCAAGAACACGGTTAAAATTAAAACATTTCACTAGTCAAATAAAAAACCCAGAGACTTTGTCATTAGCAGACCTACATGAAAGGAAATACAAAAGCTTTTTCTTTCCTTTTTTTTTTTTTGGAGACAAGGTCTCACTCCTGTCACCCAGGCTGGAGTGCAGTGGCACGATCACTGCTCACTGCACCCTCAACCTCCCATGTTTAAGTAATCCTCCCGCCTCAGCCTCCCAAGTAGCTGGGACTACAGGTGTGCACCACCACACCCAGCTAACTTTTTGTATTTTCAGTAGAGACAGGGTTTTGCCACGTAGCCCAGGCTGGTCTGGAAATCCTGGGCTCAAGCGATCCTCCCGCCTTGGCTTCCCAAAGTGCTGGGATTACAGGCGTGAGCCATCGTGCTGGGCCAAAAGCTTTCCCTTCATGTGGAATGAATATGATCCTAGATGGATGCTCAAAGAGGCATGAAAGAATGAAGCCCCATGGCAAGTTAAATATGTGGGGGAATCTAAATAAGTATTGATGGTATAGTGTCTTGTTAGGTTTAAAATAAAAACTAAATAAAACAACAGCACACGGCATTGAAGCCTAGAAGGGAATACATAGCTAAAGGGTTCTAAGACCATCTTATTGTTCTGGAACCACCTTATTGTTCTGGAAGATACTAATGGACCTTCAGTGGGCCAAAGATGTATCTTGTAATCTCTAAGGTTCTGTCAAGATGTGCAAATGGTTTCAGACTTTGCCCCGCTTGCTGTTGTCTAAGTTTTGCTCCAGAAGAAGATATAATCTTGATTATGCTGAAAAGTAAGCAAACTTACTCTATGTTCTAGGAGACCCTAACTCTATTTTCCAAGGCTATCTGCTGTATAAACACCCTTTGAAGGTAGCCTGAAATAAAGGTAGTGCTATAAATACATGAGTTTGCCCCCCAAACCTCATGTTACATTTTGATCCCAATGTTAGAGGTGGAGGGCCAATGGGAGGTGTCTGGGCCATAGGGGTAGATCCCTCATGAATGAATTAATGCCCTCCCTGTGGGGTGGGGGTGAGTGAGTTTTCTCTGTCTGTTCCTATATGAACTGGTTGTTAAAAACAGCCTGGTACTTTTTTTTTTCTTTGAGACAGAGTTTCGCTCTTGTCACCCAGGCTGGAGTGCAATGGCGCCATCTTGGTTCCCTGCAACCCTCCACCTCCCGGGTTTGAGCAATTCTCCTGCCTCAGCCTCCCGAGTAGCTGGGATCACAGGCATGCACCACCACGCCCAGCTAATTTTTTTGTATTTTTTTTGGTAGACACAGGGTTTCTCCATGTTGGTCAGGCTGGTCTCAAACTCCCAACCCACCTTGGCCTCCAAAAGTACTGGGATTACAGGCACGAGCCACAGTGCCCGGCCCGAGCCGGGCGCTTTTTAACAACAGTTAACAACTTCTTTTCTCTTCCTCACTTCCTTTCTTGCCACGTGACGTTGGTAAGATGCTGGCACCATGTTTCTTGTATGGCCTGAAGAGTCACGAGACAAATAAAACCTCTTTTCTTTTTTTTTTTTCTTTTTTTTGTTTTGAGACGGAGTCTCACTCTGTCACCCAGGCTGGAGTGCAGTGGCGCAATCTCGGCTCACTGCAAGCTCCGCCTCCTGGGTTCCTGTCATTCTCCCGCCTCAGCCTCCCCAGCAACTGGGACTACAGGCGCCCGCCACCACACCCGGGTAATTTTTTTTTGTATTTTTAGTAGAGACGGTGTTTCACCATTTAGCCAGGATGGTCTTGATCTCCTGACCTCATGATCCGCCCGCCTTGGCCTCCCAAAGTGCTGGGGATTACAGGCGTGAGCCACCGTGCCCGGCCAAGACAAATAAAACCTCTTCTATGTATAATACTCAGACTTAGGTCTTCCTTTATAGCAACACTAAACAGACAAAAACAGGTAGTCAACGTCTCCACTAGCAGGATACATGTATAGAAACATGAGAGAGACTCTTGGAGAACGATCTCCCAACAGTTACTACTAAAAAGTGTATAACTTCCAAGCTAACACAGAGAAAAAACAGAATCGTATGAAAACACTCAATCACAAATTGCAAAAGCATTATGCTAAGTGAAAAGTCAGACTCACAAGACTACATGCTGTATGATTAAAAGCAGCAGTGATGGAAAGCAGGAAGACGTCCTCCTGCAGGGAAAAAAAAAAAGGAAGCACATAGGTGTTTGCCCAGGGGTGGGGTGGGTGCCATGGACTACAAAGGAGCATAAAGGAAATTTGGGGAATAACAGAAATGTCTCATATCCTGATTGTGGTGGTGGTTACATGGGGGTGTTCTGTTATCAAAATCCATCAAATGAAGGTGGAAGCAAAGCAAGATGGCCAAATAGGGCCAGGCGCGGTGGCTCACGCCTGTAATCCCCGCACCTTGGGAGGCCGAGGTGAGTGGATCACCTGAGGTCAGGAGTTTGAGACCAGCCTGGCCAACATGGCGAAACTCTGTCTCTACTAAAAATACAAAAATTAGCCAGGCACGTGGCTACCGCCCCATCTGTCAAGTGAGGAGCACCTCTCTCTGGCCGCTGCCCCGTCTGGGAAGTGAGGAGTGCCTCTGCTGGGCCACCGCCCTGTCTGGGAAGTGAGGAGCGCCTCTGCCTGGCTGCCATGCAGCCTTCCAAGTGTGAAGTGACAGCCTTGTATGTGATCTCTCTGCCTTCCCCAAGTTTGCATTTTCAACATTAAAGTTTACTTTTTAATTAAAAAAAAAATTAGCCAGGCATGGTGGCGGGCACCTGTAATCCCAGCTACTCGGGAGGCTGAGGCTGGAGAATCGCTTGAACCTGGGAGGCAGAGGTCGCAGCGAGCTGAGATCGTGCCATTGCACTCCAGTCTGGGTGAAAGAGCAAAACTCCGTCTCAAAAAAAAAAAAAAAGATATCCAAATAGAAACCTCCCCCAATTGTCCTCCCTGGGGAACACCAAGTTGAACAACTACACACACACCAAGTACCTTCATAAGAAGCATAAATCAGCCTAGGTGCCAGCTCAGCTACAGTGCAGGAGAGCACCAAGAGGGCTCTTGGGGTCCCAGATTCTAAGTATTGGCTCTGGGATGGCATTTCTGGACCTGCCCGGGGCCAGAGGGGAGCCCATTGCCCTGAAGTGGGAGTCCCAGGCCTGGCTGCATTCACCACAAGCTGACTCAAGAACCCTTAGGCCCTGAATGAACATTAGCGGTGGCCAGGCAGTACTTGCCACAGGGCTGGGGCAGTGGTGGCCATGGAGAGAGACTTCTCTGCTTGTGCAAAAGGGAGGGAAGAGTGGGAAGGACTTTGTCTTATGGCTTGGGTGTCAGCCAGGCTGTAACAGAATAGAGCACTAGGGAGATTACTAAGGTTTCTGACTCCAGGCCCTGCCTCCCAGATGGCATCTAAAGACCTTTCCAGGATAGGGGTCGGAGGAACTTGCTGCTTTGAAGGGAAGGACATAACCTCGCTGGCTTCACTGCCTGCTGACTGTAGAGCCCTAGGGCCTTAAGCAAACATAGGCAGTAACCAGGCAGTGGTGATTGTAGGCCTTGGGTGAGACCCGGTGCTGTGCTAGCTTCAGGTCTGACCCAGCACAGTCCTAGTGATAGCGGCCACAGAGGTGCTTGTGTCACCCCTCCCCTAGCTCCAGGCACAGAGAGAGAGACTCCATTTTTGGGGGAGAAAGTAAGGGAAGAGAACAAGAGTCTCTGCCTGGTAATCCAGAGAATTCTTCCAGAGCTTATCTAAGACCACCCAAGTGGTACTTTCATGAGTCTGCAAGAGCCACAGTATTAGTAGGCTTGGGGTACCCCCTAATGCAGATATGGCTGCAGTGACCAAAAACTTAGGTCACAACACCCAAGTCCCTTTTATTACCTAGAAAGTCTTCCTAAGAAGAACAGGTACAAACAAGCCCAGACAGCAAAGACTACAATAAATACCTAACTTCAATGCCCAGACAGTGACAAACATCACAAGCATCAAGATCATACAGGAAAACATGATCGCACCAAATGAACTAAATAAGGTACCAGTGGCCAATTCTGGAGAGACAGAGATATGTGACCTTTCAGACAGAGAATTCAATATAGCTGTTCTGAGGAAACTCAATGAAATTCAAGACAACACAGACAAGGAATTCAGAATCCTATCAGATAACTGACTTAACAAAGAGATTGAAATAATTTAAAAGAATCAAGCAGAAATTCTGGAGTTGAAAAATGCAGTTCACATACTGCTAAATGCTAAAGGGAGTTTTTCAATCTGAAAGGAAAGGACATTACTGAACAATAAGAAATCACCTGAAAGTACAGATCTTACTGGTAGTAACAGGCACACAGAAAAACACAGAAAATTATAGCACTGTCGTATGTAGGCCACTCATATCTTGAGTAGAAAGACTAAAAGAAGAACCAACCAAAAATAGTAACTACAACTTTTCAAGACTTAAACAGTACAATAAGTTAAAAAGTTGGGGACAAAGTTAAAATATAGAGTTTTTATTAGTTTTATCTTTGCTTGTTTATCTGTTCATGCAATCAGTGTTATCATCTATTTAAAATATTAGGTTATAAGATATTGTTTGCAAGCCTCTTGTTAACCTCAGATCAAAAAACATACAGCCAATACACAAAAAAATAAAAAGAAATGAAAACATACCACCAGAGAAAATCACCTTTACTAAAAGGAAAACAGGAAGGAAAGAAAGAAGATCACAAACCAACCAGAAATCAATTAATAAAGTGGCAGGAATAAGTCCTTACTTGTCAATAATAACATTGAACATAAATGGACTAAACTCTCCAAGCAAAAGACACAGAGTGGCAGAATGTATAGAAAAACAAGACCCAGTGATCTGTTGCCTACACAAAATACACTTCACCTATAAAGACACACATAGACTGAAAATAAAGGGATGGAGAAAGATATTCCATGCAAATGGAAACCAAACAAGAGCAGGAATAGCTATGCTTCTATCAGGCAAAACAGACTTTAAGACAAAAACTATAAAAAGAGACAAAGAAGGTCATTATATAAAAGGGTCAATTCAGCAAGATAATGTAACCATTTTAAATATATATGCACCCAACACTGGAACACCCAGATATACAACGGAAGTATTCTGAGAGCTAAAGAGAGAGATAGACCTCAGCGGGGCACAGTGGCTCATGCCTGTAATCCCAGCACTTCCGGAGGCTGAGGCGGGCGGA
>NW_012120154.1:3313200-3313906 GCF_000951035.1 Colobus angolensis palliatus | reverse complement strand
AGAAGAAATAATAAAGATCATAGCAGAAATAAATGAAATTGAAACAAAACAAAAATTGAAAGATCAACAAAATAAAGTTTTTTGAAAAGATAAACAAAATCAACAAACCTTTAGCTAGACTAACAAAAAGAGAAAACCCAAATAAAAAAAATCAGAAATGAAAAAAAGAGACATTACAACCAATATCACAGAAATTCAAAGGATTATTAGAGGCTACCATGAACAACTCTATGCCAATAAATTGAAAACCCTAGAAGAAATGGATAAATTCCTAGGCATACACAACCTACCAAGAGTGAGCAGTGAAGAAATCCAAAACCTAAATAGACCAATAACAAGTAATGAGATCAAAGCTGTAATGAAAAGTCTCTTGGGAGGCAGGGACGAGTGCCTCACCTGAGGTCAGGTGTTGAGACCAGCCTGGCCAACATGGTGAAACCCTGTCTCCACTAAAAATATAAAAAACTAGCTGGGTGTGGTGGCGGGCGCCTGTAGTCCCAGCTACTTGGAAGGCTGAGACAGGAGAATCGCTTGAACCCAGGAGGCAGAGGTTGCAGTGAGCTGAGATTGAGATTGCACCACTGCACTCCAGCCTGGGAGACAGAGCAAGACCCCATCTCAGAAATAAATACATAAATAGGAAGGCTAGTCTGATACAGGATATTCTGTCATGGCCAGAAGTGGAAGTTCATCCTATAAATTTGAT
>NW_012120154.1:3288568-3310035 GCF_000951035.1 Colobus angolensis palliatus | reverse complement strand
GTACCTGAGTCCCCAGTTTCAAAGCCCAGCACAGGCCCTTCCTGCCCACAGGCTCCCCACAGGGCCCCTCCTCTGTCCTCTGGGCCTTTCCTGGTGCCTTGTCTCTGCAGGGCCTTTCCCTCCAGCTGGTGGAGTCTTCTGGACCCCTTAAGGTCCATCTCTACCCAGCCACCCCAGGGGAGCCTTTCCCACTCCCTCTGGTCAACACACTTGGCCTGCAGCAACCATGGATACATCTAGCCACTCAGCAGATATTTACCGTGCACCCACAGAGAGCCTGGCACAACACCGGGCATCAGGAACGCAGAGGAGACTTGGCCCCAGGCCCTGTCCCTCAGGAGCCCTGCAGTCTGGAGGGGAAAGAGATGTGGAAACAGACCCACGGCAACCTAAGGCAAGGGGGGCTGTGTCTTGGCCACATGGGCGGTGCTGAGGCTCTTGAGTGGGAACGGGACAGACCCACAGAACAGGGAGCCGTGTGTCCAGCCAAGGAGTCGGGGAGGAGCATTCTTAGCAGAAGGAGAAGCAAGGGCAAAGAAGCTGTGTTGGGGACAAGGCTGTGTAGGGAACACCAGGTCCCACTCTAACATTATCTCACTGAAGGATGGGGACAGAGCCTCCTTTTCTGGCAGAGACCTGCCACTTTCCACTCTGCTTGGTGAAGATGGGATGTGGGCAGATTGAATGGATGGAGGAGCTGGCCCCAGAGTACCTGGCCGAGACACAGGGCACTCCACTTATCTGAGGTTCCTGATAAGCAGTTTTATGGCAAAGTCCCAGTCCAGAGAGCCTCAAAAGCCAGCTCCTGGTAGGGAAGCATAGATCACACGCTTCTGTCATCCTTCCCAGGATGCCTGGGAGGTACAGCCCTGTTTCTGCTGAGATACCAGTGAGAGGCTAGCCAATTTCATCAAATGTCATCTGTTACAAGTCAATGCCAGCCGTAAATGATTAATTTGTACCAGGAACAGAAGTATCTATGCTATCATAATGTACACAGGCATATTACAAGTAACCCTTGGGGGCTCACATGGGGAGAGCCAGGGCCCCTGCACCATAGGTCAGGCAGGAAGGGCCAGGATCAGCCCAGAGCAGTGGAGCTCCATTCAGCTCGCCACACTACAAAGCGGCCCTGACGTAAGAAAAATAAACGAGTGGGTTCTGGAGACAGGTGACAGGGTCTGAATAATCACTATACTGACCAGCTATGGAACCTTAAGCACGTTCCTTAAATTCTGCGAGCCTCTGTTTCCTCATCTGTAATAGGAGGTCAGTAAAGACCCCACCTCGTGGGACTGTCGTGAGGATAACATGAGTTACTGCTTAGACTAGTGCCAAGCCCAGGCATGCAGGACCCGCTGGGAAACTGCAGATGCTACTGTCACCATCTGTAGCAGCAGGGTCCAGTCTCTCCGCCCAGCAGCAGTGCTGTGGGACTCTGGCCTTAGGTTATACAACCCAAGAATTCGGAAGCTCCTAATTCCATCCCCCAGGTCCATCCAGAAACTCAGCCTGGCAGCTCACTGCAACAACAGCAGCAAAAGAACAACAGAAACTCCTCCACTTGGAGCGGAAGGCCAGCAGCCCACGCTCACTCTAACACGCGTCAAGTACTCAGGACAGTCCAAAGGCCTCCAGGGCAACATAGGAGGAAGATCGTTTAGAAGGCAGAACCTCAGCCCCCAGCCAGAGGAAGTCCAGTGCGCCAGGCCTGCTCTCCACAAACTGCAGGGTGTTGAGAGGAGCTGGGAGAACACTGCAATGACCACCCCTGGCCCTGGAGAACCCCAGTCCTGGAGAACCCCAGGGCTCCGGCAGTGCCCTGACCCTCCTCCACGGCCTCAGAACCCCAGTCCTGGAGAACCCCAGGGCTCCGGCAGTGCCCTGACCCTCCTCCACAGCCTCGACCCCACCCCACATTGCAGCCCTCACTCCAGGTCACACCCTAGGTCTTGGCATTACTGCTTCTGGGACCCCTGGTAACCTCAACCCCTGCATCCCAGTCCCCATCCTCCACCTCCCACTTCCCAGCTCGCTCCTTCAACTGCCCTGAATGCAACAGTCCTCCACCCTCCACCCAGGTGGCACAGAGGGCCTGGCACACAGCAGCCCTCAATGAATACTGTAAAGCTGAATTAATACATCACATTCATTTATTCCATAAACCTGACCTATGCCAGGCACCTGCTGGGGGCTGGGCATTCTGTCATGAACCCGACAGACATAGTCCCTCCCCTCACAAGGTCTGTGGCCTACCAGGAAGGCAGGCTCCCCAGTGCAGGGATGGGTGCCATGGGATGCCCAGCAGAAACTCCTAATCCAGCCTGCAGGTCAGGGGAGGGCAAGAAGAAGGGAGGCAGGCAAAGAAAGGGGAGTATTCCAGGCCACAGTAAGAGCCTGGGCAAAGGCCAGGAGCACAAGGTGGCATGAGCTGAGAACACAGAGGCATACACTTGATCACACAGGGCCCTCTTAAGCCATTAAGCACCTGATGTGTTAAGAAAACAGGAAGCTGGCCGGGCGCGGTGACTCACGCCTCTAATCCCAGCACTTTGAGAGGCTGAGGCGGGTGGATCATGAGGTCAGGAGATGGAGACCATTCTGGCTAACACGGTGAAACCCTGTCTCTACTAAAAATACAAAAAAAATTTGCCGGGCATGGTGGTGGGCGCCTGTGGTCCCAGCTACTCGGGAGGCTGAGGCAGGAGAATGACGTGAACCCAGGAGGCAGAGCTTGCAGTGAGCTGAGATCACGCCACTACACTCCAGCCTGGGCGACAGAGTGACTCGTCTCAAAAAAAACAAATAAATAAAAATAAAAGAAAACAGGAAGCCCTTGAGGAGTTAAGCAGGGGAGTGACCAATCAGATTTGCCCTCTGGAAAGAGCGTTGTGACAGCAGCTTGGAAGAGGATTAGAGGAGTACAGGCCACAGCCAGAGCAGCAGAAGACACGTGCACAATGACTGTGGCCTAGAGAAGCGAGCCAGCAGCAAGACGGAGGGGGAAAGAACCTCTGGTTTTCGACTGGCACGTGGCTGTCTGCAACACAGGCAACACTTCCCAGCCTCCCTTGCAGTTAGCTGTGGCCATGTGACCAGGTTCTGGCCAATGGGATTTAGGTGGAAGGCAAGTGTGCAACTTCCATAAAGTGTCCCTGAGGAGGGGGAGATTGACCTTCTGCACCTTGCCCTTCCGCCCTCCCTCTGGCTGGAAAGATGGATGTGATGGCTGGATCTGGCACAGCCAGCTGGGATGATGCTATCTGCTGAAATGGAAAGGCTCGGGTGGGAGCAGGTTAGAGAGGAAAAGATAAAAAAGACTCCAGAGCTATGACTGTGAAAATCAATAAATCAATAAAATTTAGAAATAAGACAAACAAGGCTGGGTGCGGTGACTCATGCCTGTATCCCAGCACTTTGGGAGGCCGAGGTGGGCAGATCACAAGGTCAGGAGTTCAAGACCATCCTGGCTAACACAGTGAAACCCTGTCTCTACTAAAAATACAAAAAGTAGCCAGGTGTGGTGGCTCCTGTAGTCCCAGCTACTCGGGAGGCTGAGGCAGGAGAATTGCTTGAACCCAGGAGGCGGAGGTTGCAGTAAGCCAAGATCGTGCCACTGTACTCCAGCCTGGGCAACAAAGTGAGACTCCATCTCAAAAAAAAAAAAAAAAAAAACCCTCCAGAGTCAAGTTAGGGATGTCAGGAATCCTGAGAGAAGAGAATGTGCTTAGCTTGAAATTCCACCCAATGCTTCTCAGTCTGTCTAAATACATGGAAATGGCCGGGCACAGTGGGCCGGGCACAGTGGCTCAGGCCCGTAATCCTGGCCCTTTGGGAGGTCGAGATGGGTGGATCACCTGAGGTCAGGAATTCAAGACCAACCTGGCCAACCTGGTGAAACCCCATCTCTACTAAAAATGTAAAAATTAGCCGGGTGTGGTAGCGCACTAATCCCAGCTACTGGGGAGACTGAGGCAGGAAAATCGCTTGAATTCAGGAGGCAGAGGTTGCAGTGAGCCAAGACCATGCCACTGCACTCCAGCCTGGGCAACAGAGCAAGACTCTGTCTCAAATACATACATACATACATACATACATACATGGAAACAACACAGCAGCACAGACAGAGAAATGGATTGGGAAACAGAAGACATCGATTCTATTTCTTCACTGCTCCCTGTATAATCTAGGACAAATCACTTGTCATCCCAAGCCTGTTTTCTCACGTATAAAATGGGATACTGCCTTCCTTGCCCACCTCCATGGGTTAGCAGAGAATGTGCTAACCCAACATACTTAAAAACATCCTGTAAAATTGTAATCCCAGCACTTTCGGAGTCCGAGGCGGGAGGATCACAAGGTCAGGAGATCCAGACCATCCTGGCTAACACGGTGAAACCCCATCTCTACTAAAAATACAAAATATTAGCCGGGCATGGTGGCGGGTGTCTGTAGTCCCAGCTACTCGGGAGTCAGAGGCAGGAGAATGGCACGAACCTAGGAGGCAGAGCTTGCAGTGAGCCGAGATTGCGCCAGTGCACTCCAGCCTGGGCAACAGAGTGAGACTCCGTCTCAAACAAACAAACAAACAAAAAAAAATCCTGTAAACTATAAAGTACCACCGAATAGCTTAGGTGTAGTTAAGAAGCTGCTGGCAAAGGACTGAATACCACTGGGATGGAGGTCTGCCCACACTGGGGCTTAAGCTGGCTGAGACAAATCTGGAATCCTGTCAAGGGATTTTACAACTGACAGAACTTGGTGATTCTTGGTGCGTGGAGGTTGGTGGTATCCCCAGGCCCGTGTATCTCAAAAGTGGGGCTGTGCAGCTCTCCAAGGAGTGGACCCACTGCCCTGGTCAGCTGTGCCTGCAGTGGGGCTCTGGAGTTGCAAGTGCAAGCCTGCCCCATCCAGGGTCAGTCCTGATCGAGTCCGACTGGAGGGCGGTCCGCTCAGCCCCATTTGCATTCAGAATCTGGAACGGCCCCACTGTGTTAAAACTGGTGCCTGGACTGGCCACTGAGCTGCATTTAGCCCAAGCAACTGCTGTGGGTGCCTCTGCCTCAGGTTCCTTGGGGAGTCAGGCTCTGAATTCTCACCTGATTGGATGGGGCCCTGATACCTGCCTTGCTCTTCTGTTGGTGGCAGCCCCTGGCCCCCAGCCTGAGACTTTCAGAGACCCCTCCTGCCATGCCGCTTCAGTCGGAATAAGTCTCCAGCTGCTTCCTTCAGTCTCACTCTCACCAAAGCCCTGCATGCACCTGGGATCCAGCCAGAGCCACCTGCCAGCAGGCTCACACCTCCACACCTCTGCATGGCTGGAATGACCTTATCCATTCTGCCACAGAGGCTCCTCCTCACTCTTCCAGATGCGGAGTAGCTCTCAATCCCCTCCTTGCGATCCACACTGTTTCCTAGGCTCTCCCTCCGTCAGAGCACCCCTCAAGGGGTGCTATGATGCCTGTTTGCACTGGGCCTCCCCCACCAGACTACACATTCCTTAAAGACACAGGGCATGTTTGTTATCTCACAGGGCCAGCCAGGACTGGCCTGGAGCCCAGGACTCTGGAGACACTGGAGGTGCTTGGTGCATGCTGAATGGATGGCTGACAGGACAGCCAGATGGATGGGTGAGCGGAAACAGGGATATGTGTCTGAGCCCAACTAGATGCCAGTCTGCCAAGCGCTGCTGGGGCCTGCATTTGGAACCTTGGCTGATTCTCCCCTTTTCCCAACCAGCTCTGCCATCGGCCTGGTTCCCTCAGCCCTGTCCTGGCTTTCGAGCCTTCCCTTCGGGCCCAGGGGAGTCCCAGCATGCCCCAAGAGGCGACAGCTCTGTTCGGCCCTCTGAGCAAACCCTGGGCAGCCCCTATGAGAATGGCCATGCCCTTAAAGAGCCAGGGCTAGGCAGGTCGCGGTGGCTCACGCCTGTAATCCCAGCACTTTGGGAGGCCAAAGTGGGCAGATCACCTGAGGTCAGGAGTTCAAGGCCAGCCTGGCCAACATGATGAAACCCCATCTCCACTAAAAATACAAAAATCAGCTGGACGTGGTGGTTGAGTGCCTATAATCTCAGCTACTCAGGAGGCTGAGGCAGGAGAATCGCTTGAACTTGGGAGGCAGAAGTTGCAGTGAGCCGAGATCCTACCACTGCACTCCAGCCTGGGCAACAGAGCAAGACTATCTCAAAAAACAAAAACCAAAAATAAAGAGCCAGGGCTAAAGGTTCTCCTCATGGGCCGTATCTGACGTGGCCCCTGTCAGTCTCCCTGTCCTTCCTTCTTCCCTTTGTCCATATAGGTCGAGCCTCCAGGCAGGAAACAACCCAGGCTTCCAGCCCAGCCTCATGCTGCTGGACACTGACGGGCCAGAAGTGTGCAGTCTTGGAAGCCCTTCCCTCTGGTCTAAGCGTACAGTCTCTCCTCTCTCCCACCCTTCTCCAGACCCCTCAGATAGAGACCCAAAAAAGCTGCTTCTTGGCCAACAAGACCTCCAATCTGAGGAGGAGTCAAAGGAGAGAAGTATGTTCCCGCTGAGCATCACCCACCGGAATCCACTCTGTGGGCTCCTGGGGTTGACCAGGACGCAGTCCCAGCTGCGGTTAGGAGTGTTCTGGAACAGAATCAGCTGCCCTTCCTCCCGAACTCGGTCACTCGAGGTGTAGTCGGCCACAGCCACCTCCTTCACCCGGAATGGGTTAGAGAACAAGTTGGTGACGCCACTGAGGGTATTGACCAGGCGGCCGAAGAACTGCATCTTCTGTGGGGCAGGTGGGAAGGCCCCACCGCCTTCCCCCTCACCCTGGAAGAAAACGAGGTCTCTGGTCAGCCAGGCGCGGTCTCCCATACCAACCTCACCCAGTGTCGCGGTTTCCTGCACAGACACCCAGATTGCTCCCCACCAGCCTTGTCCCCAGATCCTGGGCCTAGAGGGACCTGAAAAGGAGGGGAACGAAAGAGAAACAACACTGAATGGGAGGTAAAAGTGACAGAACCCTCAGGCCAGGCTAGGGACCTAGAAGGCTGTCCCCTTGTGCTGCCACTGTGCACAGGTGACCTTAACTGCCTGCTTCCTGACCCAGTGTCCCAGCAGAGACTCAGTTTCCTCACCTGTAGTGTGTGGTACTGACCAAAGGAGACAGCATATGTGAACATACATTATAGGCAGTAATGCCCTCGGCAAATGGAGGGTTCTCACTATATAACTTATAGAGAGAACCTTTCAGCCCTCAAAGAGGCCAACATGGACCAGGCACAGTGGCTCACGCCTGTAATCCCAGAACTTTGGGAGGCTGAGGCAGGCGGATCATTTGAGGTCAGGAGTTTGAGACCAGCCTGGCTGGTGAAGTCCCGCTTCTACTAAAAATACAAAAATTAGCCAGACGTGATGGCAGGCGCCTGTAGTCCCAGCTGCTCGGGAGGCTGAGGCAGGAGAATGGCTTGAACCTGGGAGGTGGAGGTTGCAGTGAGCCGAGATTGCACCACTGCACTCCAGCCTGGGTGATAGAGTGAGACTCTGTCTCCAAAAAAAAAAAAAAAGAGGCCAGCATGGATCATTTCACTTCCGCAAGCAAAATCAGTGTCCGCCCTCCTAGACACCAAAAGGTGACCAGCATCATGTCACACTCTATCAGAGCAAGGGGATCATCGTCATTGGTCTAAATCCTTTGTTTCCTGCTACCACAGGTTTCCCAAAGAACTCCGAGAGGCAGCACACAAAAGCAAACTCCTTGGAAACGAACGAACTGCGCCTTCTGCGGGGGCAGGTCGGGGAGCCCTGCAGAAGGTGCCATGGAAGACTCAGGAGCAGCAGTGTCTGGGTGGTAACTTTATGTTGTATATTCAGAGTCATAGTTTCTGCCACGGAAATTGACCCCAGTGTTGATGATGAAATTAGATACCTTGTTATTTCCCAGGTTCCCAGAAAATACACTGCCTTCCTAAGGTACTGTCACCAAAGCCAGGCGCCAATCAGACGGAGGCCGCCCTCTGCCTCTCTGCCAAGATGTTACCAGACAAAAGACACTAAGGACAGAGTATGGGGGCCCTGGGGGAGAGAGGACATCTGAGTGAACACTGGGTCACAGCCACATTCTTCCCTGGCCTATGTGCTGAGCACAGGATCAACCCTGGGGACAGAAGGAAGACAAAAGCAAGCGGTCCACTAAGAGGCACACGAAAAGGAAAAAAGATCAGTAAGAATAATTATACTGCCAGGCACGGTGGCTCACACCTGTAATCCCAGCACTTTGGGAGGCCGACTCAGGAGGATCATCTGAGGTCAGGAGTTTGAGACCAGCCTGACCAACATGGAGAAACCCTGTCTCTACTAAAAATACAAAAAATTAGCCAGGCATGGTGGTGCATGCCTATAATCCCAGCTACTCAGGAGGCTGAGGCAGGAGAATTGCTTGAACCTGGGAGGCGGAGGTTGTGGTGAGCCGAGATCGTGCCATTGCACTCCAGCCTGGGCAACAAGAGCGAAACTCCGTCTCAAAATAAAATAAAATAAAATAATAAAAGATTATAACAACTCAAGAAAAGTTCGCAGTGTCTCGTCACAAGGCTCAGTGACATCTGTCAATGATGTCTATCTGGAATGTTCTTCCTCGCCTTTTCTAAGAAAGCCCTGATCCTTCTTCAAATCCAAGCTTGATTCTCATGGTTCTCACCTCCTTCTTAAAAATGTTTTTGTTGGCCAGGAGCGGTGGCTCACGCCTGTAATCCCAACACTTTGGGAGGCCGAGACGGGCGGATCACGAGGTCAGGAGATCGAGACCATCCTGGCTAACACGGTGAAACCCCGTCTCTACTAAAAAACTACAAAAAATTAGCCGGGCGAGGTGGCGGCACCCGTAGTCCCAGCTACTCGGGAGGCTGAGGCAGGAGAATTGCTTGAACCCGGGAGGCGGAGGTTGCAGTGAGCCAAGACCATGCCACTGCACTCCAGCCTGGGCGACAGAGCGAGACTCTGTCTCAAAAAAAAAAAAAAAAAAAATTTATAAAGATAGGGTCTCACCATGTTGCTCATGCTGGTCTTGAATGCCTGGGTTCAAGCGATCTGCCTGCCTCGGCCTCTCAAAGTGCTGGGATTACAGGTGTGAGTCACCGTGCCTGGCCTAAAATGTTCTTGATACACCATTGCCAGATGCCAGGTTCTCTCTCCTTGCTCTGGGCTCTCCCTCACTTTAAACACATCTGTACTATCACACCCCAGCACGTTACAACTGCCCCTCCTGCCAGACTGTAAGCTTCGTCATCCTCCTACCAAACACTCTGGTGCATCTTTCTGGCACCATCCTGAAAGCTTTCTGTACATTAATCATTTTGTCTGCACAACCACTCTATGAACTGGTTACTATTATTATCCTCATTTTACATATGAGAACACCAAAGAACGGAGGGGTAAACTCACGGGCCCAGGGTCACCCAGCTAGTGGGTGGAGCAGTGAAAGCTGGCGCCCAGCTGGGCTGGCCCACAGTCTAAGTTTCTCAAAGGCAGCTGCTCGTCTTTTCATCTCCGTCCACAAGCTTGGCTCACAGAAAGTTTGTCAAAACAAAAATTTAACCGAGTAAATATTATGCATAGAAAAAACAAAGACTGATAGAAAACAAACCAAGATAGACTGACAGAAAACATGCCATTGAGTAGATGAGGGTGCTGGGTTTACGGGCTTTTTTTGGTTTTTTTTTCTTTTCCTTATTTTCCAGATGCTATGTAAAGCGATTATAGTTTTCAAAGGAAGTAACAGTGTAGGCTGAGCCTCTGGGGGCTGCAGCCGGGAAGATGGGGACCCGTGGGGCTCAGGCCTGGCCTGGAAGAGCGGCAGAGAGGCTCCCCCGAGGATGGGCATGCAGAGACCTGGAGGGGTGCTCCCAGGAAAGGCAGAGTCAAGAGCATCCAGCACCCATGAGCCTCAGGTTAAGGGAGAAAGCCAATAGGGGTGCAGTGAAATCAGAGGAAGATTCCACACCCCCAGAGTCTCCTTCCTCAATGCCCCAGCCTGCATCACCACCACCAGGGCCTGGGGCTGGGGGATGCCTCCCGCACACCCACAGCAGTGTGTGGCCACAGAAAGGACAGGCCTGGCTGGCATCCAGCCTTAACGGTTGGCGGGAGGATGAGATGACGCAATGGAGGGAAGGTGTCTGGGACACAGGCCGACCGTGGGCACACAAACAGTGGCCATTGTTATCACTAGGTGGAAGAAAGGAAATGACAGCCACGGGGCCACATCCTGGAACACTCACAGCATCGCCAACCAGGAAGGCGGCCAGCAGGGAGAAAGTGCTCACACGTGCTTCCTTCTGTCCCCGCCACCCGGACCCCGGAGCCCAGGCTCTTCTCAGCACAGCTGCAAGAGGGGGATGCTGGGTGAGGGCCCCCCAATCATGCCTCACTTCGTCTCTCCCCCTGGCTTCTCACAGCCTCCTACCCTTGACCTTCCTGTGGAGTAAACAATCACTTTTCCCTACTGATGACCGGCCCCTCCTGCTCCTCACCTGGGCTTCTCCCTGCACCTCCAGGATGCCCGGGTCACCTGACACAGACCCCACCTCGGTTGCGTCCAGCAGCTCTCTCAAACACCACAAGCAGAAAGACAAAGACCCAAGACCTTTGGTGGTGGGGGTTGACAGTGACAATTCTGCCTGTCCAAGCCAGGCAATTTCCAGGTACCAATTTTGGTTCCCCCCTCAAGGGAAGTCAGATATTTCTGGCCTTTTTCCTTACCTCTGCTCACCCATCCCCTGTGAAAACCAAGCTCGCCTGCTGGGTTCATTCAGGGAAGACTGACAGAGAGTGTGCTGGTGTGAGGCTCCCCTGGAGGAGCTGAAGGGCGGGAGGAACAAGTATTATTATCCCACCTCAGAGATCAAGAAACTGAGGCCCAGAGAGGCCCCCAGTTGTACATGTTCAAAGGGCAAATTAAGGTAGGGCACAGTGGCTTGCGTCTGTAATCCCAGCACTTTGGGAGGCTGAGGCAGGCGGATCACTTGAGCTCAGGAGTTTGAGATTGGCCTGGGCCACATGGCGAGACCCTGTCTCTACAAAATATAAAATAAAATTAGCTGGGCATGGTGGTGGGCGCCTGTGGTCCCAGCTACTCGGGAGGCTAAGGCGAGAGGATCACTTGAGCCCAGGAGGTCGAGACTACAGTGAGCCAAGATTGTACCACTGCACTCCAGCCTGGGCAACAGAGCAAGACCCTGTCTCAAAAACAAAACAAAACAAAGGGCAAATTAAAGCTGATGTCCACCAAAAAAGAAAAACAAAGAAACAAAAAAACCTTGAGTGGGAACAGAGGGAGATTAGAGTCAATGGGAGAATCTCTGATGAGTTCCCTGGAAGTGACTACCTGGGTTCATAAAACAAATAGTCACTGTAGAGACCCAAGCCCGGTCCCTGTATCTGAGTGCACAGTCCCCTGGGGGAAGGGGAGAGGAGGGCCGTGGTTAGTGCTGTGATCAGTGTGAACACAGGTCACCCGGAGTCACCTGTCCAGCGAGTGCTATGTCAGTCATGCCCCTAGTCATGCCCAGGGAAGCTCCTCTTACGATGAGGAGCCAAGCCCCGGAAGAAGTAGAGGCAGTAGAGGAAGGAGCCCCGGAAGAAGTGCAGTAGAGGACAGGGACCAAGAGGGTCGCTCATGGCGGGTGGTGAGGGAGAAGTCAGTCCCGAAAATCTGGTTCCTCCTCAGCCACGAATTCCCTGAAGGACCCTGGGCAGGTCTCAGGCACAAGAGGAGCGGTCCCTGCCCTCTGGTGGTTGCTGTCTTCTGCAGCCGCCAGGCCTGGGCAGTCCCCTCTCCTCCCCTTTGGAAGGTCTGTGTGAAAACTGCTTTGCTGGAGTGAAAGGGGCCTGCGCTTGCGTCCTCCCTAGAAGGCTCTCTCCCGTTCCTGCCAGAGCCCCTGCTCATCCTTCAAGGCCCAGCTGCCCGCTCTGAATGCTCAGAGCACCAGAGCTCCCTTCCAGCCTGCATGGTACCTGACCCAGCCTGACACCTCTCCATGCCCGCTGTACGATGCAAATCCAGCTGCAAGTCTCCCTGCTGACCCTGGCCAGTGGCGCCCCATGACCTCCCAGGGAAAGCCCAGACTCCAGCATCCATGAGAGCTGGCCCAACTCACCCCTCCAGCTCAGCCCTCACCTCTACTCCAGCCACGCCGCACCATCGATCCTCCCAGAACATGTCAAACTCACGTCTCAGTGCACCGGGGGATACCGCGCATACGCTCCATCGGCTTGGTCCGTCCTCCCCGCTTTCTTAACCTGAGTGTGTGCTCCATAAAGGACAAATGAATAAATCTCTTCTTGTCCATCAAGATTCAGCTCAGGTGCCACCTCCTCTGAAAATTCATACCTGCCCCTCCGCCCTGCAGCCTGGTGTGCCTGCCCCTTCTCCCCAGCACCCCACACCACCCAGGGCCCAGCCCACAGGAACATACACCATGTGAGAATAGGGGTGCATCTGTTGGCTTGGGCTGCCCACTCCACCTGCTCTGATTTGTTTCCCTAGCATGATGTTCCTCACAGTGGGTGTTTAATAAATGTTTGGTGAATGAATGAATGAGAATGAATGAAGGACCCAATTACAAGCCCACGGGGCCAGCACCACTGAAGCCCCCGGACACACTTTATTCCCTTGAAGGTGATAACAGGGATCACACACACTGTTCCCACCCACTCTGAGCTGCCAGGCTCCTCTCCACAATGGATATGGAAATATCGTGCTCAAATCCCACCAGTGGCTAAAGGCCCCCAAGGGGTTCGCTCCTCCACTGGGAGAACCTGTATCCAGCATCTGCACTGCTTCAGGAGTGGCCCTAAGTGATCGGACTAATCCCTCCCCAGGCTTCAGTCTGGAAAGTTCAGCTTTATATATAGTCAGGGTGCTTACGCTGAGCTCACTCCTAGTCCAAGCAGGAAAGACTCCAAGCCTTCTGCTTCCTTCTTGACTAAGCTGAGAGCAAAGGAGCCGGACAGCTGCCCAAGAGGTGCGTGACAGGAACCCACAGGCAGCAGGCCAGGAAGCAGACCTCACAGGCCTGGCCACGTGGGGGATTCCGGGAGCACACACACAACTGCCCAAGGTGGAAATCAGGCCTCACGAGCTCCAGCTGCTGACGACAGGATGTCCCATGATTGGAACAACTGCTGGATGGTCCTGGCAGCAGAACCTGGCAGCAGTGACACCCTCCTGAGCACCCTCCTCCCACCCAGTCAAGACAGAGCAGGCTGAAAACTCAGGGTCTGCTCAGAGTGCCAAGCTGCCCTGACTTCCTTCCTGCAGCTCCCACCATCTGTGCCACCCAGAACGTGGGCAGGCCATCACACACTGGCCTCCGGCCTCTCACAAGGCCACCATGCTTCATGGTTGGCAAAGGGTTTCACGCTTGTTATCTACCTCCAAGCTCACAAAGAAACAGGGAAGGTGCAACCAGGTGCACACCTGTAATCCCAACACTTTGGTAGGGCGAGACGGGCAGATCACCTGAGGTCAGGAGTTCAAGACCAGCCTGGCCAATGTGGTGAGAAAGAAACCCCGTCTCTACTAAAAATATAAAAAAAAAATTAGCCTGGCGTGGTGATGGGTGCCTATAATCACAGCTATTTGGGAGGCTGAAACAGGAGAATTCTTGAACCTGAGAGGCAGAGGCTGCAGTGAGCCGAGATCACGCCACTGCACTAAAGCTTGGATGACAGAGTGAGACTCCGTCTCAAAAAAAAAAGAAAAAAAGAAACAAGGAAGGTGCGATCATTCTCCCTGTTTGGCATGTGGGGAAATCGAGGCCCCGAGAGAGGAAATGGGGTGGCAGGTGGCAGGGGGCGGGTGCCTGCCTGTGTCCTCTGACTCTTGAACAGCACTAGGTAAACGGCTGGCCACACACCAGGTGCTCAATCCGTGGGTGGGAAAACACTGAAGGAACACACGGGTCATGTCAGCTCCCATCTGAGCCTCTGGACATCCAAGGCAGCCTCCCAGCAAAATGTCCCCGCAAATGTTCCCTCTGATCCCAGCTCACTCCAACCTCTTCCCTAAGTTAGTGGGGAGTGGGAAAGGGCTTGATCCCATCACCTTGCACCCCATCAGCACCCACTGCTGCCCAGCACCCATAGGGCACCTGATGCCGCAGCACTGGTTCAGGTGAATTGCCACTTTTTTTTTTTTTTTTCTGAGACGGAGTTTCGCTCTTGTTGCCCAAGCTGGAGTGCAACGGCACGATCTTGGCTCACTGCAACCTCTGCCTCCTGGTTTCAAGCGATTCTCCTGCCTCAGCCTCCAGAGTAGCTGGGATTACAGGCGCGCGCCACCACGCCTGGCTAATTTTTGTATTTTTAGTAGAAACAGAGTTTCACCATGTTAACCAGGCTGGTCTTGAACTCCTGACCTCAGGTGATCCACCCACCTCTACCTCCCAAAGTGCTGGGATTACAGGTGTGAGCCACTGCACCCGGCCGAATTGCTACATTTAACCCTCCAAACACCTGTAAGAAAAGGTCCAGGTCTCTCCACATTACACAGGACACTGGGACACAGGTTACACAATCTGCCAGGATCTGAACCCAATGAGCTGGAATCTGGAGCATCAGGCTCTTAATCCTCAAACTGCCTTCAGGAGAAAGCTGAAAGAAAGCGGCTGAGCGAGGCTTGCTCTACAGGCTCTTGGATTCCAAAAGGCTTGTCTCAAATGCACTGCTGCCCACGTGAGCCAGAGCAAAGTGTCCTCTCACAAAAGGAAAAAGCATCTCTTTCATCCACTCAGCTTGGCTGCACCACAGCTGGGAGCAAACTGCCCCAAAACTGTCACTGGAGCTCCCAAGCACACGAGACAGGGGTGACTTTAAGAGATCTTTGGGCTGGTGGCACGGTACAGTGTGGCCCATGTTATGACTCACTCCACAAATATTTACTGAGATGGATTGTGGCAGGCATTGTTCTAACCGCTGAGGATATAACCGTAAACAAAATAGACTGGTCTGGCACGGTAGTTCACTCCTATAATCCCAGCACTTTAGGAGACTGAGGAAGGAGGATCACTTAAGCTCAAGACTTTGAGACCAGTCTGGGTAATACAGCAAGACCTCATGTCTACAAAAATTTAAAAATTACCCGGGCATGGTGTCTCTCATACCTGTAAGTCCCAGCTACTAAGGTGGCTGAGGTGGGAGGACTGCTTAAGTCCAGGAGGTTGAGGCTGCAGTGAGCTGTGATTGTGTCACTGCAATCCAGCCTGGGCGACAGCGAGACCCTGTCTTAAAACAAAACACGGCGGGGTGTAGTGGCTCACATCTGCAGTCCCAGAACTTTGGGAGGCTGAGGAGGGTGGATCACTTGAGGTCAGGAGTTCAAGACCAGCCTGGCCAACATACTGAAACCCCATCTCTACCAAAAAATACAAAAATTAGCTGGGTGTGGTGGCATGCGCCTGTAATTCCAGCTTCCTGGGAGACTGAGGTGGGAGAATCACTTGAACCCAGGAGGCAGAGGCTGCAGTGAGCCGAGATCACACCACTACACTCCAGCCTGGGTGACAGAGTGAGTCTCTGTCTCAAAACCAAAACAAACAATCAACCAAAAAAAACCCCACAAAATCCCTGACATCCTGAAACTTATATTTTAGACAGAGCTACTAATAATAAGGAAGATTAACAGGTAAAATATATACAAAGGTTTTAGATGCCAATTAACTACTGAGGAGAAAAACCAAAGAATGGCGATAGGAAGTGCTGAGGTGGAGAGTGAAATTTTAGATAGGGCGAGGAGGGAAGTCTTCACCAAGAAATTGATCTTAAATCAATACCTCATGGAGAGAGATGAAAGTCATATGAATATCTAGGCAAAGACAGTACATGCAAAAGCCCTGGGGCTGGAACATGTTTAGCAAGTTCCAGGAAAAGCAAGGAAGCCAGTGAGATCAGAGAAGCAACAGGGGGCCAGGCGTGTGCCATTAGAGGAGAGGCCAGGGCAAAGAGACAACATTTTAACAAGATCGCTCTGGCTGGGTGTGGGGTAAGAAACAGAGAGGCATCAAGGACAATCTCACAGCTTTGACCTGAGCAACTGAATGAATAATAACTCCCATTTCCTAAGATGAGAAAGACAGTGGGAGGGACAGGTTTTGGTGAAGGGTAGGGTCAGGGATGGAGAGCAGAACTAACAGGAGCTCAATTCTAAACTCTAAGTTTGAGGCCTGGCACATTGGCTCACTCCTATAATCCCAGGACTTTGGGAGCCCAAGGCAGGCGGTTCACTTAAGGTCAGGAGTTCGAGACCAGCCTGCCAACATGGTGAAACCCTGTCTCTACAAAAATACAAAAATTAGTTGGGCATGATGATGGTGCATGCTTGTAATCCCATCTACTCAGGAGGCTGAGGCGGGAGAATTGGCAGGTGGGAGGTGCAGTGAGCCGAGATCGTGCCATTGCATTCCAGCCTGGGTGACAGAGTGAGACTCTGTCTCAAAAAAATAAAAAATAATAAAAATAAATAAACAAATACTTCAAGTTTGAAAAGTCTAAGTTTGAGGTGCTGAGTAAGCAACTAGACATTTGAGTCTGTCATTCCACGGAAAGGTCTGGACTGGACTGGGGATATAAATTTGTGGGTTGACAGAATAGAGACGGCACTTAAAGAAATAAGACTGGATGAGATCACCATCCGAAAATGAGAAGAGGCATTTAAGACATGACCCTATCAAAATCCACTGTGAAAGACACAGAACATATTCTCCCAGGGAGCCACCCTCTACAAAGTGAAGCTTGTAACGCACTCTTCACTACGGCCCCTAACCTGTTGCCTACCTACTTCCCCCAACACACACTCAACAGATGTGTGCAGATACACACACACACACACAGAGTATTTAAATTTCTCCTTTCTGTATCTCTTAGTGATGTCATTCTGCTGAGTAAGAGGGAAACTCCCTTTGGGGGAGTCTGTCATGTAACAAGAAAGTAACCCATGGAAGGGAGAAAAAGTGTCCTAAGCACTGAGACAACAGTAGCAAAAACCTTACACATCAGGGCAACCACACAGGCTCTGGTGTCAGATTCCAGCTTCAACCTCATCGGGGTGATCTCAAGCAACTCATTCGCCCTCTTTTTCTCACGTGAAGTGAGAATATCATTGGCTACACCAACGGTAGCCTAGAACATCAGACAGTTCATAAATATTTGTTAGATAAACGATGACTGAATGAACGATGAAGAGAACATATACAGAAGAGCCTGACTCACAAGGGGTGATCAACAAACATTGCCAAATGATACAGTGAAAGACAAGGGACCTCCTGCTCATCCTTCTCTCCTTGTCTTCTCATTCTAGCCTTTTCCCTTTCCATTCCTTTCAATCCTGCCTACAACCCAACAGTAAAGTCATGTATTTGTACAAGGCCATACTGGTTATACAAGCTTTACCTTCTACATTTTCTCATTCAAATTTTGAAACTAATGGCAGCCTTATGAGGGCAGGAAGTACAGTCCCCCGTCACAGATGAGGAAACTGAGACTTGGACAGGCAACAGCTGCCAAACTCCAGGCAGAGACTGTAACAAAAACAATGCATTCAAAAACAAAGTATTCAGCCCAAGGGTGGAGCCTCAATGTTGCCAAACCAAACCTGCCTGACATCCTGTTGGGCGGGTAAGAGGCAGGTGAGGGAAAGACCCAGAAGCTAGGGGGAGGTATATGTTGGGGTCATGTGGGTAGCCCATTAAAAATATGGCCACAGGTCCCCTTGCCCTGTGCCCTCCCTGTCCCACACCCACGGGCTTGCTCCTGGCCCAGTCCCATGATCACCCGGGTCACATGCTCTCTGTCACCAGCTCCCAAGTCATCTGTGGGAGCAGGAGGTGGACACAGGATTGGGGGTGGGAGACTCTGGGGTGGCCAGGCTGAGGGGAAGGAGGGAGCATGTCGGGGGCAGGTCTGGAGGCACGCGAGAGAGGAAAGGCAGGGAGGAAAGGCAGGAGAAGCAGGGAGTGAGAAATGGGTAGATGCACCACGAAAGGTGGAGACCGAGGTGAAGTGGGGAATCAAGTGAAGTGGGGAGCACTTAGAGGAGCACAGAAAGGAAAATGAGGACGGCCAATGGGGCCTAAAGAGGCACTGAGAGTCGGGGAAAAAGGAGAGATGGAATGACTCGGAAAGTTAGGAATATTGAGGGAGACACACGGAGGAGACTGGAGTACAGGGGAGGAACTCAGGGTCGAAGCTGGGGTCCCTGGAGTCCACAAGTTCGAGATGAGACATGGGCGGTCTCGGGATGGGAGTTGGGGACGCTGGGGGATGAAAAGATGGAAGGTGGGGGCACTCAGGGAGTCACATAAGGGTCAATGTAGGACATGCCTCAGAATCGGAGACACGAGGAAGATCCACAGGGAGGTCCGGCGGAGATGTGGCAATCCGTGGCGCGGAGGAAGTTGGCGAAGGTACCCCAGGCCCCGCCCACCTGCGAGGTTACTCACCTCGGCTTACTCAGCACTTCTATTTCCTCCCACTTCCGCAAACAAACCGGCCTCGGGCCACGTGATGGCCTGACCACCACTCTCCGCCAATCACTGGTGGCCCTGCCCCAGGCCTCCTCTAGGCTCCGCCCCCACGCCCGAGGACGGCGGGAGGCGGGGGTCCGCCATTTTTTTAACTGCCCAATGGAAGGGGCTCCCTTAGCCGAGGGAGGACGAGCTTTCGGCGGGAGCCAATCCTCGGCGGCGAGACGCGGCCATGGCTGTGCGGGGCGGAAGGTGCACGTGACGGCTCCTTGGCAGTCAAGTTGATGAGGGCCGGGAGTCTCACCCTAGTCCGCTCTCCGCCTCCTAAAGCGGCCAGAGCCTGGAGTCTGAAGTTACTGTTAATGATTGCTCGTAAAGATAAAAATAAAGGCAACAGAGGCATAGGGCATAACAAGGAGGAACCTGTTTTGATTTTTGCCAGGTAGCCTCAAGCCAGGGTTGGCAGATGTAGCATATAAAAAATACGGGATGTTCAGTTACATTTGAATTTCAGCTAAACAGCCAATACTTTTTTTTCCGATAGAACAGAAATTGAGCATAGCTTTCTTATTTCTCACAACTAAGGCCAAACTCCCTAGGGGAATTACCACATATGTCTTTTTTTTTTTTTTTTTTTTTGAGACAGACTCTCGCTCTGTCTCCCAGGTTGGAGTGAAGTGGCACGATCTCGGCTCACTGCAACCTCAGCCTCCCGGATTCAAGCGTTTCGCCTGCCTCAGCCTCCCGCGTAGCTGGGATTACAGGCGCCCGCCACTATGCCCAGCTAATTTTCTGTATTTTTAGTAGAGAAGGGGTTTCACCATGTTGCCCAGGCTGGTCTCCAACTCCTGACCTCAAGTGATCCGCCCACCTCATTCTCCCAAAGTGCTGGGATTACAGGCGTGAACCACCACCCCCGGCTCCTAAATTTTTAACGTAAGTAAAATATACTAAGTATCGTGCTAAAAATGTATGCATTGTTGTCTGGTAACACGCCCTGAGCCAGTCTCAGGAAATACCTTAGCACTTTCAGTAGGAACTTGGGCAAATGATCTCTGTGAACCTCAGACACATCATCCAAGAAGTGGGCACAGTAATACAAGGTTGTTGTGACATCTAGAAGTAAATTAGTCCCCATTCGTGCACATAGTGGGGTTTCAATAAATGGCAGTTGTTAGGGTTAATAATGCCGAAAATGAGGTATGTTGCAGAGAAGCCAGGAGACTAGACTTCAGTCACAAATCTGCTTCAGACTGAGCAGGTCATGTCTCCTCTCTTCAGCCCACTGGTTTGGTTGGACCTTTTCTTTCCCTAATAATCACCCAACCCTAGGTCTAGAGGAATCTGCCAGACTGCTCTCCATTTACATGGGAAGTATAGTTGCTGGTGTTATTCTTGTGAAAAGAAGTGTGTAGGCCGGGTGCAGTGGGTCATACCTATAATCCCAGCAGTTTAGGAGGCTGAGGCGGGTGGATCACTTGAGGTCAGGAGTTTGTGACCAGCCTGACCAACATGGTGAAACCCCATAATTAGCTGGGTGTGCTGGCCATAGTCTGTAATCCCAGCTGCTCAGGAGGCTGAGGCAGGAGAATCGCTTGAACCTGGGAGGAAGAAGTTGCAGTGAGCCAAGATCGCACCACTGTACTCCAGCCTGTCTCAAAAACAAAAAAAAAGTGTGTTTCCTCCTCAGTCCATCTAAAGATACTACTGCCTAGATAGGGCAGCCAGTGCAGATTGCTCAAGATTTAGTTAAGAATCTTCACAGGTTAATGAAATTAACCATCTTAACTAATATCTGTACAGAGCTTCACCAGTTACAAAGTGACTTCACTTCCATCATCTCCTCCTGTCCCCGTTTTACAGGTGAGGAAAGTGTTACTTAAAGTAAGATTTAAAATTTGCTTAAGAGTTTCAGCTTGACTGCGCACAGTGGCTCACGCCTGTAATCCCAACACTTTGGGAGACCAAGGCGCGTGGATCACTTGAGCTCAGGAGTTCAAGACCAGCTTGTGCAACATGGAGAAACCTGGTCTTTACAAAAAATACAAAAATTATCCAGGTGTGGTGGTGCATGCCTCTGTTCCCGGCTACTGTGCAGGGGAGGATGCAGTGAGCCAAGATCGCCTGCACTCCAGCCTGGGCGACAGAGCGAGACCATGTCTGAAAAAAAAAGAAAAGAAAAAAGAGTTTCAGCTTGAAGTGGAGAGAAAAGGATAAAGACTCAGAATTCTCAGTGAAAATATCTTGCCCTCCACACCCCAAACAAGCAGTTAGAGTGATGGTTATCAAAGAGCTTGCAAAAAAGGCCATGCATTCCACCCACTGCCAAGCAATCTTTCCTGAGAAAAACCACAGGGGCAACATGCGGTGTCCCATTCTTCAACAAACACCCACCCTTGCATTCAGGATTTTGCAAAGCACATTTGGAAATACAGACACACAGGTGAATCTAAAATGCAGAAAAGGGCCAGGCGCGGTGGCTCATGCCTATAATCCCAACACTTTGGGAGGCTGAGGCGGATGGATTACCTGAGGTCAGGAGTTCGAGACCATCCTGACCAACATGGTGAAACCCCCTCTCTACAAAAAATACAAAAAAATTAGCTGGGCGTGGTGGCAGGCGCCTGTAATTCCAGCTACTGGAGAGGCTGAGGCAGGAGAATTGCTTGAATCCAGGAGGTGGGGGTTGCAGTGAACCGAGATCACACCACTGCACTCCAGCCTGGGTGACAGAGTGAGACGCTGTCTCAAAAAATAAATAAATAGACCAGGCGCGGTGACTCACACCTGTAATCCCAACACTTTGGGAGGCCGAGACACGTGGCTCACGGGGTCAGGAGATCGAGACCATCCTGGCTCACATGGTGAAACCCTGCCTCTACTAAAAATACAAAAAATTAGCCAGGCATGGTGGCATGCGCCTGTAGTCCCAGCCACTCAGGAGGCTGAGGCAAGAGAATCACTTGAACCCAGGAG
>NW_012120154.1:3282742-3285782 GCF_000951035.1 Colobus angolensis palliatus | reverse complement strand
AAAAAAAAAAAAAAAAGTTGGAGGAGGCTGGGCACGGTGGCTCATGCCTGTAATCTCAGCACTTTGGGAGGCTGAGGTGGGTGGATCACTTGAGGTCAGGAGTTCAAGACCAGCCTGGCCAACATGGTGAAACCCTGTCTCTACTAAAAATATAAAAATTAGCTGGGTGTGGCAGCTAGCACCTGTAATCCCAGCTACTCGGGAGGCTGAGGCAGGAGAATTGCTTGAACCTGGAAGGCGGAGGTTGCAATGAGCCAAGATCTTGCCACTGCACTCCAGCCTGGGCGACAGAAGGAAACTCTGCCTCAAAACAAAACAAAAAGTTGGGGGAATACATAGTGAGTTAGAGGGTGAGGAATGCTGGGGAGTAAACACAGGAAGGAGAGACCCGGGAGGGTTGCAGTTTTAACTAGACTGGCCAGGAAAAACGTTAGAAGGAAGGTAATTAAATAAAGACCTGATGGAGGCGAAGGAGTGAGCTATGTGGACAACCAGGAAAAGAGTGTTCCAGATGGAGCAAGAACAAAGGCCCTGAGGCAGGAGCCCGCCTGGCTTGTTTTAAGAGGAAAAGCAAGGAGGCTATTATAGCCTTATATTGGAGTACAGAGAGCCAGTGTGGGTGTAGTAGGCAATAACGTTGAGGTTAAAAGGATATTGGGAGTAGAACTTGTAGGACATTGGAAACCATTTTAAGACTTTGGCTTTCAATCTCAGGGCAATAGGGAACCATGAGAGGTTTTTGACCAGAGTAGTGACCAGAATGAATTTACACTTTTACAGTTTATGCCTGTTCAGTGAGAATAGAGTGCAAGGGAAGGCAGAGGCTAGGAAACCAGTGAGAAGGCTACTGTAGAAATCCATGTCCGGGCAGGGTGGCTCATGCCTGTAATCCCAGCACTTTGGGAGGCCAAGGCAGGCAGATCACAAGATCAGGAGTTCAAGACCAACCTGGCCAAGATGGTGAAACCTCCCATCTCTACTAAAAATACAAAAATTAGCCAGGCATGGTGGCAGGCGCCTGTAATCCCAGCTACTCGGGAGGCTGAGGCAGAGAATTGCTTGAACCCGGGAGGCAGAGACTGCAGTGAGCCGAGATAGTGCCACTACACTCCAGCCTGCCAGCCTGGGCAACAGAGTGAGACTCCATCTCAAACAAAAAAAAAGAAGAAAAGAAAAGAAAAAGAAAAAGAAATAAAACAGAAATCCAGCTGAGAGATAATGGTCTGACCAGCAGCACATGTAATCATCACAGCTATAGGTTCATTACAGTCCAGGTTTATGTTACGATAAAATACGTAAGCCATTGCTAGAAGGCATTGTTAAACTCCTTCCTGTGGGAAGCTTTTGAGATTATTCTTGAGCAGGAGTGGGCAAACTATCCTGCCTGCCACCTGTTTCTGTAAACAAGTGTTATTGGAACACAGCCACACCATTTGTTTACACACGTTTCTGCTTTCTGCAGTGGGAGAGTTGAGTAATCATGACAGATACCTCATGGCCCACAAAGCCTGAAATATTTCTCTCTGGCCCTTTACAGAAAATAAATTTACCCACCTCTGATCTTAAATTGGATGTCAAAGGTTAAATAGGAGTTTGCCAGCTGGATTAGGAAAGAGAACATTCTAGGTGGAAGGAACTGTGTGAGGAAAAGTCAATATCATGAGACTGTGTGGATTGTCTGGGGACCTGCAAGGGATTGCGTACTGCTGAAACCTGGTGTGTGAGCAGGAGAACAGTCCCCAGAGGCCATCTAGAAAGAGTCTCCCCGTAATCCCAGCACTTTGGGAGCACAAGGCGGGTAGCTCGCTTGAGCCCAGGAGTTTGAAACCAGCCTGGGCAACATAGTGAGACTCTCATCTCTACAAAAATTTTAAAAATTAGCCAGGCGTGGTGGTGCATGCCTGTAGTCCCAGCTACTTCAGAAGGCTGGGACAGGAGGATTGCTCGAGCCCCAGCCTCCCAAGGGAAGGGAGGGTGTAGTGAGCTATGATTGCGCTACTACGCTCCAGCCTGGGTGACTCAGTGAGACCCTGTCTCAAAATAAGAAAAAATGGGCTGGCGCAGTGGCTCACGCCTGTAATCCCAGCACTTTGGGAGGCGAGGCAGGCAGATCACTTGAGGTCAGGGGTTCAAGACCAGCCTGGACAACATGGTGAAACCCCCCATATCTACTAAAGCTACAAAAAATTAGCTGAGCGTGGTGGCGGGCACCTGTAGTCCCAGCTACTCTACTTGGGAGGCTGAGGCACGAGAATCGCCTGAACCCAGGGACAGAGGTTACAATGAGCTGACATCACTCCACTGCACTCCAGCCTGGGCGACAGAGCGAGACTCCATCTCAAAAAATATATATAAAAGAAAGAAAAAAAAAGAAAAGAAAGAGTTTTGAGTGCCAGACCAAGGAGGCAGACCTTGTCTCACAAGCAGTGGGTGCCCTGGAAGGTTGGGGCCAGGAAGCAATGTGGAAAAATCCTGCTGCTGCCATGGGAGAGGTGATGGGAGGGTGCGGAGCCCACAAGGCAGCTGTGCATGATTATGCTAATTACATGGCTTCTGACTTGGTGAGCGGGACATCAGGGCTTGTGCCCTCCACAGGAGGGAAGTGGACTCCTCAGGAGGTGACCTGAGCTGTGAGGCAGCAACCGTGTTTCCATCACAAGGGCAAAAGCCAGATCTGGTCAGGAAAGGCAGGATTTCCCTACTCTGGGAGAACCTCAGCCCAGCTCAGGAGCTCACAGGACAGACTGTGGGCTGAGGAGAAGCTGGTTCTCAGGAACAGGGAACCAGGGAGCTTCACAAGGAAGCTGGCTTAAACCTGAATCCTGAAGGATGGTGAAGGATGGTGAAGGATGGAGAAGGATGGAAAGGAGGGATGGAGAGGGATGGAGAGGGATGGTGAGGGATGGAGAGGGATGGTGAGAGATGGAGAGAAATAGAGAGGGATAGAGAGGGATGGTAAGGGAGGGATGGAGAGGGATGGTGGGGGATGGAGAGGGACGGAGAGGGATGGTGGGAGATGGAGAGGGATGGTGGGAGATGG
>NW_012120154.1:3281610-3281985 GCF_000951035.1 Colobus angolensis palliatus | reverse complement strand
GGGATGGTGGGGGATGGAGAGGGATGGTGGGGGATGGAGAGGGATGGTGGGAGATGGAGAGGGATGGAGAGGGATGGTGAGGGATGGTGGGGGATGGAGAGGGATGGTGGGGGATGGAGAGGGATGGTGGGGGATGGTGAAGGACAGTGAGGATTTGGAGAGGCTGAGCAGGGGTATTTCAGGCAAAGATGCAGGGTGTGTACCAAGCCTCTCAGGATGGGGGCATCTAATGTGGAGTTCTTGAGGGTCAGAGTGTGCAAGCTCTTAATCCCTTTGTCCCTTCTCTTGTGCTTCTCGTCCTCATTTCTGTTTTATCAGCCATTAATTATGAAATACCTGCTATGTGCATGACCTTACTCTTTTTTTTTTTTTTTT
>NW_012120154.1:3277606-3280580 GCF_000951035.1 Colobus angolensis palliatus | reverse complement strand
AAAAAATGTTTGTAGAGGTGGGTCTTGCTCTGTTGCCCCAGCTGGTCTTGAATTCCTGGGCTCAAGCAATCCTCCTGCCTTGGCCTCCCAAAGTCCTGATATTACAGGTGTGAGCCACCACTCCCAGCCCTGATGATCCTCTTTTATGTCCCAGGGGTTCCTGAAATTCTACTGCAAATCACACATTCATGAGTAGGCTGAATCACTGTGCCCCTGGGGTGCAA
The DNA here is from genome assembly GCF_000951035.1 of Colobus angolensis palliatus. Taxonomy (NCBI): domain Eukaryota; kingdom Metazoa; phylum Chordata; class Mammalia; order Primates; family Cercopithecidae; genus Colobus; species Colobus angolensis. The sequence continues at coordinate 3,280,356 of NW_012120154.1, read as the reverse complement.
TGGTAATAAAGGGGAATTGCAGTGGTCTCCAGAGAATCAATCCATGTTTGGCTGCCCTGCCATAGCGTTACGCAGGGCTGAGGGCAATCAGTGATATAAACACAGTCCCCACTGTCAGGGAGTCAAAGGACCTTGTAGGATCGAGGTCCCCAACCTTTTTGGCACCAGGGACTGGTTTTGTGGAAGACAATCTTTCCACGGAGCTGGGGGATGGTGTGGGAGTGATTCCAGTCCATTACGTTGATTGTACACTTTAATTCTATTATTATTACACTGTAATACCTAATGAAATAATTATACAACTCATCACAACATAGAATCAATGGGAGCCCTGCGCTGGTTTTCCTGCAACGAGATGGTCCTGTCTGGGGGTGATGGGAAACAGTGACAGATCATCAGGCAGACAGATCATCAAATTCTCATAAGGAATGCAAAACCTAGATCCTTTGCATGTGAAGTCACAATAGGGTTTGAGCTCCTATGAGAATCTAATGCCGCCACTGATCTGACAGAAAGTGAAGCTCAGGTGGCAATGTGAGCGAGCAATGGGCAGCGGCTGTAAATATCGATGAAGCTTCACTCGCTCACCTGCCCGCCACTCACCTCCTGCCATGCAGCCCAGTTCCTAATACGCCATCGACCCAGACCCAGGGGTTGAGGATCCCTGTTCTAAGAAACTAATGATACCCTCTTCCTTCCTCCATTTCCCGCCACAGCCTGACCCTCTTGCTTGAGCCTAGGATGAAGCCCAGTGGAACAGGGACAACTCCTCCCTTCATCCCATTAACATTCATCATGCTCCTAGCATAGGCACGGTGGCCTAGGCAGGGACAGTGGCTCACACCTGTAATCGCAGTACTTTGGGAAGCCAAAGCGGGCAAATCATTGAGGCCAGGAGTTCGAGGCCAGCCTAGCCGACAGGGTAAAACCCCATCTCTACTAAAATACAAAATACAAAATACAAAATAATAATAATAATAATTAGCCAGGCGTGGTAATGCACACCTGTAATCCCAGCTACTTGGGAGGCTGAGACATGAGAGTCGCGTGAACTCGGGAGGCAGAGGTTGCTGTGAGCTGAGATCACGCCACTGCACTCCAGCCTGGGTGACAGTGCAGGATTCTGTCTCCAAACAAAAAAAAAAGGAAGAAAGAAAAACACTGATCGTGCTTCTGCTATATGTCATGGCCCGGGCTAAGCTCTGGAGACACAAAAATGAAAGGATATAATCCTGGTCCTCAAAAAGCATGTGGTTTAAGAGAAGACAGCCAGGAAGACACAGAACCCCGACTCAGAGAGGAAAGTGCTAGCATGAGGGATACACTGGTAAGTTTCCTACCTGGAACACAGGAACCTGAGTCCGCCTGGGGATGATCTGGGAAGCCTGCTGAACAAAGTGACATCCGAGCTGGGGACTGAAGCACAAGATGGGGAGGGAGTTCCAGGGAGAAGTACTGGCAAGACTGAAAGCACGAGGCAGTAGATGGGCATGAGAACAGAGTTCACCGTGGCTGCAGCCGAGAGGAGGTGGCAAAAGCAGACAGAGGCCAGATCGAGGAGGCTTATAGAAAGAGCTTACACTTTGTCCTGACAGCACTGGGGAGCCATGGAAGGGTTGTGAGCAGAGCAGTAGGCTGGCCAAGTTTGGGTTTTAGAAAGCTCTCTCTATCCTCTGCATGAAGGCTGGAGGCAGGGAGACCAGGCAGAAGGCTGCTGCAATTGTCCTGGAGCCAGATGCTGTGGCTTGAACGGAGGCCATGGCTGAGGGAAGAGAGAGAGGATAGAGAGAAGTTAAGGAGATGAGATCACTGAAGCCTGGTGACTCGTTCGCTGTGGGAGGGAGGGAGAGGGTGAGGTGAGCATGATGGCCTGCTTTCTCTCCAGGATGACTGGGGAGGAGATGGCATCATCAACCTTTTGGAGAAATTAGGTGGGGAGGGTGGTGCTGAGCCCCACTGAGACAATGTGGAGTGAGACGTGCCAGGGAAGGGCATGGGAAAATCCATGTCATCCGTGCAGTTGCTTAAGCAGATCTGTTCCATGAGAGACAGCTGGGAGCCCAAAATAGAGATTTGGGAGTCCTCAGCATCAGGTGGCACCTGAAATCTTGAGGCAGGGATAAGGTTCTCCAGCGATAAGAAAAGAGGGCAAAGGCCAAAGCTCTGAGCCTCGCTAAGAATTAAGAGGCCAAGATGGAGGGCCAGAGATGAAAACTGAAAAGATAGGAGGGAAATCCAAGCTTTAGAAGGCAAGGGGAGGTGGGCACGTGGCTGCATGCCTGTAATCCCAGCTATTTGGGAGGCTGAGACGGCAGGATGGCCTGAGCCCAGGAGTTCAAGGTTACAGTGAGCTATGATGGTGCCACTGTACTCCAGCCTGGGCAACAGAGGGAGACCCTGTCTCAAAACAAATACAAAACCAAAAACACCAAGGAGAAAACAGTATTTCCAAAAAGAGGGAGAAAATAGGCCTGGCACAGTGGCTCACGCCTGTAATCCCAGCACTTTGGGAGGCCAAGGTGGGTGGATCACCTGAGGTCAGGAGTTCCAGACCAGCCTGTCCAAATGGCAAAACCCTGTCTCTACTAAAAATACAAAAATGCCAGCTGCAGTGGCTCACGCCTGTAATCCCAGCACTTTGGGAAGCCAAGGCGGGCAGATCATGAGGTCAGGAGATCGAGACCATCTGGCTAACACGGTGAAACCCCGTCTCTACTAAAAATACAAAAAATTAGCCGGGCGTGGTGGTA
>NW_012120154.1:3275774-3276311 GCF_000951035.1 Colobus angolensis palliatus | reverse complement strand
CAGGCTGGTCTTGCACTCCTGACCTTGTGATCCACCCACCTCGGCCTCCCAAAGTGCTGGGATTACAGGCGTGAGCCACCGCGCCCGGCTATTATTGTTTGTGAATCACGTTGATGTGCCTAAGAGCTGTCATCTCACAAAATTCTATGAAGTATCTGTATTACCCTCACTTTATAGATAAGGAAACCGAGGCTAGGAGGGCTGAAGCCATTTGCTTCAGAGGGAGGGGATGGGGACTGGGGTGTGGGCACGGGGATTCTGGAAGGAGGAGAGGTGGGTTTGGGGCAAGACAAAGGACAGCCTCTGAGGGGACTGTGAGGGAGAGGGAAGGGCAGGTGCAGAGGGTGGAGGCAGTGACTATCACACGCCCTCTGCTTCCTCTGGAAGTGGCAGGAGAGCGGGTTCAATGGAGATAAGGATGAAGGCCTGCAGATGAAGGAGAGAGGCGAGTACTCCAGGGATTGCTGGAACTCTGAGGATCTGGCTATGGCTAGTGAAGATGACCTGGTCGTGACTGCAGCTGTCATTGCAGTGGTG
>NW_012120154.1:3270267-3270779 GCF_000951035.1 Colobus angolensis palliatus | reverse complement strand
AAAAAAAGAAAAAAGAAACGGTTCCACCTCAGGTCATCAGGCGTACCAGGCAGTAGTTAAATTCTCATAAGGAGCACACAACCTGGATCCCTCACACGGGCAGTTCACAATAAGGTTCGCGCTCCTATCTGAGACTCTCTAATGCCACTGCTGATCCGACAGGAGGCGGAGCTCACGCTGTAATGCTCACTTAGCCCGCTGGTTCCTAACAGGCCACGAACAGACCGGCACGATCCTCGGCCTGCGGTCTGGGGACCCCTGCTCCAGAGGACTCCTGTCTCTAACCTGATATTATTGACCTGCTATTACATACTAAGCGCTGTGCCAGAGGCTTGTAAGTGCAAACACATTACCTTGTTTCACAGCCTAAAAGGAGGCACTATTACTAAGCCCGGTTTATAGATGGTGGAGATGAGGTCAGCTGGTGAGGTGTGGGGCCAGGATCTGAACCCGACAGGCTGACTTGAGAGTCCCTACTTTCAAAAAACAATTTTTTTTTTTTTTTTTTTTTG
>NW_012120154.1:3261789-3265315 GCF_000951035.1 Colobus angolensis palliatus | reverse complement strand
TAACTTTGATCACTTGTGTCTGCCAAATTTCTCCACTGCAGAGTTATGATCTTTCCTTCCATAATTAATTATCATCTTATGGGGAAATAACTCAAAACTGTAAATACTTTCTCATCAAGCTTTCATCTCCATTGGTGATTCTTGCTGCAACCCATGATTACTATGGTGGCTACCTGATGGTCATTTTCTTTCTTTTTTTTTCCTTTCTCTTTTTTTTTTTTAATAGAGATAAATTTCACCATATTGCCCAGGCTAGTCTCAAACTCCTGGGCTCAATGATCCTCCTACCTCAGTCTCCCAAAGTGCTGAGATTACAGGTGTGAGCCACCATGCCCGGCCTGAGCCCCTATTTTTAAGTAGGACAGTGCCCCATGGCCCTTGATCTTGACCAGAAAGGGAGCTATGTCTATGGGAAGCAGTCCCTGCAGGGTGGATAGTGAGGCACTGACCCCCTTGTTCTGGCGGGCTGGGGATGGGAGTAAAGGATATAGGCAGCATGATGTCCAGGAGTGTTGTTCAGGTCCACTGGGAATTCACTCACTAGTTGAGCGCCTACAGTGTTCCAGGCGTGGCCCCAGCTCCTGAGAAACTAATAAAAAAGGGAGTAGATTGGGAGGCTGAGGCAGAAGGAAGGCTTGAGGCCAAGGGTTCAAGATCAACCTATGCAATATGGTGAGACCCCCATCTCTGCAAAAAATAGAAAAATTATCCAGGCACAGTGATGCACACTCGTAGTCCCAACTACTTGGGAGGCTGAGGTGAGAGGATCGCTTGAGCCCAGAAGTTCAAGGCTGCAGTGAGCTATGATCATGCCACTGCACTCCAGCCTGGGCAACAGGGCAAGATCCTGTTTTGTTTTTATTTTTAAAGGGGGTAGGGAGTAGAGAAAATAGACCCCATTGTGCAGTTTCTAAAATTAAGAACTTTTGTACCCCAAAGGTTAACCTAGGTGGCTCTTTTAGCTATGCACATGGAGAGGAGTGAGCAATTGGTTTTTAGAGATCCTTTTGAGTGCTAGACAGAGCTGCCTCAACATTTGGTCATCTGGGAAACTAGTGGGCCAATTTGCATACCAAACCCACAGCCTGTGGGAGGGAAGGGAAAGAAGTCATAGTGTCTGGTGGACCAAGGCAGAGAGGCAGGAAAGCAAGACAAGAGCGCTGAAATCGAATTCGCTACATCAAGAAAAGCAGAGATCCTTGCTGGTGATCAGGGTGTCACACAGAGGCCTCCCCATTTGGAGAGGTCCTATGCCCTCCACAGTGGAGGAAGTGCCATGATGTCGGCTTCATAGGAGAGACTGTGGGAGCGATGGAATTTCAGGCAGCGGGGACATCATGAGCAAAGGAAAGCGGGGGGGGGGGAAGAACAGCAACACCCACCCCCCATGTGGCCTCCGAAGCCATGTCTTTTGGGTGGAGCTTCCCACCACGGCACACAGCCCTCATGTTTATGTGGCCCTCCTCCCCTGCGAGGTACCCTCAAACATCTGGGCCAGGAATCGCCCAGACCTGGATTCCAATTCCAGTGCTTGTACTTCCTAGCCAAGTGAATTTAGAAAGTCACTTTCACCTCTCTGAGCCTCCAGTCACGTATTCCTTCAACATGTATTTACTGTGGGCCTACTACGTGCCAAGCACTATTCCAGGCACTGGGCAGGCAGTGTGAACAAGATAAGCCTGGCCAGGCGCAGTGGCTCACATCTGTAATCCCAGCACTTTGGGAGGCCGAGGTGGGTGGCCTGAGGTCAGGGGTTCAAGACCAGCCTGGCCGGGCATGGTGACGCACCTGTAGTCTAGCTAATGGGGGGCTGAAACACGAGAATTGCTTGAACCTGGAAGGCAGAGGTTGCACTAAGCCAAGACTATGCCACTGCACTCCAGCCTGGGCAACAGAGTGAGACTCTGTCTCAAAAATAAAAAAGAAAAAGAGACAAGGCCTGCCTTTGTAAAACATACATTCTGGTTGGGGAAGACAGACAGACAATAACCAGCGCTCACATACATAAATGATGAAACACCCTACAGAAGTATTAAGGTAATATAAGAACAAATTTCAAGGCTGGGTGTGGTGGCTTGCGCCTGTAATCCCACCATTTTGGGAGTCCAACGTGGGTGGACTGCCTGAGTCCAGGAGTTTGAGACCATTCTGGGCAACATGGCAAAACCCTGTCTCTAAAAAAAAAAAAAAAATACAGAAAAGAACCTGGTGTGGTGGTGCGTGCACCTCAGCCTCCTAGTTACTTGGGAGGCTGAGGTGGGAGAATGGCTGGAGTCTGGGAGAAGGAGGTTGTGTCACTGCACTCCAGCCTGGGTGACAAGGTGAGACCCTGTCTCAAAAAAAGCAATAATAATAAATAAAAATAAAAATTCAGAGGTGAAGATTGCTTTAACCAGGGTGGTCAGGAAAGGTCTCTCTGAGGCAGTGACATCTGGGCTGACGTGAAAGATGAGGAAAAGCCAGGCAAGTGAACAGAAGATGAGACAGCCAGTGCCAAAGGCCTGTTGCAGGAATGAGCTCGGTATGTTTGGGGGACAGAAAGAAGGGCACTGTGGCCGAAGAGCAGTGGATGGAGAGAAAGTGGCCAAAGAAGGTGTGTAAACAACCTGAGCTTTGTTTTGAGAACATTGGCTGCTGTAGAAAGAAAGACTTTGGAGGCAAAGTATGAAGCCTATCTATCCGGAGGTTGCTGCCACTGTCCGGGTAAGCTGATGGTGCTGAGACCAGGTGCCATGACTGGAAGTGGTGAGAAGTGGTCCTATGCAGGAGACCTGGAGACACCGCTAGCTTGAGTCCTGAGGTGGGAAGGGAGAGTGAGGGATGGAGCCAGGCTCCCAGGTTTTGGCTTGAGCAGCTGAGATGGGATGGCAGGGGAGCGGAGGTAGGGCTGACATCAGGAGCGGTCTTTGGGCCGAGTCCTCTGCAGTCCCCATCTGACACCCACTGGAGGTGCAGAGTGGGCTGCTGGCTATGAGTCTGGAACTCAGAGAAGCTGTTCGCTCTGGAAATACACACCTGGGGCTCATAGTCATATAGATGTCATTTAAAGCCACGGGACTGGATGAGATCATTAAGGCAGAAGGTGTAGGTCGAAAGAAGAGGGCCAGGACCACTGACTGCAAAATGAGCCAGTGACACCTACACCCACGGGGCTCTCGCGAGGTGTCACGTGAACGCACCCAACGAGCACTGGAACCAGAGCGGCCCCGGGGGCGGGGCTACCAGGGGGCGGGTCAGACGGGGGCGGGGCCGAGGGACCAGGCGGCCGCTCCTGGCCGGAGGGCGGCCGGGGCGGTGACGTCACCGCATGACTGGGTTTTTATGAATGAAAGGAATCCTGTGAGTGAGTAATTCCGGGAAGCTCGCCTTACAACTCCGCGCGGCCTCGGCCCCCTGCGCCGCCCTCCCCACAACAAAACTCAGCGCGGCGCTCCCGAGCGCCCGGTTCAGAGCGACCTGCGGCTCAGAGCAGAGGGGAGACGGACCAGAGCGCGGGCCGGGACAGCGGCCGGGACAGCGGCGAGAC
>NW_012120154.1:3257462-3261368 GCF_000951035.1 Colobus angolensis palliatus | reverse complement strand
GGGCGGGGGCGCTGTGCTCCTACGTGACTTCGGTGGGAACAGGCCCTGGCCCGGCGCCGGCGGGCGGTGCGTGCGCGGTTTGTTTACGTCTGAGGGCGGGCGGTCGGGCGTGTGTTCCCTGGCGGGCGGCCTGGGTATCCTGCCCGGTGCGTGCGTGCGCGGTGTACCTCGGGGGGCGTGTGTGCGTTGTGCTGTGTGTGCGCGTGTGTGCTTGTGTGTGCGTGTCCGCGCGCGCGCTCCCTGGGGCCTGTACACCAGCGGTGTGTACCTCGGAGAGGGCGTGCCTTGGGCTGGCCACCGGAGTAAACGCGGAACAAGCACCCGAGCGAAGGAAGCGGACCCATGCGTCTTCACATGGGGTCTGGGAATTCTGGCCTGGGCCTCCCTAGTCCTACTACCCAGGGCTGTCCGGTCCCCGCTCTCCCCGGAGTTTCCCAGGGCCTCCGCCACGTGACCCCAGTGTTTGTTCCCCGCCCAGAGCCGGTGCCCGCAGCCACAGGGTGGGGCAAGGTATCAAAGACCTCACCCAGCTGAGCTAGGAGTGAGGGGTGTGAGCCACCGCCGCTTGGCACCCTGGTGGATCTGGTAACAAAGTGAGTTGGAGCCCAGGTTCTTGTCCCCAGATTTTGGGGCTCCCTAGGGAGGGAAAACCCAACGTACTCTCGTTCTTCCCAGGGTTGCCCATCCCCTCTGTCCCGTGAGAACAGGAAGGGCCAGAAAACCTTGACTGCAAAGGTGCGGGGCAGGGAGAGGACCACAGGCTTTCTCGCTAGTCCGGGTTCTGGAGGCTGTACCTGCTAGGTCTTGGAGGATGGGGTGGAGCCGGTTTCCGCCCTCCTGGTAGTTTCAGTTCGCAAGTGGGACTAGTGAGATCAGACTGACCTACAGCTGGACGCCGGAAGCTAGCTGAGGCTCTGAGCCAGCCGGCAGACCCTGAGTCCTCACCCTGGGCCAGGCAGGGTCAGCAGGCAGTGGGGATAGGCCTCTGCACGAAGGGTTAATGAGCGAGGGGTGGGGCCTGACCTAGCCACCACCTACCCACTCACCCAATAGCCCTGCAGAAAGCACCTGTTTGTTGTAGCAGCCTGCAGGATGGGCTGGGGGCTAGAGATTCCTTGGTCTTAATCCACCTTCCCCCTCCACCCACCCACAGGCTACGGAATCGTGGGAGGGGAGCAATTGAACTTCCTAGTGTGAGGAACCAATGATCTTTTGACTTTGGATCTTTGAACCCTGGGTGAGCTCTGCTACAGCAGCTGGGACCCTCAGTGTTCCCATCTGCCACTGGAACTAGGTAACAGCCAGGATGGCAGGATGGTGGGTAGAAGGGGGAAGCCCTGGAAGTCTCTGCAGACAGCATATTTTCCAGGCAAATTGTGGAAGAGAAAGAGCCGACAGCCCCATGCCAGGAGCTGGGGGTACCCAAGAGTAGGTGGGGTTTGAGTCAGGGGGGTTGGGGCCATGAGCACGGGAACCAGACAGGCCCACCCTCAAAGCTGGGCAGGAAACATTCCAAAGTAGGGCCTGGGGTCAGGGGATGAGGGGAAGTGGCTGGTTGACTCAGTCCCAGATGGAAAGTTAGCATTGAGAGGTTTAACTTCCCATTGAATCACCCCGGGCCCTGCATTGCCACTGGGCCCCTGCCCTGGACCAGATGCCAGGGATGAGATGAACAGACCAGATCCAGAGACTGCCCTCTGGGAGCTTACAGCTGAGCAGCGGACACAGAGTTGAAGAAAGATCCACAGAAGTAAATGCAAAACACAGCTGAGATGGGTGATGTGAGGGAGAAGTCACTGTGGTTTGAAAGTACATAACAGCGCTCTGACTTAGCCAGGGCAATCAAGGAAGGCTTCCCTGGGGAGGTGACTAGTGCACTGAGTCTGAAAGAGTGGTGGTTGTCTGCGAAGCCCTTGAAGGCAGGAACTGTGATTCACTTCAGGGTCTCCAGGGCCCAGCACAGAGCCTGGAACACAATGGGTGCTTCTCGGATGTTTGCTGATTGAATGAATGAGCCCTGGATCCCTGTCCTCGAAGAGCTCCACAACATATGCAGAAAAAGGCCTGGGAACCGCAGAGAAACAGGAAGCCAGGGCAGAGGCTGGAGGAATCTTGAAGCAGTCTCCCAAAAGCGAGCAGATCCTTCAGGGCTCAGGCAACTTCCTCCCTCACACACACTGGCATGCACTGCCTGCTTGTCCCTTTGGGAAACATTCAGGGATAGTAGAATTTGCTATCTGTTCATTCATTTGTTAGCATATGATCCTGGGAGAGAGTGGACAGGAGCATGGTTGAGGCCTGAGGACCCTACTGTGTGGGCTTGTGGGGAGGCTGGCATTGCAGGGTTTTGAAATGGGCCAAGCACGGACAGGCTCGTGGGTTTGTGTCAGTAGTGATTCCTCTGACAGCTCTTGCGGGAGGATCAATGGTGGGGATTGGAGAGAGAGGGCAAGGCAAGAGGCTGGTGAGCAGGCAGCTGTGGTCATGGTCCAGATGAAAGAGGAAGTGGTCTGTGGCTGTGCAGGTGGAGAAGAGGGCTAGTCTGATAGTCTGATAGTTTGCGTCTCATGCCCCCACCTTCAGGAAGCCTTCACCACTTTCCTTTCCCTACCTCCATTCTGCTGGTGGTCTTGGAGCTCTGAGCCAGAATCTGAAACTCTAAACTCGGAGATAGTCATCGTTGGAAGGTACCTTAGACTTGGAGGAGGTTTGGCATATTGGGAAAACTGAGGCCCAGAGAGAGGGAGTGCTGTACCTGAAGCCACACAGCGAGTGTGAGAGGGTGCCAGAACTAGGGCTGGAACCCCAGGCCGTTGCTTCTCTGTGGTGCTGGGTTCTCCCAGCCTTGCTCCCCTTCCAGCAGGGAGGAGGCTCCAGCAGAGCTGGCTGCCAAGACCTAGGAAAACACATTTTTTCCCTCTGTCCTCACAGAGCAAGCAAAATGGCTCAGCAGCCAGAGAGGAGCCCATGCCAGCGGGTGGGCCTTCTACAGGATGTCTCTGGAGTGGACTGGTGGGGCCAGGGAGGGGGACGTTGGAGGGTTGTGGCTGCTGACTGGACAAGGCAGTTGTCAGTCCCTCAAGAGTCACCTCTCTCCTTATGCCTCCAGAAGACACGAACCTGCAGACCCTGGAGGTCAGCTCTGCTGGCTTCCAAGGGAAGAAGCCAGGGAGAGGCGGTGGTGGCTGGAATAGAAGAGAGAGGACCCCTGGGTTCCAGTCCACCACTGCTACCAAACAGTGGCTTGGTTGCCTCCGGTGCCTAACAGGGGATTGGATCAGCTACTATTTCTCAGGCCCAGGGTCAGCCAGCCTGGCAAAGGCAGAGGACCTAGGCCCTTTGGCAGCCCCTGGCCTGGGGTTGGCTGCGGAAAGCCTGAGGTTACCAGAAAGTTCCCCCTTCTTGTGACTTTCCCTCTGTGACTGCCTGACTTTGCTGAGCTAGGACATTCCTGGGCAGACGTGGGTGCCTCAGCTGACATCCAGGATGCAGTTGAGGGGGCTGAGGCTGGGACAGGAGGGCATGGAGGAGTAGGGGAAGAGCAGGTTCAAAACCTTCCTAGCGCCTGAGGGTATTTCCAAACACAGCCAGCTCCCACTATTGTCAAGGGTAGGGAATGGCTGATGGTTCCATCTCTCGGGCCTGGTCTGGAGGCACTGTTGAGGATTCTGAGGCTGTGTCCAAGCTCAGGAGAAAACAGTTCTATGCTGAGAAACACTCAGGCTGTGTCCGGCCTCACTGGGAATTGGCGCTGTGTGTGGTTAGTGATGTCTCTGTTGCTTGTGGATAGTGGGATGATGGCGAGATGAGATGAGGTGATCTTTCTTGCCTATGCCTCTTTTTTTTTTTTTTTTTTGAGATGGAGTCTTGCTCTGGAGGCACTGTTGAGGATTCTGAGGCTGTGTC
>NW_012120154.1:3256014-3256902 GCF_000951035.1 Colobus angolensis palliatus | reverse complement strand
CATGTTGGCCAGGCTGTTCTTGAACTCCTGGCCTCAGATGATCTGCCCACCTTGGCCTCCCAAAGTGCTAGGATTACAGGCATGCGCCACCGTGCCCAGCCTTGCCTAAGCCTCTTACATTTTACACACTAAGATTATTATGATCATTACCACTTAGCAAGGAATCCAGGACACAGGAAAAATGACTTGTGCATGAGGCCAGGCTGTGCCTCTGAGGTTCTGAATCAGCCGCAGCACCCAACGGGCAGTTGATTAACTTGCGTGGGGAGAGGCCTCCCTTCTCCCATTGGGTCTTTCTGTGTAGCTCAGGCGGCCCAAGCATCACTGCACGTGCCAGCTCCCCAAACGGCTGGCAAGGGGGCCTGGACACTTAGCTGTCACTTGCAAATCATATCCCTAGGGGGCCCAACACAAATCCCAGAGAATCAGAGCTGGGGTGGCCTTGGAAACCGGCAAATCCAGCTGCATCTTCACAGGGCTAGGGAAACAGGGCCCAGGGAGGTTGCCCTGCCAGGGTTACACAGGGAAGAGGTGAGTGGCTCCATGTGGCCTCAGGCCTGAATTCTATTATTATTATTATTATTATTATTATTAAGACGGAGTCTTACTCTGTCGCCCAGGCTGGAGTGCAGTGGCATAATCTCGGCTTATTGCAACCCCCACCTCCCAGGTTCTAAGCGATTCTCCTGCCTCAGCCTCTTGAGTAGCTGGGACTACAGGCATGTGCCACCAGGCCCAGCTAATTTTTTTTATTTTTAGTAGAGACGGGGTTTCAACGTGTTAGCCAGGATGGTCTCAATTTCCTGACCTCGTGATCCGCCCACCTTGGCCTCCAAAAGTGCTGGGATTACAGGCGTGAGCCACCGCGCCCGGCTATCTTTTTTTTTT
>NW_012120154.1:3251249-3252344 GCF_000951035.1 Colobus angolensis palliatus | reverse complement strand
AAAAAAAAAAAAAAAGGCCTGCATTGAAGGGTAGGATCAGTGAGGCTGACGTGTAAACGTCTCCAGATACTGTCTGAAAGGTCAGGTAGCCCACAGATCTCATACGACTTTTCCAGGTAGGATGGGAGTGCACAGAGGCCCCCAAGGAGAGCTAGGTGGGCAGCCAGGGCCTGCCTGAGCCCCCTAGGATTTGAAGTGCTAGGCAGGGAAACTGAGGCCAGAGCCCAGGCTAAGCCGGCATGTTCAGCAGTGGGGGTTGCAGCTCAGGGTTCACCCCATGAAGCCACTGGTCTTCACCATGGATCCACACAAGGGTCTAAAGCTGCCTGGGTCCTGACCTGGCACTCTGGGTCCACCCAGCTACCCCCAGCGCAACCTGTGTCACTCCTAAGACTCTCCTGCTTAAGGGCCACAGTGGCTGCCCCATCAGGGGATCTCTGCAAGCATCAACTTCCTTCTGTCCCACTCCTTCCTTCCCTCTAAGCTGCCAGACCCCCTGACTGTGTGGGCTGGGAGGGGCTGGGGAGTTTCCTGAGAAGCCCTGGACTGTCCCTACCTCGGCCTGAGTCACACTGAGAACTCAGCAAGGATTCCTTGAGCATCTACGAGGTGCCAGGCACTCTTCTAGGCACGGGGGAGGCCACGGTGAATGAGGTATAAGCTCTGCCCTCATGGAGCTGGCATTCTAATCGGAGGACTGGGAGGGACAACACTGAACAAATACCCACTATATATGTGAGTGATGATAGTTACACATGAGAAAACCTGAAGTGGGGAAGGAACATGGGGAGTCTGTATATGTGTGTGTGTGTGTGTGTGTGTGTGTGTGTGTGTGTGTGTGTATGAGTGTCTGTGTATCAGGGGTTGCAAATTCTAAATTGAGTGAACATGAGATCTGAAGAGACCTGAGGAGGTGACAGAGCAAACTTTGTGGCTATCTAGGGAACAAAGATGCCAGCAGAAGCCATGAGCGGTGGCTCATGCCTATAATCCCAATACTTTGGGAGGCAGAGGCAGGCGGATCGCTTGAGCCCAGGAGTTCAAGACCAGCCTGGGCAACACGGTGAAACTCTGTCTGTACAAAAAGTACAAAAA
>NW_012120154.1:3249296-3250554 GCF_000951035.1 Colobus angolensis palliatus | reverse complement strand
CTGAGAGAGGCGTGACATGAGCTGACTTAACACAGCTACCTGTGTCACCCAGGGGGAAAGTGAGGCACAGAGAGAGTGGCTAACCTACCAGAACCCCACAACTAGTGAGCGAGCCCACCCCCAAAAGGCCCCAGGTGTGTCTGGCACCAAGGTCCATGTACTTTTCATTTCTCCACCTTGTCCCTGGGAGACACCTCGGTCCTGCCAGAATGTGTCAGAGGCTGAGCCGACCTGTGAGGTCAGCCCTGCAGACAGCTCAAGGAACCAGGGCTTGGACCTGGCCTCTTGCCCTCTGCTGTCCACCAAACTGGGTAATGCTCTTTCCGATATGGCATGTGTTTATAGGATGCTACAGCTCAGATCACAAAACATCTTCCTTTGTTTTCTTTTTACTTTTTTTTTTTTTTTTTTTTTTAGATAAAGTCTCGCTCTGTCACCCAGGCTGGAGTGCAGTGGCGCAATCTCGGCTCACTGTAACCTCCACTTCCCAGGTTCAAGCAATTCTCCTGCCTCAGCCTCTTGATATAGCTGGAACTACAGGCGTGCACCACCTCACCTGGCTAATTTTTGTATTTTTGGTAGAGATGGAGTTTCGCCATGTTGGCCAGGCTGGTCTCGAACTCCTGAACTCAGGTGATCTGCCCGCCTCAGTCTCCTAAAGTGCTGGGATTACAGGCGTGAGCCACTGCGCCCAGCCTATCTTCCTTCATTTTCCTTGGCTTCTTATTACTGCCCCCTCCCCTTGCAGACAGATGAGAAAACTCACGTTCACAAGGAATGGCAGAGTAGATCCTATCAGCTAGGGACAGAGCAGACTGCTGCTTTAAAGGGGCCTTTGGGAGTTGGTCCCCTTCTCCAGCCCAGAGCAATGACCACTGACCCTCCACGAGTTTTATTCACCTTTGTCTCCCCATTACCAACTACATGTTTGGCAAAGAGTAGCTGCTCAATAAATAGTTGTTGAAGGAGCATGTGGCTGTCAGGCGTGTGGGAGTGGGGATTAGGAGATAAGAGGCCCTCAGTGGTCTAGGGATGGCTGCCCCATCTGCCTAGGGCATGCTGAGTTAGTGTGGGGCAGTCCCCAGGCAGCGGGGAAAGCTTTTCCAAAACAGAGGTCTAGATGAAGGAGGCCTGGGGAGAGAGGGGACTGGCTGATATTGTATCTTATGGGGTGCCGGATGGGCTTTATAAAAAGGCATTTACTGGCAGGACGCGGTGGCTCAAGCCTGTAATCCCAGCACTTTGGGAAGCCGAGACA
>NW_012120154.1:3224373-3248620 GCF_000951035.1 Colobus angolensis palliatus | reverse complement strand
GCACTTATTTAGGCATATTGATGCCATGGTGAGAAAGACTGTCTCAAACAAAAAAAAAAAAAAATGAAAGAAAAGTTCTGAAAAATCAAATCAAAGGCACATATCCAAGCCCCATGTGGAAGAATGGTCAGGAGAGGGACATCTATTCATTTGGTGGTGCATACTTACTGAGCCATCTACTATATACCAAGCACTTATTTAGGCATATTGATGCCATGGTGAGACAGGCAAGGCCTCTGCCTTCATGGGCTTCCGTTTTGGTGGAGGAGGAGTGGGAAGGAGAAACAGATCATAGATGAGGAACCAAGCATGAGAAATGCAGAAGAGGTGACTGTTACAAGGGTTAATAGGCGGGGTTATGTGATGTGACACAAAGAGGCGTTTAGCCGGAATGGTCAAAGAAGACCTCTCGAGGAGGTGACACTGGGCAAACACCTAAATGATGACGAGTCACCATGGGGAGCTAGAACAGTAAAGAGAACAGCATGTGCACAGCTCCCAGGCTGGAAGGAGCCATTCAAGGAGGCCTGTGGAGCAATGTGGAGAGAGGGTAGCAGGTATGAATCAGTTCTAAGATAGCAGAGGCCTTGAATGGCAAGGTAGTGAGTTTGGATTTTATTCTAAATGGGAAAACAAAAACAAAACAAGGTGACTTTGACCTCCTTTCTACCCTAGGTCTGCGGCCCAGAGGGCACCTTCTGCAAACATGTCTGTGGATCCCCTATCCAGCAAAGCTCTAAAGGTGAGGAGGCAGCCTGTCAACCCAGTGAAGCTCTCCCTCCCTGCCCATGCAGAGCCTCCTCATCCCAACTTCCCCTTCTTTCCTGGAATCCCCTGGGTGGCTCAGCAGGCACCAGGCCTTCATGATGCCGAAGGGAAGGGCCACAGCCACAGGCTGGGACTAGGAGACCTGGGCTCTGGTCACAGGCTGCATGTCCCTGGGGTAGGTCACTTCCCTCTCCATCCTCCTTCCCCATCGAGTCAATTCCCCCTGGGGCATTCAAAGGTGCTTTCCGGGCTGGGTTTCTCTGGCTGAGTCCAGGGCTTGGCGCTAGGTTAGAATTCTGGTTGAGCCCCGGGGTGGCCTCCTTTTGTGTCCGGATCCTAGTTTGGCCTGGTTTCCCCTTCGTGGATTCCTGCTCCCATTCGGGGTTTTGGATCAAGTCCAACCACCACCTCGGCGGCTAAGGCGGTGAAAGAGGAACACCGAGGTGTGGAGCGGGGCACCGTCCCCAGTCCCTGGGCCTCAGTTTCCCCATGCCCGCAGATCAAGCGAGAGCTGAGTGAGAACACGCCGCACCTGTCGGACGAGGCGCTGATGGGGCTGTCGGTGCGCGAGCTGAACCGGCACCTGCGCGGGCTCTCGGCCGAGGAGGTGACACGGCTCAAGCAGCGGCGCCGCACACTCAAAAACCGCGGCTACGCCGCCAGCTGCCGCGTGAAGCGCGTGTGCCAAAAGGAGGAGCTGCAGAAGCAGAAGTCGGAGCTGGAGCGCGAGGTGGACAAGCTGGCGCGCGAGAACGCCGCCATGCGCCTGGAGCTCGACGCGCTGCGCGGCAAGTGCGAGGCACTGCAGGGCTTCGCGCGCTCAGTGGCCGCAGCCCGCGGGCCCACCACGCTCGTGGCGCCAGCCAGCGTCATCACCATCGTCAAATCCACCCCGGGCTCGGGGTCTGGCCCCGCCCCCGGAGCGGACCCCGCCCACGGCCCGGCCTCTTGCTCCTAGTGCCCGCCCCCGCCATGCCCCAGCCACGCCCCTCCGGCTCCAGCTCCCTCCCCAAAGTGCCTGAGCGCCGCCTCTGTGCCCAGGCCCCATTTCTCTGCAGCACTGGCCCCTTGGTGCACACACACTCCCTCCGTGGGCCCTGTCTTCCTCTTGCAGCCCCCAAAACTGGGACCGAATGGCCCTGGGAAGGGGAACTTTAGTAGGTTGGGGATGGGACAGAGGTCTGGATCTGGGATCGCCCTTGGCTGAAAGTTTAGCCTTTTTAGATTGAGAGATACAGAGCCGGCTTAGAGAACAGCTGCTGGGGGAGAAGAGGGCACCCCTCATCTTGGAAACTGCTCTGATTGTGCCAATATGCCCTCCAAACCCTCCCAGGATTCAGAGCTAGGTTTGGCTGTCTGTGACTTACGGGCCGTCCTGCTGAGAGATTGCACTGAAGAGATGCCTCCACCTCTGGTTTAGGCCTGGGGGTGCCTGACCTTCCGAAACTAAAAGAGTGGGTAGGAAGACTAGTGAAACCCAGTTCACAGATGGGGAAACAGGCCCGAGGTCACATTTCACTTAGTGGTTGTGCTGGGACCAAAACCTGGGTTTCCTCACTGCTGCCCTAAGATTCCAGCTGTGGTTTTCAGGGGGACAGTGGATAGGGACTCAGAAAGGTGGTGGGAGGGCATCCCTGGCCTGGGAGACCGCTCGCTGCAAGGGAGGGGGAGAGAAGCAGAGGGAGAGAGAAGGTGACGTGGATGGAAGAGTGGGAAGGAGCTGGCCTGGTTCAGCCCTAGGCTATCCCTGCAGCCAGGGTGTCCGGGGGCTGGCCAGTCAGAGAAACGGGGCCATGGACTGCTGTGGCAAATAGGGAGACAAGGAGACAGACCCTGCAGTCCTACTACAGCCTGGAGTGGGGTCCTAAGAAGAAGGGTACCACCTCGACCCCTGTCAGTGACCACTGTGTGGTGGGGGCTGACCCCTGCCTTTGACTGTCATTCACCTGGGAAGCCCGGCCTCAAGTCCCTCCCCCAACACTGTCCACACTGCCCCTCCCCACTGTTTTATTTATTGCACGGATCTAAGTTATTCTCCCCAGCCAGAGCCTGAGCTCCTGTTCCCTGGGGAAAGTGGCGTATGGCCCTGAGCTGGACTTTATATTTTATATCTGCAAATAAATCACATTTTATCTTATATTTAGGGAAAGCCGGATAGCAACAACAAAAAATGTTTAAGCCAGGCACGGTGGCTCACACCTGTAATCCCAGCACTTTGGGAGGCCAAGGAGGGGGATCGCTTGAGTCCAAGAGTTTGAGACCAGCCTGGACAACATGGTGAAACCCCATCTCTACAAAAAATACAAAAATTAGCCATGCTTGGTGGCTCATCATGCCTGTAGTCCCAGCTACTTGGGAGGCTGAGGCAGGAGGATCACTTAAGCCCAGAAGGCAGAGGTTGTAGTGAGTTGAGATCACACCACTGCACTCCAGCCTGGGCAACACAGCAAAACCCTGTCTCAAAAAAAAAGTTTAAAAATATTGCCCGGCTCCTAGAATTTATTTATTTCCTGACTTACAGCAAGCGAGTTATCGCCTTCTGTATTTTGTAGACTTTCTAAATAAAGTCAAGTTCTTTTTCCACAGAGAATAAGTGTGTATCTTGGACTATCTTTGTTGGGGAGGGGTGTCTAGAATGGGTGTCTGCTTTCAACCCTGTAGGGCCTCTGGTGGTGGGGAGGGCTAGTGCACATCACCAGCTGTTGCATGGTGGGGTGGAGACGGCTACAGAGACCAGCAGTGCTGAAACTTCGATGCTTCCTTTTGGTTGCTTAGAGCACAGGAGCTCCTGGGGAAGACAAAGCCATGAACACAATGAAATTTAGAGCTACATTCTGGTGGAGCATGGTGGCTCACACCTGTAATCCCAGCACTTTGGGAGGCTGAAGCAAGAGGATTATTTGAGACTAGGAGTCCAAGATGAACCGGGGCAACACAGTGAGACCCCATCTCTACAAAAAATAAAAAATAATTATCCAGGTATGGTGGTACACGTGCCTATTGTTCCAGCTACTGGAGAGGCTGAGGTGGGAGGATCACTTGAGGCCAGGAGTTTGAGACCAGTCTGGGCAACATAGCAAGACCCCCATCTCTACAAGAAATTTAAAAATAAGAAAACAGGCTGGGCGCGGTGGCTCACATCTATAATCCCAGCACTCTGGGAGGCCGAGGCAGGTGGATCATTTGAGGTTAGGAGTTCAAGACCAGCCTGACCAACATGGTGAAACCCCATCTCTACTAAACACACATAAAAAAAAAAACACCCGAGTGTGGTGGTGCATGTCTGTAGTCCCAGCTACTCGGGAGGCTGAGACAGCAGAATTGCTTAAACCCGGGAAGCGGAGGTTGCAGTGAGCTGAGATCGCGCCACTGCACTCCAGCCTGGGTGACAGAGCGAGACTCCATCTCAAAAAAAAAAAAAAAAAATTAGCCATAGTGGTGTGGTTGAGCCCAGGAGTTCGAGGCTGCAGTGAGCTATGATTGCACCACTGCACAATCTAGGTGACAGAGACCCTGTCTCAAAAGAAATTTAAGGTTAAATTCCCTGGGCATCCCTTTAGTGACAGACACTGCCACCCAGAGAGGAACAAACCCAGATTTCGGAGTCATTTTTCCAGCACTTTCACACAGAGGTCTGATTTTCTACAGCCAAGTAGAAACAACTATCTTCCCTGTTTCAGAAGGCCCAAGGAGGCAGAGTGGCTTTCCCAGCCCCTGTCTGCAGACCTAACCCATAACCCTGTGTCTTGACCTAGGCCTCAAACTCACTAATTTCAACCCAATCTGCCAGCCCTTCTGGGGCACCCTGAAGGAGCAGTGGAGTGTACTGTGGTCTGTGGGTCATGGCAACTGGGGTTTGAATCTAGGTGTCTGTTCTTAGCTGTGGGATCTTTGGTATTTATTTGATTTCTCACAGCCTCAGTTTACCCATCTGTAAAATGAAGATGCTATGGGGCATGAGGCGTGAAAAACCCTGGGGACCCTGTGCTACAAGTTTTTTTTTTTTTGAGACGGAGTCTCGCTCTGTCGCCCAGACTGGAGTGCAGTGGCCGGATCTCAGCTCACTGCAAGCTCCGCCTCCCAGGTTTATGCCATTCTCCTGCCTCAGCCTCCCGAGTAGCTGGGACTACAGGCGCCCGCCACTAGCCCGGCTAGTTTTTCGTATTTTTTAGTAGAGATGGGGTTTCACCGTGTTAGCCAGGATGGTCTCGAGCTCCTGACCTCGCGATTCGCCCATCTCGGCCTTCCAAAGTGCTGGGATTACAGGCTTGAGCCACCACGCCCGGCCGGGCTGCAAGTTTTAACACTCAGAACACACATTTACAGTGGCACAGACCGAGGTGAGGTCAACTGTGGGGCTGGGTATGGGGCCAGTGGGGTAAGGCACCAGCTGGGCAAAGGTGCAGGATTTGAGTCATGGAAAGGGCCAAATCGCATAGGTCGGCCACGTCCACAGGGCTTTCTCCCCTTCTCAGGCTGGGGCTCGGTGCTTTCCCTGCCAAGACCATGACCCTGAAATACTGAGTTCAGTCCTGCAGCAGGGGCAGCAGGAAGCTGCGGGAGGACGCAGGACCCGCCTCGGGAGGCTGGCGGGAATTCCCCCACCCACGCTGCATTCCTGAGTGCTCCCGTCAGCAGCAAGCCAGGCCCTGAGAAGGCATGCAGTACCGGAGAGGCCAGGCACTGTGCCCACAGCCAGAGGCCCCCTGCCCCAGGGTCCCTGGCCCTGACGGTCCCAGGGTGGAGGATGGGCCCAGAGATGCAGGAAGCTTGTCTGGAAGGGGGATCCCAGGAAATCCTGCGAGAAGCCTGCAGGAGCGGGGCTGCCAGCATGTGGGCCCCATCGACCTGGCTGACCAAACAGGGAAGGAGCATTGACCACCTGCGGCCTGGCTGTCCTGGGGTGGGAGCTTCCTGGGGGTTGGGGAGACCCTTTGTCCGAGGGGGGCCTGGGCCTTGACCCTGGTCCCTGTCCATCTGAACCCCCATCACTTAAAGGTTACACACAGGAAGGAGAGGATTTCCTAAGCCGCCCCTGCCCACAGCCACTCCGCCCACTCCAAACCCAATACAGGGGGCGGGGAGGAGGAAGGAAAAACCTCAGCCACAGGCAGAGATTTCAATACAATCTATATTCTCTCATATATATATTCTTCCTCACTTTATTTGCTCACTTCTGTCACGCATTTAAAATGTCACAGAGACCAAAATAGAGTGGCTTTCTGGTGGAACTCATGGCAGTCATACAACAAGATACAAAACTAGGAGACTCTGTCTTCTCATACATCATACAATTAATTTTTCAAGTATTCTTTATGTACAAAGAGCTACTCTATCTGGAAAGAAAATTAAAAAAAAAAAAAAAAAGACAAGGTAGGTTATGCATCCTAAGGAGGAGGAGGGGATGGAGCGGTTGGGTACGTGTTCCCATCCCCATGACCCCAGGGACCGCTGATTCCCTGCCACTGAGCTCCCCCCACCCCACCCTCCACCCAAACAGCAACGCTGGGGCAGGTGAAGACCAGGGGATGGGAGTCAGCAGCACACTTTGGCCTGGAGGGAGAAGGGAAGCTATGTCGGAGACAGCTTGGTGAAAGCAGACGGCGGGGGCAGGGCCAGGGCTGGTCCTCAGCCTGTGTCTGCACCCACCTTCCCGGGTCAGGCCCCCCAAGACGGAGGGGGAGAGCTAGCCTCTGGCACCCACATGCAAGCCTCTGCCAGGAGGGAAGGAAGGAGGCCAGGAAGACAGCTAGGCCCCGACTCTCCTCACAGGTGGCAGGGAGGGAACCTGTTCATTCCAGGAAGGACCGAAAGAAAGAATCCCCAGTGAACACCGGCAGGGTCCCTCTCCCTTACCCTACCAGCTTCTCGAGGTGACTGCAGCCCAAACCCAGGGATAATCTGGGTTTTAAATGCCAGGACACTGCCTGTAGGGACATGTGTTGTGACACGAGGCTCTTCCTAAGTCAGGAGCTGGTATAAGCCCAGCCTGCCGGGGGCTCCAGCTCTGGAGGCCCCAGGTCTAGAGGTGTGGAGGGGGAGAGGAGGGGCTTGGTGGTCCTGAACACTCCTGAGGCCTGTCTGAGGGCTCTGGGCCCAGCACTGCAGGATCCTGTGAGCGCCAGCAGCTGAACGAAGAGCCCCAGGGAGCATGTGGGACAGACAGGGAGCCAGAGAGGGGCGCTTTCATATGTGACTAAGGCACAGAAGAGATGGGCCAGGGGCCGGATGGGGCAGAACACCAGGCCCTGTGTAGATGGGGGCCCCGAAAGGAGTCTGGGACCATTCCCCCACCTCTCAGCTCCCCACCGTGTGGCCACCCCTTCCAGCCTCCCTGCCAGACTGCCTTCCCCCGGAAGCTGGTCTGAAACATGGAGACTCAGACCTTTCCCCTGAAATGGGAGGGAGAAGCCCCAAAGAGAGAGAGGACCCAGCATCAGCCTGGAAAGGAGGGCTGGGAGCCCCTGAACCCTGGAGCAGCCAGGAAGCAAGGGCTCTGCCCAAAGCTATCGAGGAAGGACCCAAGTGAGCCGGCAGTGCGGGCTGTGGGCTGTCCTTGGTAGGCCAGGGGGAAGGGGCACGAGGCAGCCAGAGGTGTGGCCATGACGGGTGGGGACACCCAGGGGCCCAGAAGCCCCTGCTTCAACAGAACTGGTGCCCAGAGGCCCCTGAATGCCCTTTCTGGGTGGGGCCTGTGACTCCCAGTGTCTGGCTCTGATCCTTGCAGCATGCCAGGGAGGTCAGGAGGGGAGGACCACAGAGCGCCCACACCCCCGCTCCTGCCCAGGGTGAGGTGAATCTAGCACTGGACAAAGGGGGACAGGGGAGGGATGGAGGCGGGAAGAGCCCAGGTCAGACAGGGTATTGCACGGTGTGTGTGGGGGCCACGGCTTGCCGACCTCAGCCTGAGAGTCTCGCGGGGAGAAGGGGCTAGAAGGCTGCAGCCGCTGGTCCACACACAAGCATTGGGGCTGGGCGCGGCTGGTCCCAGCATGCCCCCAGCACAGGATGGGCAGCCGGGGCATGAGCCTTGCTCCCAGTGTCTTCTGCCCTCGCCCGGGCAGTGCAGGCTGGGCCGTGTATAAATATTCCTGAAGGCCCATGGGCGATCCTGGCTGTCCCCGGTTCCTCTGGAAGCGACATGTGAGTGTTTCTGGTCCAATAAATAAATGGCGGCATGAGTGCTGTGCCAGCTGCCTACTGGCCTGGTGGTGTGGCTGGAGGTGGGGCACAGCCTGACCATGGCTACGGCGCCAGCACTTCTGCCACTACAGCCCGCACCTAGAACTCATCATCAGAGCTGAGCAGGAGAGTCTTCTCGTTGTCGCGGGCGCCACTGAGGCTGTGGGAGCGGGAGAGGCCGTGGGCGCCACCACGCCAGGCGGGCCCAGGCTCCAGGGTGGAGTGCTGCGTGTACTGCTGGTAGGCGGGTGAGAAGTTGTGGATGGCGTCCTGCACGATGTCGTGCGGGCTCATGGTCTCCTTTAGGCTGCTGGAGATGCTCTTCATGGGGGCGCAGCGGCCTGCCGGGCAGGGGGCGGGAGGGGCCGGTGAGGAGGCTGCTCAGCCCCTGCCCATGATCCTGGGACAGACCCCCCCAGCCCAAAGCTGTGCCCTTCCACCACCCCTTCTGGGGCAGAGAATGGGGCCCAGGATATGAGAAGGGGCAGGAAAAAATGGACTCCTTTGGCTGAGGAGCCCCAAGGGGAGGCTCAACTGTGAAGAGGAGCAGATGTAACCCCCCACTGGGAGCCGGGCCGGCTGGGGGAGGGACCGAGGCTAGAGACTGGCGAGCTATGGGCAGTGAGCCTGGAATGCCCCAGAGAGGCCAGGGCAGGCTCAACCGACTGAAGTCGGGGCGTGTGGGGCCAGAGGGCCTGGAAGCCAGGGGTGCCCTGTTCCACAGGCGCCAGACGCGTCCCCCACCACCTGGGGAAGTGCTGTTGCTCCCTCCACTCTGGAGAGTGGGCCAGGGGATGGCCCCATCAGGACCAGGCTGGCCTGCACCCCCAGGACAGCAGATGCGACTCACTGGCTCCCTCTAAGAGGGCTTCCTCCTCATCTCCTCTAATCAGTCATCCCGTCCTCGCGGGCTCAGAGGGGAAAAGCGGCCCAGGACACAAAACCTGGACGTAAGGGACAAGCCTAACTCCGGAACCCAGGATTCCTGACTCAGCTTGTGAACTCTTGGAAACATCGTGAAATGCCCCGATACCCCATGAAGAGCACTGTGACCCCAGAAGAGGGCGGGGCACATTCCAGAACGAGGGACCAGGACGGAAGCAGGCAAGCTCTACAGAGGGTGGCCCTTGGCAGGTGCTCTGGGCATTCTCACCCAGGGGTGCCAGTGGGGAGGAGATGAGAACACAGAGGAGCTACAGAGAGAGGCATGCCAGTGACAGTGACCAGAACTGACGTGCAGGACAGACATGCAGACCAAGAGCGGGACCTACCGTAAGGGCCGTATGTTGGCACTGCCCACGGCCAAACCCCGGGCAAAAGCAGGGCAAGGGGGTGGGGAGAGAAGCCGAAGAAATAGAGAAGACAAGAGACCGCTGAGTGAACAATGTGTGCCCACCACCGAGGCCCACCAGCACGACACACCACACACCCTGCCCCCGCCCCCCCAGGCCCCCACAGGGCACCCAGGAAGCTCCAGGTGCCTCCTGGGGCTTGGCAGGGGGATATCCACGGAGGGATGACTCCTCCCCTGCTGTTCACGCCAACAGGAAACATCGGCTGGCGGCTGAGTTCCGCCTCCACGTCTAGGTCAGGACGTCCCATCCCCACTTCTTCCCAGGCTAGCCTGGGGCCACATCTGCACTCACATTTTTACAAACCTCACAACACTTCCCAGACCAGGACATGGAGGCTCAGAGGGAGGGGTTACGATCGCACAGCTGAGCCAGCTCTGCACCCAAGCCTATCCTGAGGGCTAAGGGTCTGGGCCTGGGTTAGAGGGTAGCAGGGGGCTCAGGACCAGTGCGGAGGCAGAGGAGGACAAGCGGCTTCCCTGGCCGGGTGCGGGTATGTCTAGGGGTGGCGTGTGGAGGGACAGCTCAGGCTGGGCAGCAGAGACCCAATGGGGCAGGAATGGTTCTTTGCCACGGCCCCCCCTTGCCCCTTGGGGTGGCCCCAGGCCCAAGGACGATGTTCCTGTGGGCATAGGGTATGCCAGACCAGGTCCAAGGGACATTGCCGTCAATGCTGGGTGGGTGTTTGCTAGGTCCTTCCAACTGGGCCATCAGCTGGCAAGCCCTGGCCTCTATGTACCTGCTCTTTGGGCCACAGAGTAGGTCTTCCCCAACCAGGGAAGGCACAGAGGAAGGGGGTGGGAAGTGGGCCGCAGAGCCCCGCTGCAGGCGGACATTTCTACAATCACACTGCCCACCACGGAGCCCGTGTGCGCCTGCAGGTAGGCCCTGGGGAAGCGGGTTTCTTGCCTCCAGCCACTCGGGCAGACAGCTGGCAGCAGCCAGGCTCCTGGGTAGATGTGTCAGAGAAGGAGGCTCCCCTCTCCCCAGTTCCTCCTGCCCCTTCACTGGCTCAGTCATTCTCAGGCCTTCCCAGCCTCCTCATCCCCACCCTCCAAGGACAACCCCCTCTGCCCAGTGGCCAGAGGCAGCCCTTCCGGCCCACTGGAGCGTCTCGGCAGCAGCACATTCACACCACCCCGGGAGTGCTTAAAGCACAGAACTCTCAGAGCACACAGCCTGCCAGCCCAGACCCATTACAGCGGCATCTCCCAGGGTGGGGCTGGGTATCAGCCCTTTCAAAAGCTCTCCAGGGCATTTTCCAGTACAACTGGGGCTACTTACCACTGTTCTAGCAAGAAGGAAGATTCGCAGGTGTAAAAGAAAGCTGTTAAAACCTATTACCATCCGAGTCTGTTTCTCAGAAGTATTCTTTTTTTAAAACATAGTGTATGAGATGAAGGAATTACAGGACAAAACGGTAAGCACAGGGGTGGGTGTCAGAAGCCCGAGGGAATTTGTTCATTACAGTCTCTGTCTGTATCATCCCTGGGTCTCCACACTGGGACCTGCTGTAAGAGACAGGTGGCCTGAGCTTCCAGGACCGAATTGGTAGTGCTGGTGGCACCTGCTCTTCCCCGACCTCTGTGGCCCCATTTCTGCACATACAGTGGGGATCCCATGCCCTGACCCAGCCGCACCTGTAGGATGCTGGGAGGTGGGAGGGCCCTGGGATGTTTGGGGCTCCCTGCTTCTCTCAGTGGGGGTCGCCTAGGACCCTGGCTCATACCTTGTGCGTCCAGTCTCTTGTCAGCATAGACCTTGTAGGTGAAGGCATGCCGCAGGGCCAGGGCTGCAAAGAACATCTCCACGCAGATGATGAAGTCCTGGTAGCCAGCAGCCACAGTGCCCTCGCCCACCGACACGCGGGCCGAGTGGATTTTGGGGATGGCCCCACACTTCTCCAGGATGGCCAGGAGCATGCCTGGATGAGGAGGCATGGGTGTCTGGACCCAGACTGGTCCTGTTCCTGGTGCCCCATCTTCCACAACGCCCCACTCAGCTACCCACACGCCCCAGTAAGGACGTAAGCAGGGCCACAGCTGCTCCTGTAGGGCAGGAGTAGTGACACAAGGCCACAGCCTCGGAAACCCCGCTCTCCCAGCTCTTTGCCAGCCACCAAACTGAGATGTCAGCGATTATGCAGGGTCTCCTAGGCCCTCCCATCCATGTAGCGGCCCCGCCAAAGCTCCCCCATCCCCTGGGAAAGGCCCTTGAGGGCTCAGATTTCACCCCCAGCAAGTGCTCAGTGGGCTCAGGCCCCGCTAAACAGGCCCCACGGGCACCAAGGACCATAAGCAGAAGGGGCAGCAGGAAGCACAGAGGACAGGGCAGCATGTGCAGCCTCGAGGCGCTGGGAGGGGGCTCACCTTGCCAGAAGGAGAGAAAGATGACAGACTTGACCATGAAGAACTTGAGGACAGGGCTGTAGGGGCTAAGCAGCTCCCGGGTGGCAAAGTAGAAGAGGAAGAGGGCGTAGAGGGCCAGGCTGACGGAGATGTTGTAGATGATGGTCACGTAGAGGTAGCCGCTGGTGACGCTGCAGGACGGGGAGCATTTTCTGGCTGGGACAGACCCTTGGAGGGAAGGGGCTCTCCTCAACTGCACCACACACAGTCCCCATGGCTCTTAGCCCCATATGTCCAGCAGAGCTCAAAAAGCCACTGAAGGGGTCAGAGGGGGTGATCAAAGCGACAGACGGGGGTGGGGGTGTACGGGGTGCGTCTGCAGGCCAGACCAGCTCTGCTGCCTCTGCGTGACTCATGGACTTGTCTACGCCCTGGTGCCCACACTCCTAATGCCGGACACCAGTGTGGAAGCCAGGGCTGAGCTGGAGGCCATAGCCTGACAGGCAGATAACAGGCATCAAAGTGGGTGACACTGCTCAGCTCTGCTGCCTTTTCACTCGGTCGGCTGCATCCCCCTGACCTCCCTTTGCTCACCTGCCCTGGTAGGGCTGTTGTGCAGTTCACAGACAGTGTGTGCCAAGTGCTTCAAAGCACAGGGCTAGACACATGGTCACTTTTTTTTTTTTTTTTTTTTTTTTTTTGAGAGACGGAGTTTTGTTCTTGTCACCCAAGCTGGAGTGCAATGGTGTGATCTTGGCTCACCACAACCTCCGGCTCCTGGGTTCAAGCGATTCTCCTGCCTCAGCCTCCTGAGTAGCTGGGATTACAGGTACCTGTCACCATGCCCGATTAATTTTTTGTATTTTTAGTAGAGATGGGGTTTCACCATGTTGGCCAGGCTGGTCTTGAACTCCTGACCTCAGGTGATCCACCAGCATTGGCCTCCCCAAGTGCTGGGATTACAGGCGTGAGGCACCGCGCCCAGCCACATGGTCATTTTCACTAAGCCCAGAATGAAATGCGTGTGGTCAATTTACACAGCAGGGGCTTATGTACCTGTAGACTTGAGCCCACCTCTTGGGGCTCTGACCCTCTCGCTCCCTGCCTCAGCAGTGGTCACTGTCCCCTTGTGGCCCATCCCTTCGCGGTACCACTCTGCAGCCAGAATGTGACTGCTGCCAATGGTTCACTCCTGGGCCGGCAGCAGGGCCAACTGCAAGGGTGTCCACTGCTGGGCTCGGACTTCAGGGGGGTGTGAGCACCAGGCACCCAGGAAGGTCACAGCTGTGCGGCCACTCTGGCCGCCCCCTTCCCCGAGCCAAGGCACCAGCCTGTGCCAACACTCCTCCCACACACCCCGGGGAGCACCCGCTGCTTACTCAAAGTCCCCATCCCGGTACTTGCCGAAGGCCTGGAGGACCACAGTGCTGACCGCCATGAGTGGCTTCACCACACAGAACTGCAGGGTGGCCTGTAGGGGGGAAAAGGAGGTCGAGTGTGGAGGAGGAATGCAGAAGGCATGAAGCAAGCTCTGCTTCTGGCAGCCAGAACTGTGCCGGATGGAGGGACAGTGAGGATGAAGGGGATGAAGGGGACAGAGAGGACGGACAGAGGGGACAGAGGGGACAGAGGGGACGGAAGGGACAGAGGGGACGGGGGGATGGAGGGACAGTGAGGATGAAGGGGATGAAGGGGACGGAGGGGACAGAGGGGATGGAGGGGACGGAAGGGACGGAGGGGACGGAAGGGACGGAGGGGACGGAAGGGACGGAAGGGACGGAGGGACGGATGGAGGGGTTGGAGGGACGAAGGGATGGAGGGGATGGAAGGATGGAGGGGATGGAAGGATAGAGGAGATGGGGGGATGGGGGATGGCTCTGTGTCCTGCTCCCAGGGGACTGCTGTCTGCACGGGGCAGAGGGCAGAACATACAGGAGATGCAGCCCACGCAACGCCGTGTGTGAGATGAACATGTGGAGGAAGGAAGGAACAGTGTGGCAGGGCATGATGGAGGCGGGGGACAGGAGATGCACACAAGGAAGCTTCTCGAGCCATGACCATCAGGAGGGTGCCGGAGACGAAAAGTTCGACAGGCAGAGGGGGCAGCTTGCACCAAGGCCCCGAGGTAGAGGGTGGACAAGTGCAAGGGGCCGCGTACTGGAGAGGTGGCTGAGGAGATGGACAGGGCCAGGTCCTAGAGACCTTGGTGCCTGGAGCAAGGCTGGGGCCCTGCTCAAGGAACCAGCCACCGCGGAGCCGGCACAGGTGAGGGCCTCCTCCCATCCTCTATGTCCACCCCCTGTCTGGTTCCTGGCCCCACTCTCTGGGTCTGGGTCCAGGGTTTCTGGTGAGCAGAGGTCACTCTGAGGATGGAGGTGACTCAGGAAATGTAGCCCCAGAGCACGTGGACTCCAGTCTCGAAATCTGAGTTTGAACTCTGGGGACAGCTTGGGCAGTCACTTGGCCTCTGAGCACAGACTCCCTGGTGAAAAGGACGTAGTCACTCCCCACACCACAGGGCCACTGCTGCGGGGTGGCACAGCCAGGAAGTTCAGTGTCTTCTCGGGAGTCTCCCGCCTCTGTGCATGCACTAACGGCGCCTGCTAGTTGGCTGAGCCACGGAAAGAAATTCCTCAGCCAGGTTTTCCCGATTCCCTACGGGAGGACCCGTGGTGCCCATAACATCACTAGTATCACCACTATCTTGAAAGCAAATAAATCTAAGCCCTAAGGCCCCTCCTGAGGAGCTGGGGGGTGGTTAAATCCAATCCAAAAGGCTCAGCTAGTGTAGCTACAAAAAGGACGAGGAGCCTGGAGCGGGAACAGTGATCTGTGGAACCTGCAGCTTCTGCCCCAACCGGGGATCTGAGCCAGGCTTGCAGGGGAGCCCCAGGCAGCCCGCACCATGGGGCTGCCATACGGAGAGGCATGTGTGATGGGGCAGACGTGTAGTCCCACTCTCAGAAAGCCCCAAAGAACGTCCCTGGGCCTGTCATCCCGCCTAGAAGAAGTGGGACTGGCACCTTCTGGGGAAAAGGGAAGAGCGGCAGTTTGCGTGAGTTCTAGTTATGAGCCTGGGAAAGGGGAAGAGCGGTAATTTGAGTGAATTCTCGTTATGAGCCTGGCAGCAGGCTGCTGCTTCCCTGGGTCAGTTCACCTGGTACTCATGACAGCCCCCTGACGTGGGTGCTATCATTATCCTCATGGTATAGATGAGGAAACTGAGGCACAGAGAAGCTGAAGCAGCAGCAGCAGAGCGCAGGCCAGTAGGCCCCAGAATCATCACCTCACCATACCCTGGACCAGTCAGCAGTTCCCAGGCTGGGCTGGACATCAGAACCCCCCGGGGAGTTTTAGACACGTGCCAGGTTCCACAGCTCCATTCCAGAGCTTCTCCTGCGGGCTAGGGTAGTGAGCGGGTGATCTCTCCTGCGGGCTAGGGTAGTGAGCGGGTGATCTCTCCTGCGGGCTAGGGTAGTGAGTGGTGATCGGGAATCTCTGCTTTAAGTAGGGAATCTCTCCAGAAGATCTGGATATTGAGCGCTGGCCCTGAGGAGTCAAAGGCCTGTCTCTGTGCCTCCAGGACAAAGCTGTGGGGTGTGCTCTCTCGCCTTGGTAGAGAAAGGAAGAGGCCTCTTTCGTTCTCTTACTTCTTGTATCTCTCCCTGCCACTGCCAGGAACAAGAGCAGAACATTTGAGCCCACAGGGCTGGGGAATAATTTCTAACAAGGCCACCCTAGCTAACAATCATGAAATCAAAACTTTGTAGACAATATAATCATCAAACAAGGCAGTGAGTCACAGCTGGCCGGAACCTGGGTGGCTGCACCAACTGGTAAACAATGGCTCTCAATGCCCCACCCTGAACCCAGGATAGTTTTAACTCTTTCCCTGCAGGTCCGGTGGTGAGATTCTGAATTTAGGAACATGCAAAGGAAGGAAGGTCTGGAAGCAGAACTGGAGACTTGGCATAGCCAGGCAGAGGCTTTGTGGGTGTGCCTGCCTTGTGGCCTCGGCCCTGCATAGAAGGGAGCAGCAGGCCCTGCCCTCCCTGCCCAAGCCACAGTGACTTGGCTGTGGGTTTCGTATCCTTTTGTGACTATTGTTGGTGAAGCTGGAGAGGCTGACATGACAGAGCCCCTATGGGGCCCCAGAGGAGACTAGGTCATGAAGACTGGGCGTGATCCCCTCCGACTCTGCCTCCCTGAACAGGAGGCTGTGGGCTCCGCCACGCCGGGCTGAAAGCTCTACATCCATGACCTCATCTGATCCTCACAACCATCTCTCGAGAGGAGTATCATTACACTCATTTTACAGTGGAGGAAACTAAAGCTCAGAGAGGGTAAGTCAATTATCCAAGGTCACACAGTCAGAAGAAAAGTTGGAAATCAGGCTCGGATGGTCAGACACCCAGGCCCACACAGAGTGACCCACCACACTGCCTCCACCCAGGTTACTCTAGACCACACGGAGGTCAGCCCAGGAAGCTAGAGTGGCTGGACTGCCAACCAGGAAACGCAGGGAGAGATGGCACAGGCCTGTTCTGGCATGTGTCTTTAATGCCAAAACCCTCCTGCCCCCTAGCTGCAGCTGACGAGAAGTTGTCAAATGGAGGTTCTAGAATCCCCATGCACTTCTTCTGATTCTCACACACACCAAGACTTAGTCACACGAGCGAGAGTCTGGGCCCAGCTCTTGCCCACAGTGCAGCAGACACTCCCAGGATGCCGGTCGCTGCCCCTCCAAGCACACCCTGCTAATGTGGTGCCTGCCTAACAGCTTCGGGGGCTGGGTGCTGGGGGCCTGGGGGCCCTCATAGGAAAGGGAACCTCTTCAGGTGGGGCCCAGGGCAGCCCAGGGCAGGGTTTCCCAGTCCCCACCCTCCTCCTAACCTAGGCAGCTGCTGGGGGCACACACCTGTTTGCAGAACCGCAGAAATCCGATGGAGTAAGTCTTTCCCCAGAGGCAGCAGGTGCCATACACACAGCTGGACCTGGAAGAGACAAGCATAGGAGGCAGCAGCGGTGAGTGAAGAGCCAGGACTTAGGAACGGTGGGGTGGGGAAGGCCGCCCTCCCGTCCATCCAGAGGAGCTGGGGCACACATCCCGGGCAGACTTTGAACCCGAGGCCAAGCACAGGGAGAGGTATGGCAGGGCATCTGCACGTGCCATAGGCGGAGGGACACAGGGCTGCACTGGCCCTGGGGTAACAAACCAACTTGGAAAGCTCTGAATGTAAAAACTGCAGGAGGCAGAAACAGACAGGAAAGCACTAAGACTGAGACAGGGAGAGAGACAGAGAATGAGCGCAGAGGCCCTCCTAAATGCCAAGAATGGCTCAGGAAATGTGGCGAGGCACAGCAGGTCAAGGTCACGGGCAGAGATGGTCTGTGTCCAGCTGGTGCCAGGACAGCTCCAGGTACACAAGGCCCAGGAAACGGGGTGGTTTAGGGCCCCAGGAAGACTCCATACTCACTCAATGGGTTTGCCTCTGATCTCCGACATGATGGAACTTTCTCCTCCTAGGTACTCATAGCACAGGCTCAGGAAATTATAGATGACCAAGGCTGCGAAAACAGTGTCCAGGGGAAACCAGTCAAATCAGCAGAATGGGTCCACAGATGCTGGGATTCTAAACGGCAATGGAGGTGAAAGAGCCACAGCCGTGCGTGGCAACAGGGAGGAGCCTGGGGGACATAAGGTTGTGCAAAAGGAGCCTGTCAAGAACGCACACAGCTGACCTTCCGCTCCTAAGTTCAAATTCCGGCACACCTAAATTATCTTACCCAGGGATGCACCCCTACACTGGCATAATACTACAAAGGGAAGCAAGGAAGGGACTGCCATGAGGTCAGGGTTATGTGGGGAGGCCGGAGAAGGCTGAGGTAAGGGTGGGCACTCAGGTTTGGGAGGGCTGGCAGTGTCGACCCTGGGGTGAAGCAGTATTGGCTTTATTAGTTTTTCTGGGCGCAGTGGCACGCGCCTGTGGTCCCAGCTACTGCTGAGGCAGGAGGACGGCTTGAGTCTGGGCGTTCTGGGCTGTAGTGTGCTATGTCGATCTGGTGTCTGCACCGAGACTGGTAGCAGTATGGTGATCTCCTGTGAGTGGGGGATCACTAGGTTGCCTAAGGAGGGGTGAACCAGCCCAGGCTGGAAACAGAGCAAGTGAAACTCCGGAGTGGGATCGCACCTCTGAATGGCCACCGCACTCCAGCCTGGGCAACATAGCGAGACCTCATCTCTAATGCATTTATAAGTAAATATTTGTCTTACATACTTGTGTGATATAGATCACAATTTTATAAGATAACAACAAAACAGTCTCTAAGAAAATCTTGGGAGAAATTGCAAGCAGGAATGAGAGCGCAGAACCTTCATCCAGTCAACCACCTGTAGCGGTATCGGAATACGCACGGCACTATGAGCTACAACAAAGCACACAAGCAGCACAGAACACAGTGCCGAAACCTCGGGAAGCTTAGGCTGCTCATTCTAAATTGGGACTCGGCTCAACATCTCCACAAAGACCCAAAATTTGCCACAGGGAGTGATGGCACAGCACGTCTGCTGTACATGTTGATGCTATAAATACAGCAACACGCTGTAACGGGTCTCCTGGTCAGGGGGTTTCTGCTGGGTCAGCAAAATGAAGGTTGCTGCCTGCAGGTGCTAGAGGCAAATGGATATACCAGGATGGAGGAGAGCGTGGAGAAGAGGAAGAAGAGGGGTGCAGCAGAGGGTACCCAAAAGGAAAGAACGCAAGAGGAAGAGCCAGAGCGAGGACATGGGAATGAGGATGGGCATCCAGCAAAGGCACAAGACCAAGGGGAGGGGCAGAACAGGGTCAGGGGAACAGGTGGAGGGAGCCACAGTGGACCTGCAGCCAGAGGGCTCCTTCTCATCCCATCCCGCCAGCCCCTGCAGCATAAAGTCCTTTAAGGCTCCTGGGTGCTGCCCAGCTTGGCACTTGGTCTTTCGATGGGTGACCTGGTCCCTGCCCATGCTTCCGCCGCTCCTGAGCAGCACTAATGCTGCGCTTCTCCCCAGAGCAGGTTCTCTACCCTTCGGTGCTTCTGCACTCCCAGATCCCAGAGGCTCCAGAGCCCTTCCCGCTGTGCTCTCAGGATCCATCAACCCCCGCTGGACAGCACCCAGTGTGACGAGTCCCCGGTGACCATCATGGAATTGAGTGCCCTCCTACCCATGGAACCTGATTTGCAGACACTTCCCAGCGCTTCCCACCCTGTGTCATAATGACCGTCTCCTCCTCTCCTTCCTCAGGACACAGGCGCCACTTGTGGCACACACGGGGCACACCACAACTGTTTCACTGACTGAACTGGGGCGTGGAAAGCCCTGGTGATGCTTTTTAGGCAAAGCTGGCCTTCAGCAATTTGGAAAGGAACATATTTGCGGCATTTTATGCAACTCACGGTTGCCCTAACCCATTAAGCGTTCCCATCTTCAGGTGACATCCACATATAATATCCATGAAGAAACAGATGGTTATTTTACACTAGTGTGTTTCTTTTTTTTTTTTTTTTTTGAGACAGAGTCTCTCTCTAGCTCCAGGCTGGAGTGCAATGGCGCCATCTCTGCTCGCTGCAAGCTCCGCCTCCCGGGTTTACGCCATTCTCCTGCCTCAGCCTCCCGAGTAGCTGGGACTACAGGCGCCCGCCACCGCGCCCGGCTAATTTTTTTGTATTTTTTAGTAGAGACGGGGTTTCACTGGGTTAGCCAGGATGGTCTCAATCTCCTGACCTCGTGATCCGCCCGTCTCGGCCTCCCAAAGTGCTGGGATTACAGGCTTGAGCCACTGCGGCCGGCCCTAGTGTGTTTCAGTAGTAGTTATCTGCACAGCCATGATAAGTGGATACAGATAAAACCATGACTGAAGCTCCTCCCTATATGTCCCCCAGTGCTGACTACACCTTGTTGTGACTGTCCCTTTGCCCTTCACACACATACAGCAGAGGTATGCGATGTGTGTGAGCCTCTCTGGGTTCAGTTTCCTCATCTATCAAAGGGGATCACAGGAGCACCAACTTGGCAGGTGGCTGTGAAACGTGAGCATCAAAGTGCTCAGAAGCGCGTCCGGGGCGCGATGCGCTGGGTGTTGGCTGTCATGACCATTACTGTCTATCTGCTGCCTGCAGGGCCAGGAGCCCCTAGACAGGGCTGAGGGCCGTGTGTACTGCCTGCCTGTGCTGGAGGCAGCTCAGGATGTCTCAGGACCGACGAGTCTCCACCAATCTCCAGATGACTCTTCACCAGCAAGAACTATGGAGCGAAGGGAAAGGGGTGGGCATTAAGCCAAACGTGATATCAGCCTGTCAGTAACCTCTGTTCAAAACCTCACAAGGCCAAGCACAATGACCGTGTCCATTCTAAGCCGGGTCCAGCTATATCGTGACAGTTGTATTTTCTTTTTTGTTTGTGTGGGTTTTGTTTTTTATTTTTTTGAGACAGAGTCTCACTCTGTTGCCCAGGCTGGAGTGCAGTGGCGTGACCTTGGCTTACTGCAACCTCCACCTCTAGGGTTCAGTGATTCTCCTGCCTCAGCCTCCCAAGTAACTGGGATTACAGGCATGTGCCACCACACCCAGCTAATTTTGTATTTTTAGTAGAGACAGGGTTTCACCATGTTGGCCAGGGTGGTCTCGAACTCCCGACCTCAGGTGATCTGCCTACCTCGGCCTCCCAAAGCGCTGGGATTATAGGCGTGAGCCACTGCGCCCAGCTGACGGTTGAATTTTTTCTTTTCTTTTTTTTTTTTTTTGAGGCGGAGTCTCGCTCTGTCGCCCGGACTGGAGTGCAGTGGCCGGATCTCAGCTCACTGCAAGCTCCGCCTCCCGGGTTTAGGCCATTCTCCTGCCTCAGCCTCCCAAGTGGCTGGGACTACAGGCGCCCGCCACCTCGCCCGGCTAGTTTTTTTTATTTTTTTAGTAGAGACGGGGTTTCACCGTGTTAGCCAGGATGGTCTCGATCTCCTGACCTCGTGATCCACCCATCTCAGCCTCCCAAAGTGCTGGGATTACAGGCTTGAGCCACTGCGCCCGGCCGACGGTTGAATTTTCTAAAGATTGCCACACCCCGTGATGCTGACACCCCACCTCTGAGAGGTGGGGTCCTGTACCCTCCCTTTGCATTTGGTGGACCTGAGTGACTACAGCCAAAGTGATGTTTCATGACATCTGATGTAGGCGTTAGAAAAGGCCTCTTTCCTCTGGCTCTTCCTTGAGTGCCTGTCCTTGCACCCAACCACCATGCAGGGGGGAAGCATGAGCTAGCCTTTGGAGACACTGCACAGAGAGGCTCATGTGAGGGAACCGAGGCCTTCAGCTGACAGCCAGCATCAACTGCCAGGCACACAAGGGAGCGAGCCTTCAGGTGATCTGCCCCGGCCTTCACACTCTCCTGCCAAGGCCCAGAGGTCACGGAGCAGGGACGAACTACCTCCCCCACGCCCAGTCCAAATTCTTGACCTATAATATCCGTGAAGAAACTGGATGGTTGTTTTACACTTGTGTGTTTTGGCAGTAGTTATCTGCACAGCCATGGTAAGTGGAATACAGATAAAACCACAACTGAAGCTCCTGGGTCATGCAGTGACCGCTCACGCCTGCATGCAATGGTACATTCTAGTCCCTCTGCTCACCCGAGAGGCAGACCCTGCTGAGATGCCGCCTGCTCTGTCCTGCACCCCGCTTACTTCACATACCACCCCTCTCTGGGCTCTGCCTGATCCTTCTGGCACAAAAGCAGCATCAAGTAAGGTAAAGAGCCATGGGCTCTGGAGCCAGCCTGTCTTGGTGTGGACTGTGGTCCCACCTCTTAGGAGCTGTGTGGCCTCAGGCAAGTGTCTTAAGCGCTCCATGCCTGAATTTCCTCATCTGTAAGCGGGATAACTCCTTCCTTGGTGGGGTGAGGGGCTGTGAACGTGCAGAGCCTTGGATGAGCTGAGCGCACAGGCAAGAGTCCACGGTGTGTTGTCTACTGCTTTTTCCAGGCCGTAAACTCCTTGCAGGCAATCTCACCTCCAATGACTACCGGAGGGCCTGGCAGCTACAAACACGCAATCAACACTGAAGGAAGGAACAGACAGACGTACATGGGCCATCTCCCCAGGGGAGCCTGCCATGACAACAGGCTCAGGGAGGGCAGGAGGGGACACCCCACTTTCATTCCAACACTGGAGGAGCTCCTCTCAGAGGCTGGCTCCAAGATCATCAGCTTTCCAGTCTCCAGTGACAAAACCCTCCAGGGAAGCCACAGGGGTCCCAGGCCCATGAGCTCCCTCTATCTGGAAGCTCCCTCCCGGGCAAGCCCATCCCTGCAGTCCTCTCCCGAGAAAGGCCTGGCACCTGGGTTCGTGTCCTTTCTTGCATCAAACCACACGTCAGCAGTCAGCACACTTTTGAATGACGTGGCCGAGGTCCATCCGTAACCGGCTCTGCACACAACTGATCAAAATCATCAAATGTCATCATCTCTCTCAGTTCAAGATTCTTGACCTTTTGGAGGTGCTCTGGGGCCAGCCAGTCTATAAAATACCAATTTACTGACAGCTCCCTTTAAAGAATCATTAGTGAGTCGATAATTGACTCCCTAATTATTGGAGAAGATGAGACAGAATCTCCTCAGACGTGACACAACTGGCCCAAGCCCGGCCCCACTGACCAACTAGACACATCAGTTTCCCTCCTGGAAAGTACAGAGCCATGTGAACCACCACCTCCAACATCCCAGCAAAGATGTTTAAATGGAAAACTCAACACATCCCCTGGAAACAAACACAAAGATGTGTGCCCTGGATGTAAGAAGAGCAGAGAAGCTGAGACGGGGCTGGAGGGAGGGTGCTTGGCCGGGAAGCTCACTGCCCACCACCCTTCCCACCATGGCTCCAGTACCAGACCCCTGAAGAGGCCTCAGAGACACACAATGACTCTACACCTCCCTAAATATCCACCACAGCTGGTGTGCCAGGCTCTGTGCTAAGCCCTGGGGACTCATAAATGATCAAGAAGCCCTCAGGCCAAGTCCAGAGGGCAGCAACCAGCGTGAGGGCCCGGAGAGCCTCTCTCTCCTGGCCTGGACAATCAGGCTGTGGCCTCTCTGGAGGGTTTTGTCTTTGGAGACTGAAGAGTTGATGGCCTTGGGGCCAGCCTCTAGGAGGAACTCCTCCAGCATTGGAATGAGAGTAGGCTGTCCGTCCCCCACCCCCAAGCCCCCCCTGGAACTTTCTGCCCCACTCTAGATACCAAATCTTAAACTACAGACAAACGCACACTATCAGGAGAGAAGGACCAGGATGAACACAAAACAAGGA
The DNA here is from genome assembly GCF_000951035.1 of Colobus angolensis palliatus. Classification (NCBI taxonomy): domain Eukaryota; kingdom Metazoa; phylum Chordata; class Mammalia; order Primates; family Cercopithecidae; genus Colobus; species Colobus angolensis. Next base: position 3,225,640 of record NW_012120154.1, on the reverse strand, counting down.
CTGTGCTGAGGATGAGAAGACATCAGGGGTCACTCTCCTAATAGACGTGACAAGCACCTTGTTCCCAGGGTCAGATGGGACTCCCAGGGGCAGATCCCAGGACTGCAGCTCAATATACTCAATATAAAAAACCATTTCCTTTTTTTTTTTTTCTTTGATGCAGGGTCTGTTGCCCAGGCTGGAGTGCACAGACGCGATCACGGCTTACTGTAGCCTTGACCTCCCAAGCTCAATCGATCCTCCCACCTCAGCCTCCTGAGTAGCTGGGACTACAGGTACGTGCCACCATGCCTGGCTAATTTTTGCTTTTTGTTTTTTTTTGTAGAGACAGGGTTTCGCCATGTTGTCCAGGCTGGTCTTGAACCCCTGAGCTCGAGTGATCTGCTGGTCTCAGCCTCCCAAAGTGCTGGGATTAAGGGCATGAGCCACTGTGCCTGGCCTACCATTTCTAATGGGCAGAGTCCAGAGATGGAAGTCGTGAGCTTGCTGCCAACAGAAGCAATCAGGCTGGGCAACCCCTCAGCAGACTTTCTAAAGGGGTCCTTTCCAAACCCAAGGCTCCAGGCTTCTCCTTCGTGACCTTTCTGTCCCTTGCGGATCCTGTTTATTCCTGTTTCTCACCACCCCAAATGCTGCTTCTGACCTCTCCTCTACTGGCTTCTTTTGAATGGGCTTCTTTCCTATCGGCAGCTCCTTGAGCCTGGGTAGGAAGCTGTAGTCCAAGAGACTGCTCCTGACCCAGCCTCTCAGCTGGCCCATGACCTAGTAACTGCTACAGGATCCAGAAGTTGTAAGGCTTTACATGTTTATACCCCCCTCCCCAACAACTGCCACCCCCATTCACCCACAAGGATGGAGTTATCCCCGCTTACAGATAAGGAAATTCAGGCACAGAGCACCTAAGACACTTGCCCCAAGAGCCCCTGGGCTTTGAGAAAAGACTCAGTACTTGCCCTCCCACCTTTCTGCGTGCAGCTCCCAGGGTCAGGAGGCAGACACACTCATATAACTCGCTATAACTTCAGTGCACACTCGCTGTGCGCCTACTGTGTGCCACACACTGTGTGCTGAACCTCAATGGCCCTGGGCACAGCAGGCCATTCTAAGCTCATCTCCTGTGCACACCTTCAGCGCCTAAAGCTGGCCTCATGGCCCAGCCCTCTGCTACAGAGAAACACTCTGATTACTTGGAAAGACTGGGACATTCTGTATTTCAGATAACTGGAGATTGAGACCATCCTGGCTAACTCAGTGAAACCCCGTCTCT
>NW_012120154.1:3221328-3223448 GCF_000951035.1 Colobus angolensis palliatus | reverse complement strand
CTCGGCTCACTGCAACCTCTGTCTTTTGGGTTCAAGTGATTCTCCTGCCTCAACCTCCTGAGTAGCTGGGATTACAGGTGTGCACCACCACGCCCAGCTAATTTTTGTATTTTTAGTAGAGATGGGGTTTTATCATGTTGGCCAGGATGGTCTCAATCTCTTGACCTCATGATCCACCCGCCTCGGCCTCCCAAAGTGCTGGGATTACAGGCGTGAGTCACCACGCCCGGCCACTACTGGGGTCTCATAATCCTTGGCTCTATCTGTAAGAGCCCTGGCCAGCCAGTGCCATGGCTGGCCAGGGAGTCCTTCTGGCAGCAAACCGGCCTTTGGCCCTCGTGTGGCCCTGCATCTGTGGCCCTTGGCTGTGCTCACCCCAGTTGGACAGTGAATGAAGCATCATTCTCTGTTGCTTTCATGCATTCAAATCTCTTTCCCTAACAGGAGTTCACACTTTTCCAGGGGAGAAACTTGTCCTGTCCTCTCCTTCACCACACTGGCACAGAGCCCCAGGATTCAGAGACCCAGATGTGAGTCTGGCCTTTGGCCATTACGATCTGGGTCACTCTGAACAAGTTTCAGAGCCTATTCGAAATTTTTTCACATTTGTAAAATGGGGATGATAATATATATACTCTGCCAGGTACTTGGGAGGTGAGAATGAGCTAACAGTGATGAAAAACACATGGGAAAACTGTGAAATGCCACACAAACGTTCTTAACAAACAGCAACTGCATAAAGCGACATACGGACACTGTCTTCTGCCTCTGAACCCCAAGGCCCTGTGCCTCTGATCACAGAACTGCTCAGCGCTCTCAGAGTTGTCTTGGGCCCACCCCCAACCCCACAATCAAACACTAAATGCACACGGGGAGTGGTTCCCACCCTGCCCCCATCTGCCTGCCGCTGTACCACCTCTGGTGATGCATGCCAGCGCTATGGATTCCAGCCCTCGCAGACGGTACGTGGCACCAAGCTCTCTTCCAAGACTCAGCCCTCTCTCTGGGAACAGGAAGCACCAGTCACAAGTTCACAGGCTAAACATACACTTATCTCCATTATCCCCCTCCTCGCCCTCCTAACGCCGCTGAAATGAGAAGGAATGAAGGTGGGGTGGGGAGCAAACCTTCAAGGACAAGGAGAATGACAACAGCCAATTGACATCAACAAAGCTCTGAACGCCACATGCTCACCGCTACATGGTCACCGAGTGGCGGACGGTTAGCGGGGTGGGGGTGGGAGCCAGAGCCCTAGGAAACCTCAACACTGCACGTGCCAGGCAGCTCGGGAGGCTGTGGGTGAGGACACAGATGCAGAAGCTGGTTAAGTCTCCACGTGGAACCACTGGATGACAAGTTTCAACAGAGGCTGAGACAGCTCCATCCTCAGAACACGGTCCAGCTGAGGGCCGTAACGGGGCGACTTGGAGAAAATCCAAAGACTAAGCCTGAATATGAAGGGCAAGAGGTCCTCTCGGGTCCCTGCCACTCTGCACCGGCCACTCAGCCTGTTCAGTGTTTTGAGGCAGGAGATGAGAAATTATTCTTCGTAGAAAGAGGTCCCAGAATTTAAAAAGCCTTCATTTGGTACCTGCCCCCATGCTGCATACAAATAGCCAAGGAAACACTCCACACTCCATCACCCAATCAGGAGGCCCAGCAATTTTCTTTTCTTTTTCTGGAGCGGGGAGAGATGAGGTCTTGCTCTGTTGCCCAGACTTGAGTGCAGTGGCACGATCATGGCTCAGTGCAGCCTGAAACTCCCGGGCTCCAGCCATCCTCCCGCCTCGGCCTCCTGAATTGCTAGTATTTTCAGCCCCGTTCTCAAATATAAAAAATAGCCAAGGACACTGATATTTGAGGAGCGCTTCTAACAAGAAGGTCAAAGACCAAAGCGAACAAACAGATGAAAGGAACTCAAGAGATAGAGACAATGTAGGGAACAGAAGAAAACTGCAATGAACATCCCCAGCGACCAAAGAACAATACTCTCTCCGGTATCAAGAACAAGGCATCATAAAGAACAAGAATGGAGAGAGCTACTGACATTTTAAAACATGATACAGGAAATAAAACATTCAATAGAAAAGCTCAAAGGTAACATTAAAAAAAAAAAAAAA
>NW_012120154.1:3208838-3220673 GCF_000951035.1 Colobus angolensis palliatus | reverse complement strand
AAAAAAAAAAAAAAGAGCGAAGCAGGTCACACACACACACACAGGCACTAGGGATCGAATACAGCAGACTTTCCAGAAATTACATCAGAATCTAAGACAGTGAAGACATGCCTTCGAAATTCAAAGGGAGAAGGATTTCCAGCTTAGGATTGTATTTCCCTTGAATACCAGTCAAATGGAACAATATACTAAAGATATTTTCAGATTCCACAAAATCGACCTCCCATGCATTCTCTTTCTCAGGAAGCTGCTGGAAGACGTGCTCCAACCAGGCAGAGAGAGCAAACCATGAACAAGGAGGAAACAGCCTCCACGGAACAGGTGACTCAGCACAGGAGAAGCAGTTTCCAGGCTGATGGTGAATGGAAAAGCCAGGGCAACAGCTGAGCAGCAGGAGCCTGGAAAGCAAGCATTCCTGACTGCACCACAGGGAGAAGGTTCTAGGAGAAACGCCACGGGGAAAATGGCAGAGCTCATGGATTCCTGGATTGGCCTGGCTTTACTGAGAGCAGGGCTGGTTTGATTTTTGTTATGTTTTGTTTTTAAATTCAATTGAAGTATTTACGAATAAACTAATGATAGGTATGTAGAAAACTGAGCAAACTAAAAGAAGGCAAGTAGTAATTGGAGCAAAAAACAAAAAGTTACACAAGAAAAGGAAATGGATAGGATGCAGTGGCTCATGCCTATAATCCTGGCACTCTGGGAGGCCAAGGCAGAAGGATCATTTGAGCCTAGGAGTTTGAGACCACCCTAAGCAACACAGTGAGACCTCATCTCTACAAAAAAAAAAAAAAAAAATTACTGGAGCATGGTGGCGGCACACACCTGTGTGTGTCAGAACAAGACCTGTCTCTCGAACAAAGTCCTTCCACAATAGGAAGTCACTACATATATAGAACTGAAAAACAACAACAAAAACCAGTATAAGCATATTTTTAGGTCATTCTAGGAAGAAAACAGCTGAAAGAGTTGAAAGCACAGTGAACTTTGGAATGAGGAGTTAGAGGAGTTTTGTGTTTCAACCATATGCCTCTATTACTTTAATAAACGTAAATTTTTTCAGTGTTTTTTAAAAGCAGAATTTTGTTAACAAAGAAAAAAAGTGGCCGGGCGCAGTGCCTCATGCCTGTAATCCCAGCAGTTTGGGAGGCCGAGGTGGTGGGCGGATTGCCTGAGCTCAGGAGTTTGAGACCAGCCTGGGCAACACGGTGAAACCGTGTCTCTAGTAAATACAAAAATAAAATTAGCCGGACGTGGCGGCATGCGCCTGTAGTCCCAGCTACTTGGGAGGCTGTGGCAGGAGAATGGCTTGAACCCGGGAGGTGGAGGTTGCAGTGAGCCAAGATCGCACCACTGCATTCCAGCCTGGGCGACAGAGCGAGACTCCATCTCAAAAAAAAAAAAAAAAGAAAGCAAATGACTGCAGTGCCCAGCTCTGAGTGGGCCCTCAGGAGAGGCTGGCCGGACCTGCAGAGTTCTCCAGCCTAGGCGAATCCTGCTCCTCCCGGGTCCTCCTGGTCCCTCCTGGGCACTTAGAAGGAAGGGTGGGAGGGGAAATACATGGGGAGACCTCTTTGAATTTTAAGGGACTGCCCCATCACTGACTCTACAGAGGCAGCTGCAAGAGAGGGGCTAGGACCCAGAGCAGTGGTGCAGGGACAAAGCAAGGAGGAGGCCCCACTGCCTCTAATGCTAAAAGCTGGTGAACTTGGCCAGGCATGGTGGCTCACATCTATAATCCCCACGACTTTGGGAGGCCGAGGCGGGCAGATCACGAGGTCAAGAGATTGAGACCATCCTGGCCAACATGGTGAAACCCCGTCTCTACTAAAAATACAAAAATTAGCTGGGTGCGGTAGTGCACACCTGTAGTCCCAGCCACTCGGGAGGCTGAGGCAGGAGAATCACTTGAACCTGGGAGGTGGAGGTTGCAGTGAGCTGAGATCATACCACTGCATTCCAGCCTGGCAACGGTCTCAAAAAAAAAAAAAAAAAAAAAGCTGGTGAACTCGGGGGCAGCCTGAACTTCACCGCAGCTGCTGTGCTGTTTGTAAACTCCCTGGGAGAGGCCAGGCCAAAGGGATAATCACGTTGCTAGGAGATGTGCTTCACAGGGCAGCCGACTTCCTGGAGGACCTCTCCCCGGGCTGGGAGGCAGGTCAGGGCAGGCGGGGCCTGAACAAAGAGACTTCTGGAGCGAGGGGTGCCCGCCAGCCATCTGCTGCCGCCTCTGAGGCACAGAGTGAGGGTGAAGCGGAGGCTCCCCTGGCTGTGTGCCCCGCCTTCTGCCATGCGCCTGTCTTCGGGGTCCTGCCGAGAAGAGAGCCCACACTTGTCCCCCGACCACACAGGAGAGGCCGCCTTGGCAGGGAACAGCTTTGTGCTTCTGAAGGAACAGGTGGACAGAGGCTGCCCCTGGGGACCCATGCGAGGCTGGCAGCTGAATGGAAGAGGATTCTCAGCCCCACCCTTCGCCAATTCCAGCCTTTACGGTGCCCCAGGGACCCCGAAGTTTCCCTGGAGACTTGGCTGCTTCCAGGAACATCAGACACGAGAGCCCCAGTTAAGCCCTGAGCAGGTCCCCACCTGGCCTCAGTATTCTCACCTGGAAGGACAGGACGGAACGCCAGCCTGCGAGGAGGGAACATGGGAAGTTACTGAGTTGCTGGGAGTGAGAGTGGCGGGGAACAGACGGATGGAAAGGAGGGACCCCACGCAGAGCAGAAGAGCTTCCCAGGCCAGGGACATGGCACACAGCAAGCCCTTGTGGCTGGGAAGCACCTGCCTGATATGGCTGCAGCTGGGGGTGGACAGGCAGAAATACGACAGGCTGGCGTGCAATATCCTCCTGTTTGGCGACTTCATTTTCTTGCCAAACCTAAAGGCATCTCCTGTGCCCTATGAGTTCTCAGGGATACACAAGGTTCAACGTAGACAAGAAGAGAGACTCCAGCTGCCTGGGGGATGAGCATGCTTCACCCCAATATCCACAGAGTACAGGCCTGGGGCAGCACCCTCCCAGGCCAGGGAAAGACAACTTCCGGGCACGGCCAGAGCTGCTCGGCCTGAGATGAGGAAAACCACATCCAGTCACTTTATCTAAAACCAGGAGCACAGGTGTGGGTAGGAGACAGGAAACCTCACACTCTGAGAATAGCATGGGTATCAACGTAGGGGGCAAAGAGAGTTTTGCTCTTGTTGCCCAAGCTGGAGTGAAATGGCACGATCTCGGCTCACCACAATTTCAGACTCCTGAGTTCAAGCAATTCTCCTGCCTCAGCCTCCCGAGTAGCTGGAATTACAGGCGCACACCACCATGCCCAGATAATTTTGCATTTTTAGTAGAGACAGGGTTTCTCCGTGTTGGTCAGGCTGGTGTCAAACTCCCAACCTCAGGTGATCTGCCCGCCTCGGCCTCCCAAAGTAATGGATTACAGGTGTGAGCCACTGCGCCCGGCCCAGTGTAGGGGTCTTGAATTGAGGAACCCCTCCTCTCCATTCCTGCTGGCCTGTCCAGGGCAGACCTGGGCATCGCTGGCCTCTGATGGAGGAGGAATGCCTGGGACCTGCCCAAGACAGGTCAGAGGCCAGTTCCCGTGACATCAGCATCCTGGTCTCCTTGTGGTGACTGCTTAGGGGCCACAGACTCCCTCAGGGCAGCAGGGGTGAGGCTGGCTTTTCCTCTTGGCAACCCAACTCCTGGCCTGTGGTCAGAGCTCAGGACGGGAGCAGGTGATGTCTCCACTCCACATCCAGAACCAAGTGCCCGAAAGGAATCAAGTCTTCTTCCTGGGTGGCGCAGTAGGGCACCCACTCATGGGACAAAGCCCTCAGAATTAAGACCCATGGGGACAGATGCCCAGCCCTGCCACTGACATGCCAGGGATCCCTGGATTGGTCCCTACCCAACTGCATCTGGGGCCACCTGGGATCTCTACAAACAGACCACCTGCTTACTGCCTCCACCCTGCCTGTGATGCCAGCATTGAGAAACGAGACCTCGGTGGAGGGTCCCTGTTTCAGGCACCTGTGAGGTGGGACTGTGGCTGCATGTGCTGTTACCTGTCAATTTGGGACAGAAACCCTGTAACAGGAAAAGAAGCCAGGGATGTGTCAAGACAGCCCTCGTGAGGCCCCTCGGGGAGGAATGTGGGGAGAGCGGCTCCCAGACTCCCGGCCCCCAGCCGGCCCTCCCCCACTCCACCCCCATCCTCACCCTCGTAGCAGTCGCGGACGGTGCCGAAGTACACGTAGTATTGGTCATTGGTGAAGAAGAGGAGGCTGAGCCAGGAGTCAAAGGCGTAGATGGGCACGATGAAGAGGATGCGTACGATGTAGCGCTGCTCGTTGGGGCAGCTGTAGCAGCGCAGGTGCATGTAGATCTGGAGGCAGAGGTGCGGGGTCAGCGGGGGACCCTCCTGTCCGCAGGAACGGGAGGGCAGGTGGGCTTCCAGCTCTGCCACCCTGTGACCCGATGCACGGGACCTACCCGAGCCTCAGAGCCCTGCTCTGCAAAAAGGGGATGACAAGACTTGCCTCCCAAGGCCACTGTGAGACTCAGACCAGCGGGCATGCACAAGGCTCGTGGAGTGCATGCAGCAGTGCTCGCGGGACGGTCTTGCAGGTGCAGGTGGCGGTGAGCCCACACCCCAGACCACATGAGGGCCAGGGACGAGGATGGAAATCCAGTTTCCACAAGCTCCCCAGGGGCCTCACGCACAGGCAGCTCTGGGCCATCAGTGTGTGCCCTTTTCCTTTGCCTCTCTCCAGCTGTGACTGTGGCAGCACTGAGCTAAATCACTGCCATCTGGGTTGCAGCCCTGCCCCATCCCTTAACTTATGGCAAGACAGACCGGGCCCTCACTCTATGGCAGGTGGACACACTTCCTGGCTGAGTGGCTGCAGGGATGTCCTCAGGCTGTGCCTCCTCCTCCTATCTGGTAAACAGAGGCAGCACTGCCTACCTCACCAGGAAGTTAGAAGAATGAATGCTACTTTTAGGAAGCAGAGGACAAAAGTAAAAGCTACACACAAATGCCAAGAGCTGCTCTACCACGGTCCTCAGTCCCGGCAGCCCCTGGGTGTCTCGTCCCAGCTCTCATGACATCACACTTGGCCCAGCTGAGACCTGGGCTGGGGAGGAAAAGAACAAAATATTCTCCATCTGCTATGGGCCAAAAGCCTTGGACGCAAACGGGTTCTAAAAGGGATGGGGACGCAGGGCATCTGGCAAGGGGTTGACTGGGGAATGCGAGCGGACTCGCCCTGCCCCTCTCCACTGGACCACCCTCAAACCTCTGCAGGCCGCCAAGGCCGGTCCCTGCCCACATCAGCCTCCTCTGGGGCCATGAGTACAGGGAGACGGAAGACTTGACTTCTATCCCAGTCTGCCACCAACTTCCAAGTGACCGGGCTAGTTCCTCTTCCCCTCCCCTTCTGGCTCTCCATTTTCTCATCTGCAAAGCGGTTCCTGTCCCTGTGCTCCTGCGGTTCTAGGCTCTCTGTCGCTTAGGTTCGACACGAGACTAGTTCCAGCCAATGGAAAGTGAACAGAGTGACGAGTGTCGCCTCTGGATGGAGGTGGTTAAATATCCAGAGTGCCTACGCACACTCCCTGCTGCCAGGTGTCAGATGGGCGAGGCTTGATGCCAGAGTCACACATCGGAACCTGTGCTGCATACTGGGCCCTGGGACGTGGGCAAGAAGGCGACTTCTAGGCGCATTGCCTGTAGTCCCAGCTACTCGGGAGGCCGAGGCAGGAGAATTGTTCCAACCCAGGAGGCAGAGGTTGCAGTGAGCAAAGATTGCACCACTGCACTCCAGCCTGGGTGACAGAATGAGACTCTGTCTCAAAAAAAAAAAACAAGAAGTAGACTTCTACCGAGGGAAGCCTCTGATAACACAGGGCTCACCTACTACTGCAGCACAGCCTGGCCTAGCCTAACTCCCACTCTGTTTGGCCAGGAACCTTTCTGGACCCTTCTAGAGGCCCCCTGCCAGGCTTGGGTACCTGGTGGCATGTGATGAGCAGGGCCGTCCACACGAAGAAGCCAGAGATGGCCTGAGCGGCAGTTGTCATCAGGAACACAGGCTGCTCCATGGCAGTGGGGCTGCCCTCGGGGATCACGGAGACGCTGGGCGAGGCTGCTGCGGTCGTGGGCGACGCTGGATCTGGGGCCAGCACAGCCCCCCTCACTGTCATGGTGCCCAGCAGCAGGAGGTTCCCTGAGGGAAACCCTTGCAGTAAGTGACAAGCTAGCCTAGAGAGAAGAAATTGCAATGTGAGTCTCCTTCCAGGGCAAGTGGCAGCGCTGGAAAGAATCTTCCACGTCTCTCCACCCACCTCCTGACCATGTCTGTATTGACCCCAACCATCACCCTGTCCCAGCCAGCCTCTCCCCTGGATTGATGCAGCAGGCCACTGACCAGTTTCTCTGCTTCTGCCCTTGCCTCTAATGACCAGTCCCCACTCAGCAGGCTTGTGAGTCTTCCAAGGATTACCCAGACCAGGCTGCCCCAGCTCAAAACTCTCCAATACCTCCCAGCTCCCCTGGAGTAAAAACTATAGTCCTCGCAACAGCCCCAAGGACTCGGTAAGACCTCCTGGCCTCTATGATCTCACCTCCTACAGTTCCCACTTCCATCCTCAGCTGCAGCCACGCTGGCCTCTTTGCTGTTCCTTGAACATACTAAGCCTGCTTCTGCCACAGGGCCTTTGCACTAGCTGTCTCCGCTCGGCCACACAGCTCCCTCCCACCGTTCCTTTAGGTCTCTACCTTGACCACCATGAAAACATGTCAGCCTCTCCCAGGCCGGGCATGCCTGACTCCCTGCTTTCCTTTCTTTCCCTCCAGAGCACTCATTACATCGACACCACCTGACTAACTCGATTCACTCATGTATTTATTAACTGTTCCCCCTACCCCACCTAGAACACAGGCTCCTTGGGGACAGCAGCTCTGTTTGGGACTATACAGGCAGCACTGGGAACTGTGGGCAAACAACAGACATTCGGGAACTTCCTGCTGGGCCTGAACATCTTTATATCCCGGAGCCAGTGAAACCACTTACTGCTGAGGCCTCCTCCGAGGGCTTGTGTGCGTTCTTCGCCATTTCTCCCCCTTAACGGCTGACCCACTCCCCCACCATCCGGCTGTGCTGTTTTGGAGACTCTGTGGCTCCTCCCCAATCTGTGCACTCTAAACTCTCATCTTTTAAGCCAGCCCATGTGCCACCCCTCCTGAAAGTCTGCCTGCACACCTTCTCCAGTTCTGAGACTTCTAGCCATTCCGCATCCTCGAACATGCGGGTCTCTCACCACTCATGTGTTCATCCTCCTGCCTACTCTTTGAGGCAAGATCCCACACCCCCAGCCCACTTATAATACTTAACTTTATTACTATTATTATTATTATTATTATTTTGAGACAGGGTCTCGCTCTGTTGCCCAGGCTGGAGTGCAGTGGTACAATCTCTGCTCCCTGCAGCTTCCGCCTCCTGAGCTCAAGTAATCCTCCTGCCTTAGCCTTCTGAGTAGGAACCTGGTTAATTTTCTAATTTTTTTGTAGAGATGGGGTCTCCCTATGTTGCCCAGGTTGGTCTTGAATTCCTGGCCTCAAGCAATCCTCCTGCCTCATCCTCCCAAAATGCTGGGATTATAGGCGTGAGCCACCGTGCCTGGCCTATCTACTGGCTTGTTTCCAAAAATGTGAGGTGCCTCACAGTGAAACAAAGAATACTGGGTGGAGCCCTCATGAATGAGATTAGTGTCCTCATAAAAGGAACCCCAGAGAGCTGCCGTGTCCCTTCTACCACATGAGGACACAGGGAGAAGGCACCGTCTATGACCAAAGTGAGCCCTCTCCACACACTGAATCTGCCAGCACCTTCATCTTGGACTTCCCAGCCTCCAGAACTGCGAGGAAGGAGGTGGTCAATTTATGGGATTTTGTCATAGCGGCTCAAGAAGACTAAGGCAGGAGCCTGGCCGCACCCTCTACCCACAGCCCTGATGGGGTGTCCCTTTCAGTACAGCCACCTGCTGAAAGGCTGGTCAATGCCATCCAACAAACACCTCTGCCCAAATCACCAACTCTGGCAATAACCTGCAATGCAACCAGAGGAACACCCGACAATTTTAAAAGATGCAAAGTGCGGTGTGTGGGCACTGCGGAAAGAGCCTGGCTGGAGCGTGAACACCAGCTCCCCCGCCAACCAGCCATGTGGGTTCCCTGCTCCAAAAATGAGCTCAGAAAATGAGCCAACCCCAACCCCGACCATCTCGGTCTGAACAGAGGTCAATCTAGATGATCTCATGGTCCCTTTCAACTCTGCAAGCTGGTATGCAAGTCAGAATATCCTGACACCAACGGAGGTTTCCCTGCCTGCAGCCTGGCCCCGTGACGCAGAGGATCCTGCGCCCGCTGTCTGTCTGCACTGCCCGCCTGCACCCCGGGCTCCTCGCCAACGGCCGCAGCATCTCCACCACCATGTCGGCTCTTAGCTGTAAGTGTGCACCTTAGGAGAGCCCTTTACATTCTATTTTTCCCACACATACATGATCTCTTAACACAGCAATCGAGACACGAATCCAGATTAAAACTCAAAACTGGAGAAGGCGTCTATATAAAGAAATTCAAAAATGGAGAAGGTGTCTATATAAAGACTGGTGGCAAGCTCTGAAAAAGAGACACAGTGACAAGTCCAAGAATAGCTCCTGTAAGTATGGTTGCAAAACTGAAAACCAGCGCCAGAAATATTTCTTGAAAAAGACTTGGGTTGTAAACCATCATCTTTGTCTATCATCTCAAATTAAATGAATAGACATGGGGAATTGTGGGGGGACCAGAGGAAGTACAAATACACCTAAATCTTCACCTTCCAAGCAAGGTGCGGGGGGATGTCGAAGGCTGTTTTGTTTATGACTAAGGGCAGTGTTGAGAAGCCCCCAGCTTGGACTCCCAGGCAGAGGGGCAACCCCAGGGAGCAGACCCGAGCCAGGGCTGGGATCTGGGTGAAGGCTGCAGGCCAGCTTCCTCCTGCGGCTCTGCTCACTCACACGCACATGTCCACCTGGCGTTCAGGACCCCTTCATGTTCTTCATGTAGGTTGTTTATTTCACAAGAGAAAATGCACCCAGAGACGTGGGTGACTTACCCCCAAATCAGAGCCAGGACTCAAAGCCAGGTCCTATCAACACATTGTCTCCCCACCTCCTACAAAGTGGGGGGACCTAGCTGAGCCACCCCTCCTGCTCCAGAGCCTCCTAACAAGACATGGCCATGCCCATCCTCCCATAGCCTCCAGACTCTTCTAGCAGGAGGCAGGCAGGTCCCCCAGGGCGGAGGAGAAGCCACCACGGCTGGGAGTGTTTCCGCAGCCCAACTCATGCTGGCCACGTTTCTGCACCAGGGCCAATTCATCAACAACGTATTTTACTCTTGGGCAACCCCAGTGGTTTACAAAGCATTTCCCCAAACATTATCTCATGTATTTTCTCAAGGCAACTTTGAAGTAAGTAACATTATCTCCATCTTAGAGATGAGGAAAACGATGCAGAACTTGGTTTTATAGCCACCCAGGGTGGCAACGATTCAAGGGTTTTCATAATTCCCCCAAAATACTTAAAGCAATATTCTGGCTCAAAGACGCATGGTCCCCAACACCCACGACAGCAGGTGCAGGCAGCTGCTCAAAGGCCCAGAGCTCACCTTGTTCCCTGGACCCAAGGCAGCAGACGGAGGCTGTCAAATGTACTCCCAAGCCAGTGACCACAAGGCCAGACTCTGCAAACTGTTCAGTGTGTTAGGGCTGGGGCAGGGTGGGCACTGGGATCTGACCCTTTCACACTCTGTACAGGCACTGACTGGGAAGCTGCCTGCCCAGATCCCACAGGCAAGCAGGACGTTCACCTGGCATAGCCTGTGGACCTTGGGGAAGCACACACAATGCCGTCTGGTACAGCCCCTTTACTCCCGTGGGGAAAGGGGTAGGGAATGACTCCATCCATGTCTCCCCTTTTCCAATGCAGTCCATGCAAACAGATGAGTCTCAGAATTTCAGTTGCTTTGACAGGACCCCATTATCTTGTTATTGTTGTTGTTGTTGTTTTTATTGTTGTTGTTGTTGTTGTTGTTGTTGTTGTTTTGAGACAGAGTCTTGCTCTGTTGCTCAGGCTGGAGTGCAATGGCATGATCACAGCTAACTGAAGCCTTGACCTCCCTAGGCCCAAGTGATCCTCCCACCTCAGTCTCCCAAGCAGCTGGGACCACAGGCATGTGCCACCATGTCCAACAATTTTTTTTTTTTTTTTTTTTTTTGGAGACAGGGCTTCGCTCCGTTGCCCAGGCTGGAGTGCAGTGGTGTGATCTTAGCTCACTGCAACCTCTGCCTCCTGGGGTCAAGCCATCCTCCCACCTCAGCCTCCCAAGTAGCTGGGACTACAGGTGTGAGCCACCATGCCCAGCTAATTTTTGTTACTTTTTTGTAGAGATGGGGTTTTACGACGTTACTCATGCTGGTCTCGAGCTCCTGGGCTCAAATGATCCTGCCATCTTGGCCTCCCAAAGTGCTGGGATTACAGACATGAGCCACCACAACTGTCTCCCATTATTTCCCTAATTGACCAAGTGTTAAACTTCTGCCAGGAACATGACAGAGGGCCCTAAGGGAAGATGTTGAAATCATCTTTCTAACAAGTCCTGAGGCCTCTGGACTCCATGCCAGGCACTGACACACCCAGCCCCAGCCTTTAAGGTGCTCCAAGCGGCTCTTCATGCCTGCTCTACGTCACAGGCAGGAGTGACCTGGAGGCCTCTTCCCCTTGCACTGCTGAGAGGTGAGTGCCCAGCACTACAGGAGCCTAGAGCAAGCATCGGCTTGGCCAGGCTGGGGAGGGGGTCAGAGAAGGCTTCCACCTGGTGGGGACATAACCAGGCTTATGCTTTGAGTCTCCCAACAGGACTCCCACTAGATTCCACCACGTGCAACCTGCGTGGTTACTTCTCTCTGAGCCTCAGTTTCTCCATTATAACATTTCAGGGGAACTACATAATTGACAAGGGACAGTTCTAGGTTACAGAAGTCCCATTAATAAATGGAGACAGGGCCCAGCAAGGTGCCTCACACCTGTAATCCCAGCACTTTGGGAGGCTGAGGCCGGTGGATCATGAGGTCAGGAGATCGAGACCAACCTGGCTAACACGGTGAAACCCCGTCTCTGCTAATACAAAAAATTGGCTGGGTGTGGTGGCAGGTGCCTGGAGTCCCAGCTACTGGGGAGGCTGAGGCAGGAGAATCGCATGAACCCGGGAGGCAGAGCTTGCAGTGAGCCGAGATGGCGCCACTGCACTCCAGTCTAGGTGACAGAGCCAGACTCCGTCTCAAAAATAAATAAATAAATAAATTAATAATAATAAAACATTGGTTGGGTGCGGTGGCAAAGACCTGTAATCTCAGCACTTTGGGAGGCCAAGGTGGGCAGATCACTTGAGGCCAGGAGTTCGAGACCAGCCAGGGCAACATAGCAAAACCCAGTCTCTACTAAAAATATAAAAATTAACCAGACAGAGTGGCACATGCCTGTAATCCCCAGCTACTTAATCCCCAGCTACTTGGGAGGCTGAGGCGGGAGAATCACTTGAACCTGGGAGGTGAAGGCTGCAGTTAGCCAAGATCGCACCACTGCACTCCAGCCTGAGCAACAGAGCAAGACTCCATCTCAAAAATAAATAAATAATAAACCTACTTTGGGAGGCCGAGACGGGCGGATCACGAGGTCAGGAGATCGAGACCATCCTGGCTAACACGGTGAAACCCCGTCTCTACTAAAAA
>NW_012120154.1:3207952-3208708 GCF_000951035.1 Colobus angolensis palliatus | reverse complement strand
GAATGGCGTGAACCCGGGAGGCGGAGCTTGCAGTGAGCTGAGATCCGGCCACAGCACTCCAGCCTGGGCGACAGAGCGAGACTCCGTCTCAAAAATAATAATAATAATAATAATAATAAACCTTAACCTAAGCCC
Source organism: Colobus angolensis palliatus (assembly GCF_000951035.1). Taxonomy (NCBI): domain Eukaryota; kingdom Metazoa; phylum Chordata; class Mammalia; order Primates; family Cercopithecidae; genus Colobus; species Colobus angolensis. Next base: position 3,208,573 of record NW_012120154.1, on the reverse strand, counting down.
TTACACATATACAAAAATTAATTCAAAATAAATCACAGATTTAAATGTAAAATGTAAAACTCAAAACCTTTTAGAAGACAGGAGAAACTATTTGAAACCTAGAGATGGCCAAGTGTTCTTAGACTTGACACCAAAAGCATGATCCATAAAATGAAAAAAATCGATAAACTGGAATATAAGAAAAGTAAAAACTTTTGCACTATGAATAAACAAGCCACAGAGTGGAAGAACATATTTGCAAGTCACAGATCTGCTAAATGACTAGCATTGGAAATGTATCAAGAAAGCTCAAAAAGCTCCATGGGCCAGGCACGGTGGTTCACACCTGTAATCTCAGCACTTTGGAAGGCCAAGGTGGACAGATCACCTGAGGTCAGGAGTTCGAGAACAGCCTGGGCAACACGGCGAAACCCTGTCTCTACTAAAATAAAAAAATTAGCCAGGCGTGGTGGCGGGCACCTGTAAACTCAGGAGGCTGAGGCAGCAGAATCGCTTGAACCGGGGAGGCAGAGGTTGCGGTGAGCCGAGATCGTGCCATTGCACTCCAGCCCCTAGGGGACAGAGCGAGACTCTGTCTCAAAAAAAAAAAAAACACGAAAATTAGCCAGGCGTGGTGGTGCA
>NW_012120154.1:3206268-3207503 GCF_000951035.1 Colobus angolensis palliatus | reverse complement strand
GCGCCACTGCACTCCAGCCTGGGCGACAGAGCGAGACTCCCGTTGCAAAAAAAAAAAAAAAAAAGTTAAACATCATTAGCCATTAAGGAAATGCAAACTGAAAAACTGAAAACACCTCACATCCCATACCTGGGTACCAAAAGATATATATCACATACCTATAAAATAAAAAATACTGACAATATCAAATGCTGACAAGGAGGCAGAGAAACCTGATCTGCCATACATTGCTGGTGGGAAGATAAAATGGTACAGCCACCATGGAAAATAAGTAGTTTGGCAGTTTCTTTTTTTTTTTTTTTGAGACACAGCCTTGCTCTGTCGCCCAGGCTGGAGTGCAGTGGCACCATCTCGGCTCACGGCAACCTCTATCTCCCAGGTTCAAGCAATTCTCTGCCTCAGGCTCCTGAGTAGCTGGGATTACAAGTGCCTGCCACCATGGCCAGCTAATTTTTTTTGTATTTTTAGTAGTGACGGGGTTTCACTATCTTGGCCAGGCTGGTCTTGAACTCCTGACCTTGTGATCTGTCTGCCTCGGCCTCCCAAAGTGCTGGGATTACAGGCGTGAGCCACCACACCCGACCCCGGCAGTTTCTTATAAAACTAACATTCATTTACTACACAACCCAGTAATCACTGTGGACATTTATTCTATAGGAATGAAAATATATATTCACACAAAAACCTGTACACAAATGTTCACGGCAGCCATATTTGGAATCATCAAAATCTGGAAAGAACCCATGTCCTTCAACAGGCAAAAGGTTAAACAAACTCTGGTACATCCAGAGCACGGAACAGTACCCAGCAAGAGAAAAAGAACAAATTACTGATACACGCAAGTGATCTAGATGGATCTCAGGGGCATTACATTTTGTGAAACCAGCCAATCTCAAAAGGTCGCATACTGCATGATCCATTTACGTAACATTCTCAAAATGACAAAACTATAAAGATGGAGCATGGTGTAGTAGTTGGCAGAGGACAGTGACGATGATGGGTGGGGGATGTGCAAATTTAAAGGGGTAACAAGGGAGTTCCTTCCAGGTGATGAAATAGTTTGTATCTTGATAGTGGTGGTGGTTACATGAATCTGCATGTGATAAAATTGAATAGAACTACACATACACCCTACATGAAAAACACAGAAAACTGAATGAATAAGGTCTGTACTTCAGTTAATAATACTGTTGGTGGCCGGGCATGGTGGCTCAAGCCTGTAATCCCAGCACGTT
>NW_012120154.1:3201816-3204291 GCF_000951035.1 Colobus angolensis palliatus | reverse complement strand
GGCAGAGCGAGACTCCGCCTCAAAAAAAAAAAAAAAAAAAGTGCGCACCCTAAAAAATGACCCTGTGTATGAACCCAGGAGGTTTTTGTACCATCAACAAAGTAAAAATTTTCTTTATTACATCTTTAGCTTGGCCTTTGGTTTCTGTTTTTGGTGTAGGTTTTATTACGCACACAGTGAAACAGTAAAGTAATATACGTGTATACTTATTGTAACATACACTTATAATTACTCCAATATCCACATATTGGGATGCATGCTCAAGAGGTTTTGTTCTGGTTTCTTTTTTACTGATAGGGCTGTGTGATCCCAAGGAAGTCTGGAGAGCAGTGCTGTAGTGATGGGCGAAGGTCCAAGGCTTCCTAATGGCTGCTGCTATTCCCCTCTCCTCTGCAATCTCTCTGCCCCTCCGCCCTTCCCCAGACAAGGCCCCCTGGCTCAGTTCCAGGCTGCAGATCAGACAGAAAACAAAGTCAAGGAGCCCTCCTCCCCTACATACAGCCTACCTGCACCCCTCCTCCCCTACATACAGCCTACCTGCCAGTGAATGCAGTCTGCACACCTGTCTCTCATTCACACGCCACCCAGCAGGCGGCAAAGAGGCCAGGCCACGCAGTCGGCACTTTGTCCCAGGCTCTGAGATAGGGAACTGAGTTGGAACCTCAGTGCTGTCACCCGAGCTGGGCCTGAGACAGGTGACTGGACCTCTCTGACTATCTTTCTTGGGGAGAAGAGTCCGGATGCACTGTCCTGTAGCTAAGGCTTTCGGACTAAATGGATTTAAGAATTTAGAATTTTTCTGATTTTTTTTTTTTTTTAGACTAAGTCTCGCTCTGTCACCCAGGCTGGAGTGCAGAGGAACAATCTTGGTTCACTGCAACCTCCGCCTCCCAGATTCAAGTGATTCTCCTGCCTCAGCCTTCCTAGTAGCTGGAATTACAGGCATGAGCCACCATGCCTGGCTAATTTTTGTATTTTTAGTAGAGACGGGGGGTTCCACCATGTTGGCAGGGCTAGTGTTGAACTCCTGACCTCAAGTGATCCACCCACCTCAGTCTCCCAAAGTGCTGGGATTATAGGCATGAGCCACTGTGCCCGGCCGAATTTTTCAGATTTTAGAAAGGATTACGCTGCTAGACACAGTGACACTCCTGGAAGGGTGGGTGCAGCACCCCAAAAGCAAACATATAGTACTTTCATAGGAAAACATACTGTCAGTCACCCTAGGTAAGATATTTTTAAAGGCCATAATTAGTATCACATCAATTCAGGTCAGATTTTTGCAGCAGAAATTAGTCTGCTGCAGACTTAGAAGAACCTTTGGGATTTTTGAGCGTTCTGGATTCTAGAACAGCAGAGAAGGGGATGTGGGCCTGGACCGTCCTCCAGAACTGTAGGGAGGCTGATGAGGAAGCAGACATCGAGTGTGGTTTATTTCTATGCTTATTTTCAACTGTAATGGTATCCCTCCTCCCAAGCTGAAATCCACTGAGAATGTGGCAGGAGCTGGCCGTGGGACCCAAAGTCTCACTTCTCCCAAGACTGCCCCACCTCCCTCCTCCTCCAGCAAAGACGTCTTCCGGCTGGCCCCCCATCAGAGACATCCTCCTTTCTCAGATAAGCTACTAAGCTATGTCATCACTGAACTTGGCCACCTGCCTTGGAGTTTATTTCAGGAGCGTCGCACCATCTCACCCAGATTCTATCGTCAGAGTCACTTTAAGAGGGGACACCTTACTGCTGCTATCCCCTCCGCCCATGGATTTTATTATGCGCTGTGTGGCAGGCTAAAGAATAATCCCCTAAACATGTTGACATCCTAACTCCCAGAGCCTGTGAACATGCTACCTTACATGGCAAAAGGGACTTTGCAGAAGTGACTGAGTTAAGGGTCCTGAAATAAGAGATTAACCTGAATAATCTGGGTGGGCCCATGTCATCACAAGGGTCCTCGTAAGAGGAATACAGGAGAGAGAGAAAGAGCGAGAAGAGGGCAGTGTGACACAGGAAGCAGAGAGAAGAGAGTGGAAGCTGCTATGCTGCTGCCCTTGCGGATGGCAGAAGGGACCACAAGCCACAGATGCAGGTGGCTTCTAGGAGCTGGAAAAGGCAGGGAAATAATTCTCCCCCAGAGCCTCTAGAAGGAGCACAGCCCTGCTGACACCTTGATTTTAGCCCAGTGAAACACATTCTGGACCTCTGACCTCTAAAACTGTAAGATAATTAATGTGTGTGTGTATGTGCGTTTTACTGGTTTTTCTTATTGTAAGTAATCTATAATCTGTGTTTGTTTTGTTTTGTTTTTGAGAGGGAGTCTCACTCTGTGGCCCAGGCTGGAGTGCAGTGATGCAATCTCGGCTCACTGCAACCTCCACCTCCCAGGTTTAAGCAATTCTCCCACCTCAGCCTCCAGAGTAGCTGGGGTTACAGGCGCATGCCACTTTGCCTAATTTTTTTTTTTTCTTTTTTTTTTTT
>NW_012120154.1:3193054-3201705 GCF_000951035.1 Colobus angolensis palliatus | reverse complement strand
AGGTTCAAGCGATTCTCCTGCCTGAGCCTCCCAAGTAACTGGGACTACAGGCGTGTGCTACCACACCCCGCTAATGTTTGTATTCTTAGTACAGACAGGGTTTCACCATATTGTTCAGGCTATTCTTGAACTCTTGACCTCGTGATCCACCCACCTCAGCCTCCCAAAGTGCTGGGATTACAGGCATGAGCCACCATACCTGGCCAAACACCTGGCTAATTTTTTATATTTTTGGTAGAGACAGGGTTTCATTGTGTTGGCCAGGCTGGTCTCGAACTCCTGACCTCAAGTGATCCACCCCCCTCAGCCTCCCAAAATGCTGAGATTACAGATGTGAGCCACCACACCCAGCCTAATTTGTGTTTTAAGTCACTAAGTTTCTGGTAATTTGTTGCAGCAGCAAGCAGCTTGCAGATGCAAAACAGAGGTTTGAAAGGCCGACGTCATTTGCCCACAATCACCTGACAAATGGTTCTTCCGACTGCCACTGCCATGCTATGAAGTCCGCAGAACTCTAGAGCCAGACCACCTAGACCTGACCTTCAGCTCTGCCACTGGCTAGCTTTGTGTCCATGGGCAAGTTACACAACCTCTCCTTGCCTCAGCTTCCTCATCTATAAAACGGGGATGCAGCCATACCTGCCTCTGAGAGCATGGGATGGAATAATGAGTGAATGCAGGCAGCACTGACAAGGTCTGGCACCATGTGGCGTCAGCTGCTATTGTCCTCCCACTTCCTCCTTCGGCCAGCCTGGGATTTCATGCTCCCAACAGTCTCTGGGACCCAGGTCCTGTCGCTGGGTATTTGCTCTCTTTAAATCTTCTGAGGTCATATTTTCATTCATTAGTTTCAGATCCAAACCCTTTAGAGCTGCAGCCACGAAGTGCTCACTCAGGCAGTTGCCACCCACGGACCAAGCTAAACTGGCAATGTGTTCACATATACATCCCCGGAATATTCATGCAGCCTGGGAGGGCCTTTGTTCTTATTTAAAATAGATGGAGAAACTTCCATCTTACCATAACTCGCTGATTGGGGTCGGACTTGAGTGCTGTTCATCTGAACTGACCACTCTGCTCCTACTCCAGCCGCCTGGGAATGACAACGGGAACGAGAGCCGGCCCTCCTGCCTTTGGGGGTTGCCTGGGCTCTCTGGGCTTCTGGGCGGCTGCCTTGTGGGGGGAAGGCTGATCCACATCAGAACAGGTCAGCAACCCACAGTCTGGCCCTTCTCCAGAGGGGATTAGAGGGAAAGAGCGGCCACTGGCCTGGCAGTTCTGCCTGGTGAGCCTTTTGAAAAGGATCACATGTCCTCACAAGGGGTCAGGGGTCCACAGCTCTCCTTCCGTCTCCCCTTCAATCAACACAAACAAGCTGAGGCCACTCTAGCAGTTCCACATTTCTCCCCCTTCTCCTGGGGCCAAGTTCCCAGGAATCTCTCAACCAGGAAAGAAAAATCATCCAATCATATACACATCTGTCACTTGGGTGGGGGTGCAGAAATAAAGGGGAACAAGAAAGAAATCCAAAGTCCCTCGGCAAGGGCTGACTCAATTCAGCCTTGTAATTAGGTTCTTTTCTTTAGTACATACCAGTCCTAATTTTGATGATCTCAGTTTTCTCTCAAATTGAGAACAACAGACCAACGCTCAGCCTCTTTAGCTGGACTTTTGAGCCCCTCTACATGTGACCACCTTCCCAGCCAGCTAAAATCCCATTGGGCACTGAGCAGATGGGTCCCCTGCAGATTCAGCATCCTGAGCCCCAACAGTCCTACCACCCCATGGGAGCAGGCTAAGCCAGGACCCCTGCACCTGCTCCGTCCCTGTAAGCAAGAAGTCCGGCTCCAGTCAGGACACCCTGATTTGTCATCCCAACCTGAATTTCATTCATGTAAACACATACGGAGTCAGGTAAGCCTTCAACCCACCCTGGGTGTATACCCAGCAATGAGCGCACATGCCCCCAAAGACAAGAATGAATTTCACCGAACAGGCTGGACATAACCCAATGCCTGTCCACAGGAGAACGAATAAATAGTGGTATATTTGGTGAACTCCTACACAGCAGAGAAAAAACCAAAGGGCCACTACAGGCAACCTGGATGATCTGACAGTGCTGACGGAAGGCAGCCAGACACCGAGGAGTCCGTTCTGTACACTCCGTGTGTGGGAGGCCCACACAGGCAGCGGCACCACGCAAAAGTGCCGAGGTATGAGTGGTGACTACTGAGGGAGGGCGGGTGGCCAGGAGGGGGCCCCAGGGAGCTTCCTCAGGTGCAGGAACCATGGTGTGGCTTGATCTGGCAGTTTACACAGGTATTTACAGATGTGAAAATCCATCAAGCTGCACATCCAAGATTTGTATACTTTACTATAGTCAGTTAAACCTCCGATAAAAAGTTTTAAAACATACATAAATACCTTTGAGCAGCTTTTATGTGCTAAGTCCAAAGGGTATCTCAAAGACTCTGATCCTTTAAGAGCTTACAGTCTAGAGGGGAAGAAAAATACATGCAAATAACAAAACAAGGTTGTCCATGGCCAGTGAGACAGGTAATAGGAATAGGTCAAGGGTAATGGTATTACTTGTGATTTGGGGCAGGTGGCAGAATAAACTGATTAAATACAGGAGTTACAGGCGCACCTTTACCTGTGTCCAGATTCCACTGCTGGAGTTATGACCTAGACAAAGTATTTGCTCTGCTGCCTGATCTGTAAGAGGGAATCAGAGTTGCCGTGTGTCAAGGGTTCTCAAGGATGCAAGGAAGGAACTGCACACAGCACACAGCCCAGGGCCTTGGTCTCAAGACACGTGACTATTGCATTCCTGCTTCGAGGCTGGGCCTGCCTGGTGCCAGGCACTGGGGTACATTCACAGATGTCAAACAGGCCCTGACCCCCAAACTTCCAATCCCACCACGAAGAGGGTGGCTACACATTCACTCACTCAGCATACATCTAGCAAATCAGGGTCTAGGAGCATTACAAGACTTTGCCCAAAAGGAGCCCAGAGCGCAGTGACGAATTAGATACCTAAGACACAATGTAAAAATCCCCAAGTGCCAGCAGAGAGAAACACACAGAAGCCAGGGAGGTCAGAGGGCAGTACAGAGGTGGAAACTAAGCTGGCCCTTGAAAGTCAGACAGGAACTGCGCACGTGGAAACTGCTTTGGAGGGAAAGGCAGCCAGAGGAAACTGCGTGAGCAAAGGCACAGCAGCAGGGAGTTAAGGGGGCAGACAGGAAAGGGTGACAGGCCAAGTGCGGCTCAAGAAGAGGCCCAGTAAAGGGGGCCCGGGACACCTAAGACTAAGTTAAACTGTATTTTGCTGTCAGTGGGGAAGCCCCCAAAGGTTTCAGAAATCATTATGTGAGCCGATCAGAGCAAGGGTTGAAAACGAAGCCGGGCGTGGTGGCTCACGCCTGTAATCCCAGCACTTCGGGAGGCTGAGGTGGGCAGATCACAAGATCAGATCAAGACCATCCCGGCTAACACGGTGAAATCCCTTCTCTACTAAAAATACAAAAAATTAGCCAGGTGTGGCGGCGTGCGCCAGTAGTCCCAGCTGCTGGGGAGGCTGAGGCAGGAGAATGGCGTGAACCCGGGAGGTGGAGCTTGCAGTGAGCCGAGATCACGCCACTGCACTCCAGCCTGGGTAACAGAGCGAGAAAAAAAAAAAGAAAATGACAAAGTCAGCCAATGGCAGTGTGTCCAAGGGGCCCAGAGAGCGGCTCCGTCTCTCCAAGGCTGGGACTGGGGGTCGTATTCACCAAGCAACACCTAAGCCCTAACACTCAGCCCCTTTGTGAGAAGCAAGCACATATTTTTTGATTTGTGGTCTGGGGCCTGAGTGAGGCTCCTGTCCTTGAGAAGTAGTCGGAGCCTTGACCTTCCTACACTAGGCGGGAGGCAAGGTTACAGTCCTTATGTTTTTATTTATTTTATTTTATTTATTTATTTATTTCGAGACAGAGTCTCACTCTGTAGCCCAGGCTGGAGTACAATGGCATAACCTCGGCTCACTGTAAACTCGGCCTCTGGAGCAGCTGGGATTACAGGCGTGTACCACCATGTCTGGCTAATTTGTGTATTTTTAGTGGAGATGGGGTTTCATCATGTTGGCCAGGCTCGTCTTGAACCCCTGACCTCAAGTGATCCTCCAACATCGGCCTCCCAAAGTGCTGGGATTACAGGCGTGAGCCACGGCACCTGGCCTATTTTAATTTCTTGGAAAGGCCTACATTCACCTGCTTCAGCAATCAAAAGGTACATGGGATCTCCAGCAAACAAGCAACCTTCTGGCACCAGCCGCCTCACAATCACTGACTTCCTGTGTCTGCCCAGAGACCCCCCTGGGCATAGACAAGCAAAGACACTTTTGATTCCCTTCCCTTTTACACTGATGGCAGCTCCGAGACACACCGCCCAGACCTGCTTCTTCCCTCGGCAATCCACCTTGGTGATCCAACCGGCACAGTGCGTGGAGCCTCCATCTTATTTATCATGGCCACGCGGTATCCCAAGTTTGGATGGGCCACAGTTTGTTCATGGCTCCCTGTGAATGAACATTTAAGCTGCCTCCAATCTTTTGCTATTACAAATAAGGCAACAATGACTAATCTTGCAAATAAATCATTTTGCACACGTGTTAACGCATCTGTAGGATAAATTCTGAGAGGTAGAGCTGCTGGTGACAGTGTAGAAACATCTGTATTTTTGGAAGATATTGCCAGAGAGGCACAGTACATTTAAATTGTTCATCCAAGAAATGAGCCTCAATGTTGGGGGAAATATAGACAATATGTAGGTTTCTGTTTGTTTTTTGAGATGCAGTCTCGCTCTGTCTCCCCGGGTGAAGTGCAGTGACGCAATCTCAGCTCACTGCAACCTTTACCTCCCAAGTTCAAGCGATTCTTCTGCCTCAGCCTCCCAAGTAGCTGGGATTACAGGCGCATGTCCCCACACTGGGCTAATTTTTGTATTTTTACAAAATACAAAATGAGAGATGAGGTTTCACCATGTTGGCCAGGCTAGTCTCAAACTCCTGACCTCAAGTTACCTGCCCACCTCGGCCTCCCAAAGTGCTGGGATTACAGGCGTGAGCCATCGTGACCAGCCAATACATAGTTTAAAGTTGTCCATGTGAAGAAACGGTAGAGAAAGGCTGTTTTCAACAAATGAAGCTCTGGGTAGGGAGATGGTGCTGAACCCACACCGGCCCCACCTCACTTGGTGCTCCGGTCCACATGCTTGCATTTCCCAGCTGTCAGTAAAAGGCTAGGTCCACTTGGTCCCTTGATCCTTCTCAGGGCTCTGATGTCCTGGTCCCAGGGCAGGTGAAGTGTGAACGGTGACCTGAGCCACTATGACAAGCAGCCATAATTGACCTCCCCAGGTGCCCTACCAGAGGAGGAGCAGGCAGGCCAGGCGGGAGGGGGTGGGGGTGCAGAGCCCAAGAGGGCCAAGTGCTTCCAGTCTAACCATTCCAAATGAGTGGTGAGCACCTCCTGCCACATCCCCTGCACAAGCTGCTGGGGACACCACAGCCATGCAAGACCCCACTCCCATTCCATGACATTCACTCGACTGGCTCTGTTCCTGGGTCCATCACAGATCTGTTACGTAACTCTTATGCCCAACAGCCATCGCCACATCAAGCCAGGGAGTCGAGGAGATGGAGGCGGGTCTCTGGAAGGCACACTGAGTGTCAAGTGAGGACAGCCAAGTCTATACAGAAGCAGAGCAGGCCTTTCTCCCACTTCCACAAATCTGGCCCAACTACTGTAAACTGGGAATAGAAGGAAAGGTCTTCTGCCTCCAGCCAAGTAGGGGATACCTCTTAGCAAACCAAAGGCAGTGTTTGAAAGAACCCTTGTCAACTCATCTCCCAGCCCAAGCCCTGCTCCCATTGACTGAGACGGCCAGGGACTCTAGTAAATCAAATCATGCTTACATGCTCTGAGCTTACTGTTATTAAAATTCTTCTAACCAATGCATCCCGCATCTACCTTTCTTCTCAAAGCAAATATGTATTATTTTGGAAAATCTACATTTTCCTACATCCTATTTATTTAAACTCCATTGATAAATTTGTGTATACATGCACTTCCTCCTCCTGGAGGTGAGGCTAGGACCCTACGTGTTCTGGCAAGGGGTCACGAGACCTCTGCTCCTTGAGTTACCTGCCTGTCTCATTCCTCTGTGTGTGTTCAAGGTGGTCCCACTCCCTGCAAAGCCCTCCTGCACTTCACCCGCCAACCTCCACCGTCCACTGAGCCTCAGTCCAACTGCCCTTGCTCCAGAGAGCACTGGCTCCTCAGCTCACCCCCAGGCAGAGCCAACTGCTGCCTCCGGGAAACCCCATGGTTTTAACCTGAAGTTTTATTCATGTGCTTTCCGGGTCTAAGCAGCAATCCAATACACTGGGCTTCCCAGTGCGGCTGCAAGCTCCCCAAGGGCAGGTCTGTGTTGGGGGCAACTACTCAGCAGGAAGGGCCCAGGACTCAAAACCAGAAAACCTGGGTGCTTCCTTCCCCAGGATCTTAGGCAATTCACCCCTCTGAGCCTCAGTCTCTCCATCTATAAAATAGGTGCAATAATTTCAAGGTTTCAGGGCAGTTAAAAGGATTACATAAAACCATATATTTGAAATACAATTTGCAAAGCCCCACAAAATCCAATGAGAATAATATGATTAGCATGTTAATATTAACTAATATCCTCACACATACACTTCACCAATATCTATCATTGTGCCTCATAGGCACCCAAACTGATTGCTGATGGGATCCCAGATTCACTGCTCATTCTGGATGAAACAAAAACCACAGGTACCAGAGATAGAGACCAGGAGGCTCTGCCAGTAGCTACAGTGGCGCCATGGGGTTAGTTATTTTCTCTCAGAGCTTTTCGGTAAATGATGACCCAGAGGGCTTTGGGGAACAGCCCTGCTGAGTGGAGTGGAGGTTCTCAGTCACTTGCCAGCAGGACAGGGTCCCCCTGGGTGCAGGCAGTCCACAGGGGTTGGCGCAGGAGGTAAATAAAGGTACCAAGCTCCACACATGTCCCTTGGAGTAGGGGGGCCAACTGATCTGAAAATCCCTTTGAAGGTAACAGAGGCAGGAACTTCCGGAGGTCTCACTGCACCCCCTCTGTTGGGGCGGGGGACCATCTGGGACTGCCCGTGACCACAAGTAAAGGGCCTATGGATCCTGCCTTCCCAGCGTGGAGGCTGGAGTCTTCAGGAGATCACCAAACATTTTAGGTTGGGAAAGAAGCAACAGGCACACGTGCTTCCACGTTTCTCCTTCCATCTTCACGATCATGTGACCTGCCCTACCTCCAAACCACAACCTTGGAAGCTAAAGGCATTCTAATCAAGGACTTCATCAGAGCCTGTGAGGTGAGGAGAGAGGGTACGAATAGTGCCCCTTGCCTTAGCAGGAGTGAAGCTCAAAGAGGGCAAGTGGCTTGCCCAAGGTCACAGCTGGATTTCCTGACTCGATTCAGTGCCCTGTTCACCACTCCTGCAATGGCGCCATCCAGCTAAAAAAGGTTGAAGACCTCATCTTTCCTGCAGAGAATCTGAAACAAAGCACGAGGGCTGTTTTAGAACTTCTCTGATTCTTTTCTATCTATAGCTACCTTTCAAATGCTATGGGTAAATATTTATAACTCAGTGTTAAGCAAACAATGAGATAACGCATGTTTATGCCTAGAAAGAACATCTGCCCAGCTGGGCACGGTGGCTCAAGCCTGTAATCCCAGCACTTTGGGAGGCCGAGACGGGCGGATCACGAGGTCAGGAGATGGAGATCATCCTGGCTAACACGGTGAAACCCCGTCTCTACTAAAAAATACAAAAAACACTAGCCGGGCGAGGTGGCGGGCGCCTGTAGTCCCAGCTATTCGGGAGGCTGAGGCAGAACAAAGGTGTGAACCCAGGAGGCGGAGCTTGCAGTGAGGCGAGATCCGGCCACTGCACTCCAGCCTGGGCGACAGAGCGAGACTCCGTCTCAAAAAAAACAAAACAAAAACAAAACAAGAAAAAAGAACATCTGCCCAAACTTGAACCATGATTACTTCTTGATTTGGAAATTTGGGGTAATTTTTATTCTTATACCCAATCTTTTCTGTGTTTCAAGTTTACTATAATCAACAAGTACTGCTTCTAATCTCAGAGAAGCCTATTGTTTTTCAAAGGTACAACACTGAGAATAATGTGGCAAACTTTTCACCAAATATTCACTTAGTGGGATGTGACTTTGTACAACATGGTTGAGCTGGAAGTGACGCAGGTTCAGCACAAAGACTTTCTGGGTGGATCATCCCCCTGTGGTTTCCACCCCAGAGAAGGAAAAGGAGGTGTCCACCAAGCTTCCTGTCTCCCATCACAGGCCTAAGACCTCCCACACCAGCCAGCCAGACTCAAGGCTGTTTAGTGAGCACCGTTGGCTCCTGTTCTAATCACCCCTAATATCTGTCTTTTTTTTTCTTTTTGATATGGAGTCTTGCTCTGTCACACAGGCTGAAGTGCAATGGCATAGTCTCAGCTCAACTGCAACCTCCGCCTCCCAGATTCAAGCAATTCTTCTGCCTCAGCCTCCCAAGTAGCTGGGACTGTAGGCATGTGCCATCACACCTGACTG
>NW_012120154.1:3187605-3192333 GCF_000951035.1 Colobus angolensis palliatus | reverse complement strand
GAGTGCTGGGGGGAAAAAAAAAAAAAAAAAAACTACTTCACACCTACTCTACGCATTTCGCCAGACACTGAGCCATGATTAACCTAAGACTGGAAAAGTTACCAACCAGAAGCCACGCACCATCCTTCTACACCATACCCGGGCATAGGGCTTCAGCCACGCTAAAAGAGCAGCAAACAGACACGTGAACAAATGCTATCTGGGTGTCCGGCCTAATTCCAGTTCTCATCTACCTCTGCATTTAGATTTATCCTCTCCAGTCCTGAGGACAAGCAGTTTGGGAATGAGTGCCTGGTAAGAATGCTGGCGAAGGCCAGGCACAGTAGTTCACGCTTGTAATCCCATTACTTTGCGAGGCCAAGGTGGGTGGATCACAAGGTCAGGAGTTCGAGACCAGCTTGGCTAACATGGTGAAACCCCATCTCCACTAAAAATACAAAAATTAGCCAGGCGTGATGGTAGGTGCTTGCAATCTCTGCTACTTGGGAGGCTGAGGCACGAGAATCACCCAGGAGGCGGAGGTTGCAGTGAGCCAAGATCTTGCCACTGCACTCCAGCCTGGGAGACAGAGGGAGACCCTGCCTGAAAAAAAAAAAAAGGATTCTGGTGGACTTAGACGCATTGTTAGTACCTGCACCACATGCTTTTCCACAGAGGCGGAGGCGATGGGGAGGGAATGAGAAATCTACAAATTGGGTGACCCTTTAATTCTTCTCTCCGTGGCCCCCTCCCACTCTACTTCTTCCTGTTTCTCTCCTCTCTGAGGCTGAGCAGATGGCATTCAGCAAACATTTATTTCAGGTCTACTAGGTGCTGAGTCTCAGTGTCAAACAACTTCACAGACGTGAACTCAGATCTCTGCTTTGCGTGCACTCTTCCTTCTGCCTGGAGCCCACTTCTTCCTCCACCTTAACACACATCACCTCACCAGACAAGTGCCCGCCCAGGTGACAATGGCCTAATGTTCCCTCGGAGCCCCCAGGACAATCATAATTGCTTGTGTGTCTGATTTCTCTCTCCCCAGCGGCACTTGGCTCCTAAGGAAGGCTCCCCACAAACAGCCTGGCACACAGACCTGCGATGCCTCCTTCTCAAATAAATGAATGGGCCTGTAAGGTCATAATAAAAGCTGCGTGCCAGGTACACAGGAGCTCCATGCAGACACTGGTCATGCCAGCCACATGACGGCCACACTGTTATTACTCCCATCTTACAGATGAAGGAAAGTGTATCATTTGTCCCCTATTTTGAAATCTGGTAAGCGTCTTGCCCAAGGCCACAGGGCTAATAAACACGCAGATTTAAACTGCATCTCCCAATTCTCTCTCCAGGTCACCAGGACTGCTCAGCGCATTACCTCCCTCTTTCCCTCCTCCTCTCATGCTCCTAGGGACCACTTCTTTTCTTTTTTTTTTAAAGACAGAGTCTCGCTCTGTTACCCACCAGGCTGGAGTGTAGTGGCGCCATCTTAGCTCACTGCAACCTCCGCCTCCCAGGTTCAAGTGATTCTCCTGCCTTAGCCTCCCAAATAGCTGGGACTATAAGTGTGTGCCACCATGCCTGACTAATTTTTTTAGTAGAGACAGGGTTTCACTGTGTTGGCCAGGCTGGTTCTCAAACTCCTGACCTCAGGCAATCCGCCCACCTTAGCCTCCCAAAGTGCTGGGATTACAGGTGTGAGCTACCACACCCAGCCTAAGACTCTGTCTTAAAAAAAAAAAAAAAGTTCCAGCTGACCAAGCATGGTGGTTCACACCTATAATCTCAGCACTTTAGAAGGCCAAGGTGGGAGGATCTCCTGGGCCCAGGAGGTAGAAGCTGCAGCAAGCTATGATAGCACCACTGCACTCCAACCTGGGCAACACAGAGAGACTCTATCTCAAAAAACAAAAAAAGTTCCAGCTCAAAGGAGCCAGATCCCAGCAGGCAAGAGGTCAGCAGTAGGACAGACACCATTACAACAGTGGGCTCCAGAGCCTGCCCTGGGTCACACAGGGTCTTCAAGACCAGAAGCTGCTAGAAGACAAGAGAAAGGCAGCGAGGTCTAACAGTGATGCCAGGGGCTATGGGAGAGCCAGTGGGACAGAGGCCTCGTCTTCCAGAAGTTCTCTGCAGGAATGAAGGAGGGATGAGAAGAGATGCTAATACCGCCCCGTAACACGTGGCTAAGCATGTCACAACCTTCCAGAAACTTTCAAGGCCTCCCTGTTGACTACATCAGGATCGAGTTCAAACTCCTTGGCGGGGCCTCCAAAGGTCTTCAGGACACAGACCCAACACAGTCACAAGCAGTTCAATCCTCCGCGTCTGAGAGGTGAGGCAGCTCAGACCTCCACATCTGCCCGGAGTTCCCTCTAACTGGAATGCCCTCCTTCTCCTTCATACGTCGAGCACCCCTCATCCTTCAGGGCCAAGATGACTTCCAGCACCCCAGGGTTACAGGGGAGGAGCATGGGCTCTGAGGTCAGACCTACTCGTTCAAACCTCAGCTGTTCCACCCTCTGCTGCCTCCCCTACAAAATGCAGACGGTGACAGCCCCCATCTCATTGGGTGGTAGGAAAATTAAATACAGTAATTCATGAAAGTGCTTTGAACTGTGCCTGGCACACAGTAAGTGCTCAATAAACGGACTGTTGTTCCTATTGTCCTCTGGGCCCCTTTAGGGCCCTCTGTTTCCACCACAAGTAGGGCACTGTCTTGCACATATTTGTTACACATCGGGCTCCCTCTGCCAACCACCTTTTAGAGGGCTGCTCCCAGCACAGTGCAGGGCAGCATGGTCTTCCGTGAGTGCTTACTCCCTGGGGCTGCAGGGCCTGGGGCAGACCCCACACAGAGCTCTCCCAGGGGCCCAGCTATTGGCCTCCCAGAACTCCCACACCAAATCCGCAGTCTACAGGCCCAGAGCTGTGACTCGGTTTCAAAACAATAAAAGGCTGTACCCTGCCTTGCCGGGGCTGTTTCCACTCCAGGGAATTTACAGAGAGAAATGAACACAGCAGGGACTGGAAATAGCACTGAGCCCTTCTCAGGGTGAGAGACTGGGCAGGCCAGCCAGAGACCAGGAGCAAAACCTCTAAGACAGACAGGGAGAAAACGGCCTCCGGACAGAAGCCCCAGCTCACAGAACTCGGCCAACAGGAATGAACTAGGACAAGTGGCTCACTCACCCTTCTGCCTCGAAGCTCTTCTTTCCACTTGGTTGGAGAAATTCAGAAGGGGCTCCTTGCATAACCCACCACCACCGTGGGTGCAACAAATAAGACATCGAGAATCCACTGCAGGAAGGCTTTTGGGGAATTCACAGCGCCTTCTCCACCCACATTAGCTACTGGAGCCTCGTATCTGCATTGGGGTCACTAAATCAGTGTCTATCTTCCCAGCAGACTCAGAGCCCCTAGAAGGCAGGAACCAGGTCCCACTGACCATCACACCGCTATGCCCCAGCACAGTGCCTGGCACATACATGCTCAGTAAGTTGCAAGATAAGATCTGGCAGCAAGAGAGAGTTCCTGGTTCAAGGATGATTCCATCCAGGCTTGCCACGGATCATGGAGAAGAGCATCATGAATTCCCTCTGGGCCTCAGTTTACCACATCCGCAAATAGGGACAACAACCGTTCCTTACTCACACAGCTGCTGTGCACATTACACAGGAAAATATACGTGGAAAGCACAAAAGCCTCAGATGAACGCCAGTCATCCTTCAGGCTTCAGCACAACCGTCTACTTATGAGAGAATCTTTCCTGTGGCCACGATCCTCCTTCCCGGGCACTGAACCTACCCCTGTACTCCTTCTACTCCTTTGTTTGGTATTTTTCACATCACTGTGATCACCTGTTTCCAAGTCTGATTCCCCCACGCTTGAGAGCTCCTTGATGGCTTGGGCATCAAATGTTTGTGTCCAGGTGCACGCACATACCTGGTTGCTGGGGCTCTCCCACCCCAGCGTCCCAGGTCCCAACTCTGATACACACAGCACCCTTGACAAGATTCAGAGGTGCAGAGCCTAGGGATCCTACCAAGAAAGCTGAATAGGGAGATGCAAAGGGACACCGTAGGCATAACCTGTCAACGAAGTCACACCTCTGAGACCTGCACCGCCTCTGCAGGTGCAGGTGAGCTTGTTTGCCTGGCTGACTCTGCAGCGCAGGGCCTCCAGGGCACAGATTGCTGCTTCTTTCCTTACAAAAGCACCAGCAGTCAGATAAATAATACATGGCCTTCACTTCACCACAGGTATCAGGCATGCAAACACCTGCTTTGCCCCAAAATGCCCTGGAAGGGAGGGAGGAGTAAAACGTCTGGCCTTATACAACACCCCCAGAGGGGGTATGTATTGGCAATCCATGCCCAACCCCCAGCCTAACTGCCTTGCTTTGGCCTGGAGCCACCCAGCACTGGAGGTAAGTGGATCCAAGCGAGGTACCAAGGGTGTGCCCGGGAAGGAAATGTACAATCCACGGGAAGGATACAGACACCCAGAACCAGTCTTTGGTTGGTCCCGGTTGGAGACAAACATCTTTCGAGCCCCAGGTCCCAGTCGATCGCCTTCCAAACCTGCGGATCTGTGTGCCGGGCGTGCACACCTCCACTCACGACGCAGCCCCGAATGCCCCCCGCCGACCACCCTCCCAGGTCACTGCCACCCGCACAGGTCACGGACGCCTCCCCCACTCACTCGGCCGTGCCAGGCGCCAGCACACCCACCCAGGAGCACACAATC
>NW_012120154.1:3183669-3187027 GCF_000951035.1 Colobus angolensis palliatus | reverse complement strand
GGGGCGGCGAACGCGGCTGAGATCACTGCCTGGGCCTTAAAGGGGCCGCTCCCCGAACCCCAGCCCGCCGCCCCGCGGGTTGGGGCGCGACCCGCGTTCTCCTGCCGCTCACAAAACCAATTACGACCGGCCCCCAACCTCGAGAACTTTCTGGGCTGCGATCTCTGCCCCTGACCCTAACTGGTGCTTCACTGCTCTTAACCCTAATTTCCTCCATTTGAGCCTGTTTTGAAGATGAAACGAAATACAATGGCTATTTGTTGAGTGAAGGATGCGTGTGGAATTGTGGAATGAACGTGGACCGAGTGTTGTGTGCAATTAGGCCAGATGAAATTGCAAAGCACTGAAAGAGGCTTTTTCTTCCCGCTCCACTTAGCAGCGATTCTTTCTTGCCCCATCTGGCTCTAGGCTGCCGAACTAGCAAAAGTCTTCAGATAGGGTTCAAGTCGCTTAGCCCATTTCTGTTTGCTAGGTCCAGACATCACCTAGGTTAATTGAACCAGATAAAATGCAATTATGTTCTGGCATTGATGTGCTCAAGATCCCCAAATGTATTTATGTCTCCAGACTCCTCCCCTGAACTGTCTACTCAACACTTCTTTCTTGGAAGTCCAGCAAGTATCTCAAAGTCAACGTGTCTGCAGCTGAGCCAACTGCACTTCCACACACACAAACCTGCTCCCTCTCAGCCTTGCCTTCATCAGCTGTTGACAATTCCATCCTTCCAGTCCCCAGGCCAGAACTCAGAGTCAGCTGTGAATGCCCCGCTTCTGCCCGCTACCCAGTAAGGCAGGCAGGAGATCTTGTTGGCTCTACCTGCAAAATAGGTCTAGACTCTGACGTCTGCCATTCCACCTCCAGTGCTACCACCCTGGTCCAGTATCTGCACAGGATTATTGCAAAGTTCTGCTAACCCATCTCCCTTGTTTCAACCTTGCCCTCTGATCCACCCTATCAATTCAGGGCTGAGGGAGATTCTTTTAAAATCTGCCAGGCACGGTGGCTCACGCCTGTAATCCCAGCACTTTGTGAGGTCGGGTAGTTCATTTAAGTCCAGGAGTTAGAGACCAGCCTGGCCAACATGGTGAAACCTCATCTCTGCTAAAAATACAAAAATTAGCTGGGTGTAGTGGTGCATGCCTGTAGTCCCAGCTATTCTGGAGGTTGAGGCATGACAACTGCTTGAACCTGGGAGGTGGAGGTTGGGTTGTGGTGAGCCAAGATCATGCCACTGCACTCCAACCTGGGTGACAAAATGAGAATCTGTCTCAAAAAATAAAATAAAATCTAAGTCAAAACATGGCACTTTTTTGCTCAAAACCGTCCATTGGCTCTCTATTTCGCTCTAAGTAAAAAGCCTTACAAGTCCTTACAAATGCTTAATCTGACATTCTACTCTCCTGGGTATTCCTGACCTCATTCATCTCTTACCCTTTCCTTCCACACTGACCCCTTGCTGTTCCTAGAACAAGCTGAGCTCACTCAGCCCCGAGCCCCCTGCACTAGCTGTTCCCTCTGCTGTGACCGCTGTTTCCCCAGATACCAGAATGATTCCTCCATCACCTTCTTTAAGGGCTTGCTCAAATGTCCTCCACTCAGTGAGGCCTGCCCTGAGCACCCTAGTAAAACCACCAGACCCCTCGCATGCACTCTGTATTTCCCGTTACCATGCCCTACTTTCCCTGTCACTTCATTTCTATCATATTATATAGTTTGCCTATTTCCCTGTGTGTCTTCTTCTAGTAGAACATATGATTTTTGGTTTTTGTTTTTTTGTTTTTGTTTTTGAGACAGTCTCACTCTGTCACCCAGGCTGGAGTGCAGTGGCACAATCTCAGGTCATTGTAACCTCCGCCACTCAGGCTCAAGTGATCCTCCCATCTCAGCCTCCTGATTAGCTGGGATAATAGGCATGTGCCACCATACCCGGCTAATTTTTGTATTTTTTTGTAGAGATGGGTTTTCGCTATGTTGCCAGGGCTGGTCTCGAACTCTTGAGCTCAACGCGATCGCGACCACTCAAAGTGCTGAGATTATGGGTGTGAGCCACCGTTTGCCTGGCCAATAAATTCTGAGGACAAAGATTTTCATCCTTTTTGGCTTTTATTGTCGTTGTTTGAGATGGAGTCTCACTCTGTCACCCAGGCTGGAATGCAGTGGCTCAGTTTCGGCTCACTGCAGCCTCAACTTCCTGGGTTCAAGTGATTCTCTCGCCTGTGCCTCCCAAGTGTCCGTTTTGTTTTCTGATGTAATCCCAATTCTTAGTACAGGGTCTGGCATAGAGAACATGCCCCAAAAAAGTAAGTATAACATGACCAGAGATCCCGGAATAGCAAAATCCTATAGAATAATTCCTCCCCAGCCCTAGGTAGGACATGCCTGGGGCTGTCCTAACAAGAGCAAGGCTTATCAATTGCATTGTAATAACTTGTTTATGACTTCCCAGCTCTCCCTCCCTACACACTAACCCCTTCGGGAGGAAGTCCTAGTCCCAATTACCCACCATATCTGCAATGCTAGTACAGAACACTTAGAGACCAGACACAATCTGCCTTACACTTCCCCTCCAGGGCTTTCACTTCAGGGTCTTTTCTTCTGCTTAGGGGCACTCTTGGGTCTCCACTTACAGAGGCCCCAGGCTGGCGGGTGTGGGGGGGTAGAGGCAGGTGGTGGATATTTTTAGGCTTGGTTGCCAGGAAGGGGCTCAAAGACAGAAAGTCACCTGGTCTGAGTGACACAGCAGGCCAGCAGGTGGTATTGGGGGCCCTAGTTGGTGCTCCCTGTGGGAGGAAAAAAGCCCTCTCAAGACCTTTATTCAGGCTTTCCAAAATGAAGATAAACACCTCCTTTGCTATCATCCTTCCCACCCCTCCTCCAGGCAACTACCCATCCTTTCTTTTAAGAGACAGGGTTTTGCTTTCTCACCCAGGCTGGGGTGCAGTGCTTTGATCATAGTTCACTGCAGCCTCAAACTCGTGGGCTCAAGTGATCCTCCACCTCGGCCTCCCAAGTAGCTAGGACTACATGGGCATACCATCACACTCGGCTAATTTTCTATTTATTTATTTATTTATTTATTTATTGACAGAGTCTTTCTCTATTGCCCAGGCTGGAGTACAGTGGCGCAATCTCAACTCACTGCAACCTCCCAGGTTCAAGCAATTCTCCTGCCTCAGCCTCCTGAGTAGCTGGGACTACAGGCACTCGCCACTACGACCAGCTGATTTCTGGGGGGGGTTTTTTTGTTTGTTTTTTTTTGTTTTAGCAGAGTCGGAATTTCACCATGTTGCCCAGGGTACTCTCGAACTCCTGAGCTCAGGCAATCCGCCCGCCTCAGCCTCCCAAAGTGCTAGGATTA
>NW_012120154.1:3174887-3176109 GCF_000951035.1 Colobus angolensis palliatus | reverse complement strand
AAAAAAAAAAAAGGAATAGAAAAGATTGTAAGGAAATATAACAAAATGCCAATAGTGGATTGTTCTAAGTGGCAAGATTATGAACATTGGGCTATCTTCTTTTAATTTTATTTTCATTTTTGCTTCTCTGTATTTTCCAAAAAGTGTTTCAAAAAGCATATTATGTTTTCAGAAAGAAAAAAAAAATGTTTTTTAAGGCTTACACCTGTAGTCCCAGCACTTTGGGATGACAAGGTGGGCAGATCACCTAAGGTCAGGAGTTCGAGACCAGCCTGGCCAACACAGTGAAACCCCCATCTCTACTAAACATACAAAATTAGCTGGGTGTAGTGGTGCATGCCTGTAATCCCAGCTATTTAGGAGGCTGAGGCAGGAGAATCGCTTGAACCCGGGAGGCAGAGATTGCAGTGAGCCGAGATCACGCCATTGCAATGCAGCCTGGGCAACAAGAGCAAAACGCTGTCTCAAAAATAAAATAACGAACTAAAAAAGGGGAATTTATGGGTTCACTTAATTAAGAAATTTAAAGCAGAGCTGGATTTGAGACCTCACACAGTGTCACTGGGATACCATTTCTCTCCGTCTCTTGCTGTGTGCGTGTGTGTTTGTGTGTATGTTGGCCCCATTCCCATGTGGCCTTTTCTCCCCAGTGGCAGAGAGATCATCTCTTTCCCAAGAATTCCAAGATATGTCCCACAGTCACCTCTGATTGGCCCCGCTTGAGTCCCATCTCTGAGCCAATCATTGTAGCCAGGAAATGCAGGGCATCAATTGGCCAGGCCTGGATCACAGCCCCACCCTGGAGCCAGTGGGTGGAGTCAGCCCCTTCAGAACTAAATGTACTGTAAAGGAGGCATGACTACCTAAAGAAAAATGGGGTTCCATGACCAGAAAAACTGGGAAAGAGTGCTGGGGGGAAAAAAAAAAAAAAAACTCAGATGTTCTGCCTCTCTGGGGTTTTAAGTGGCTCTCCAAGGGTCATCCAGAAGGAAGATCAGGGACAGGGCTGAGATGTGACCTCACTCAGAGCAGAGAGAGAGGGACCTAGGACAGAGCCATCAGCAATCAGCATAGGGTGGCTCTTTGGAGGCCTTTAGCCTGTGCAATCGTCAACGGCCTGGTCAAATCCCAGCTCCACCACTGACAGGCTGTGAGATTCTGGGCAAATCTTGTAAGACTCAATAAGCCCCAATTTCTTTCTTTCCTTATTATTTTTTTTTTT
>NW_012120154.1:3171323-3172329 GCF_000951035.1 Colobus angolensis palliatus | reverse complement strand
GGTCTTGAACTCCTGACCTTCTGATCCACCCACCTTGGCCTCCCAAAGTGCTGGGATTACAGGCGTGAGCCACCAGGCCCAGCCTTGTGTGTGATTTTCAACATACAAGAAATTTCTGGAAGTCAGGAGAACGGGTGCTCACACAAACAGAGGGCAAAAGGGACTGGATCTTAATCATCCTTTTGTTCCCAGAACCTGACACGCAGGGGATGAGTGTCCTTCCTGACACGCAGGAAGATGATGAGTGTCCTTCATCATCTTCATCACTGCTGCTGTTCATTGAGCATTCATTATGTGGCAGGCAATGTAAACCAAGATCTTGTGAGTGCCACCTGGCAGATGAGGAAACTGAGACAGAGAGAGGCAATGTTACTTGACCAATGTTACTTATCACACTTGCGCAGCCTGTTTGTTAAGTGAACCCAGGAACCCATGCCAGCACCCCCTTGGTGGAAATCAGCCAGCAACAGAAAATGCTTCCAACTTCATGCAGCCCTTCTTGTTGGGGTGGTGACATTCAGGATATCAATGGCCATCAGAAAGCAGAACAAGGCCATTCCTAGTGGGTGCGCTATCTGGGATGTGTGTGTGTGAGTGAATTAGGGATGCAGCTGGTGGTGATTCACAGATTGCTGTGTAAGGAGCCTGAGTAGGAGACACAAGAGAGGAAGCTTCCTTTCTCTCTCTCTCTCAGTTGCACACATGACCTGTGACTCCATCATTGGTGAGATGAGTCCCACTTCAAACTTATGTAGCCAACAAACAAGCAAACAAAAACAGGCCAACGAAAAGGATTTCCTATCAGTTTTCCTGGAATCACCAGAAAGATGTCTCAGATTCTTTACAAAATCCCAGGATGTAGTCACCTGTCCAGGACATGCCATCAGGAAAGGGAGGTCCACCCTTGGGTCAGGGGCATACAGGGAGCTGGGGAGGCTGGGTCCTGGGTTTTCTTTCTTTTTTTTTTTTTTTGAGATGGAGTCTCGCTTTGCTGCCCAGGCTGGAG
>NW_012120154.1:3169557-3170540 GCF_000951035.1 Colobus angolensis palliatus | reverse complement strand
TTTTGAGATGGAGTCTTGCTCTGTCATCCAGGCTGGAGTGCAGTGGCGCAATCTCAGCTCACTGCAACCTCCACCTCCTGGGTTCAAGCAATTCTGTCTCAGCCTTCCAAGTAGCTGGAACTACAGGCGTGTGCCACCACGTCCACCTAATTTTCGTATTTTTAGTAGAGACAGGGTTTCACCATGTTGACCAGGCTGGTGTCTAACTCCTGACGTCAGGTAATCTGTCCACCTCGGCCTCCCAAAGTGCTGGGATTACAGGTGTGAGGTTGGCCTTCTTAAAGGGGCAGTGCTCCTCCCACAGCTTCAGGGCTGAGCCCTCTGCTCATCCCATCAGCCTCTCCTGCACGGGCAACCTTGGTGAAGTCAAGCCCTAGATGTGCACCTTCCCTGAACCTCAGTAGGCTACGGGACACCGCTTCACATGGGCCACTTGAAAGGATAGAGAGCTGCCATTGGTGCCCAAGGCTAGGGTGAAAGAGGAGGAGGCCAGAGGGAGGAGAAGGAGACAAAGGTGTCTTAATGGCAACCTTTATCCTGCACCTTGGCGTTTCTCCCTCCCTGGCCCACATGCAGGCCGGAAACAGGCCGACCCTGGAGAAGGCTGCTTTGAGAACAAATTACGGATGTCTGGTAATTGGGCAGAGTGAGGTCAGAGCTTGGAATGTGTGGACTTCTCCAGTGACCGTTTGTGTTCCTGTGGGCGCTTGTGCTGTAGGCTCTGGGAAAGAGGCCATGGGGACTGAGCATTCTCAGCCATAACTGTTTCCGCAGCTCTTTCTGAAATAAAGCAGAGATGAGAGGAGGGAGGAGAGGAGGGAGGAGAGGAGGGGAGAGAGAATATTTCACTTTGCCATAACACTTCGCACTGCTGACCAAGCACAGTGGCTCACGCCTGTAATCCAGACACTTTAGGAGGCTGAGGCTGGAGGATGGTTTGAGCCCAGGAGTTTGAGACCAGCCTGAGAAACATAGAGAGAACC
>NW_012120154.1:3150690-3165693 GCF_000951035.1 Colobus angolensis palliatus | reverse complement strand
CTACTCGGGAGGCTGAGGCAGGAGAATGGCGTGAACCCGGGAGGCGGAGCTTGCAGTGAGCTGAGATCCCGCCACAGTACTCCATCCCGGGCTACAGAGTGAGACTCCGCCTCTTATTCTGAAGCAGTTCAGTCATCCTGGCCTCCCGGACACCTCGTGCCTGGGTTGTGACCTCAGCTTCCTAAGCCTTCTTCCTGCCTCCTTCTCTGTTCTCCAATCTCCCTGCCCACTGTCGCCAGATTCACATTCCCCAAGTTAACGTCCATCGTGCCCCTCCCCCAGCAGAGGCTCCTCAAGGTCCAGGTGCTGCCCGATGGAAGCCAGGCGAGTGGGCCCAGAAGGGGTCAGGCTAAGGGGGCATAACAGCTTCTGTGCAGACAATTCTCCCCATTTTACAGATTAGGAAATCAGGGCTCAAGAAGGCCGAGAGCTTGCAGCTAGGGAGTGGGAGAATTTTCTGGATGCAAGCCTGCTTCTGCAGGATCAGACTTCTCCAACCTCAGCCACTGTGACTTGTCTCCCTCCCACTCCCTGTTTGAACCTCCCTGAGTATCTCATGCTAGTTCCTACCTCTTCTGGCCTTTGCACATGCTGTTGCCTCTGCTGGGAATGACTTTCCCCAGCAAAATCCCACTCATATCTCAAGGCTCAGGCTGAGTACCTTTGAAACACCTTCCTTGATGGTATCAGACACATTCCCACCCTCCTTTGCCCTTAGTTCACATTAGGCCTCTCACACTGGATTCTAGATTGGGGTGAACTACTTGCTACTCTGAGTCCTTCTCCTAACTAGGCCATGAGTCCCTGGAAGCTAAGATTCACACTTCATGTTTGAAACAAGGAGTTGTCGTAACAGAGCGCTTACAAGGTACCTGGGACTATGGAGTCAACGTTAGCAGCGTGGGCTGCAGAGCCGGACATCTTTTCTGTGCCTCAGGGTCCTCATCTATAAAATAGGGATCACATGGCCAGGTGCGGTGGCTCACACCTATAATCCCAGCACTTTGGGAGGCTGAGGCAGGTGGATCACCTGAGGTCAGGGGTTCAAGACCAGCCCGACCAACATGGAGAAACCCCGTCTCTACTAAAAATACTAAATTAGCCGGGCATGGTGGCGCATGCCTGTAATCCCAGCTACCTGGGAGGCTGAGACAGGAAAATAGCTTGAACCCGGGAGGTGGAGGTTGCAGTGAGCCGAGATTGTGCCATTGCACTCCAGTCTGGGCAACAAGAGCGAAACTCCATCTCAAAAAATAAATTAAAATAAAATAAAATAAAAGAAGGAGCATAATACACTAACCTCACAGACTTGTTGGGAGCAAAGGGTTGGAAATGGCCTGGCACAGGTGAGCCCTCAATGAACTCAGCCCTTGTGCTCATCTGAGGTCTTGCTGAATTCTGGCAACCCTCAGAAACAGGCATCATCACCCCCACATTACAGAGGAGGAAACTGAGATCTGCCCAAAGCCCCCAGGATGTCAATCCTGTGCTCCCAACCCTCCACGCCTGCACCACCTCCAGCCTAGTACCTGGCACCCTGGTGCCCACACAAGCCCAGTTAGCAAGTGGTTTTTGTGGCATGAATGAAAAGAACTCAGCAGGTGCCTGTTTGCCCCCTCTGGTAGGGGCAAAATTTCCTTGTGATTATTTGGCGTACTTAATAAACTGTATGGTTGATACATTAATGTCACTTCCTTAGAGGCTGTCAGCCACTGCCCACTCCCAAACATTAGCCCTCTGAGTAAGAAGTGCAGGAAGAAGCATGATGGGTAGAAATGCGGCAGAGCAGCAGGGGCGGGAGGGATTCTCAGATTATAGCTTTTTAGACAGCTTGACTTCATGTATGTAAACACCTTCATATCCAAAAAGTAAACCAAAAAAGAGGAGGGGGAGAAGCATTAGCTTATTATTACAATTGATGAAATAGGCTAGGCACAATGGCTTATGCCTGTAAACCCAGCACTTTCAGAGACTGAGGTGGGAGGATTGCTTGAGCCCAGGAGTTCAAGACCAGCCTGGGCAACATAGTGAGACCTCATCTCTACGAAAAAATACAAAAATTAGCCAGGCACGGTGGCGCATACCTGTGGTCCCAGCTACTAGAGAGGCTGAGGCAGGAGGATCCCTCGAGCCTGGGAAGTTGAAGCTGCAGTGAGCCATGATTGCACCACCACAGTCCAGCCTGGGTGACAAAGATCCTGTCTCCAAAAAAGAAAAAAAGGAACTATACTTTTCACTGTAAAAGACATATAAAGACCAGCTCCTTATTATTTTCTCTCAGGGCCTCTAGCTGGTAACTTCCACTCGCTGTCTGATGTCAGGTTGTCCATCCCAGAAGGTCCTAAGCTCCAGGGAGGCCGAGGGCGGGTTGGAGCAGCCTCTCTGCTGCATTCCCCCAGCACCTCATTCAACCAAGTGTGGGTGAACAAAATGGCACTTCACAGGCTGACCAACTGACCACTGAGACTCCCAGCTGCCACCCAGCCCCAAGACCCGGGGTCTGCTTACCACCTGCCATTCCAGGGCCTACTGGCATTTCCTGGCTTTGGGTAACACACCTGAAACCTGATGCTTGTAAAGGGGACCCCACCTTTACATGGGCCTCACACAGCAGGAAACCCTCCACCAGGCCATGAGCCTGGGGGTCACTGGGTCTTGACGGACAGCACTGGAAGAGGCCTTGAGCTACGTCCAGGATTTCAAAACACCCAAGGGGAACCTTCCAGGGCCTTCCACCCACTTCCCTGGCAGACCTATTAGCCTATTAGCTTCGCTCTTGCCTCTGCATTGAGACTGTGGCAATAATGGCTCTTGGCTTAATGAAAGGAAGTGAACTGTGTTGGGTAGATGCAGACTGACAGATTCTTTTCCAAGGTGGTGAGACCAAGGCAGGCGAGGCTGTGTGCTGCCCTTTTATCAAGGCTTAGCTGAAGGACCTTGCCCAGGGTCACTATCGGAGCTCGCTCCAGCACCCTCCCTCATGGAGCCCCAGGGTCAGCGGTGGAGAGGGTCACAGCACCTCCACAACCCCCACAGCAAGATGGCCTGGGCTCAGGTCTTGCCTCTGCCACCAGAGCTGTGACTGTGGGCAAGATATTTTACAGCAGGACCAGTTTCTTGTCGGAAGGTAGAGCTATTAACAGGACCTAACTCAGAATTCTTGTGTGGATAAAATCATGTGTGAAGAGCTTTTAGGGCCTTGCTTCTCAAAGAGGGGTCCCAGGCCATCAGCACAGCTGGAGTGTGCAGGGAGAAGCTCTCAGCCCCACCCCACCCTCTTTACAAGACCCCTGCGTGGCGTCTGTGTGCACTCATGTTTTCAAAGCCCCCTGGACGTCCCAACCACAGCCCAAGTGTTGTGAAAGTGGCCCCAGTCACACCTGCCTCCAGGGCGAGGGCTTGTTCCTCACTGACTGTGCTGATCCCAGCAAGACCCACTTCTGGGTCTGCGGGAAGAGTCCCAAGGCCACAGAGGCGGACAAAGGGCTGCCTCCATCACTTTATCTTTTCTACTTTATTACTTCAAATTAACAACCACAATAAAGCTCAAAAAAGTCCAATATTTACACAGGAAAAAAGTACAAAACTCCCCCCAAAGTTCTTCAGTATTTTTTTTCAGTTTTTTAAATTACAAAGTAATAAAAAGCTTTGCTCTTTAATTAAAAAAAAAAAAAAGGAAAAAGGGGAAACAGAGGTAAATAAATTAGGAAAACACACACACGGAGAAAACAAACAAAAATAAAATAAAATAAAAACAAAAAGAGGTGTTAACTAGGAAAGATGAGTTAATCCAAAACCCAGCCCTGACCCCAGGCTCCTCCTCAGAAAGGTGGAACCCAGGGAGAGGGGGGACCCCAGGTGACTGTCAGGACCAGGGAAGTAATTTATAATTCAGAGTCAGATGCCTTCTGGAAGTAGTCTCCATGGATTCTGCCCTAAAACCAGGAACGGAAGATGGAGCTGCCACCGGCTGATGACGGGTTGAGGGGGATCGGTGGCAGTGAGGACCCTCTGAACTCTGAAGGATGCGGAGGTCACTGCCCACCCCCATGTCCTTGTTAGTAGACACAGGAGAACGGGAATTTGGGCTGGCAGGCGGGGCAGGCCGTGGCACCTGCTGTCCTGGGAAACACAGGTCAATACATCCACACACGCACACGAGGGACGCCGACCCCCACAACCTCCCCATCCACTCCATGGAGAGGCAGAGGGGAGTCTGGAGGCCAGGGGGACACCCCAGGGGGACACTGGAAAAGCCCAGCACGGGAAGTCAGCCACTGTCATCTCAGTGGGTGGGGCTGTGCGTATCTCCTGGATTGTGAGGCTCGGGAAACTCGGTGGGAACTGCCTTCGACTGACCACTCCACTGCCTGCTGATGCTCGACGGCCGGCTTTGGCTCTGGGACCTGTCACTTCTCCGACCCGGACCCCACCCGTTCCTCTCCGGGCAGGTGACGGGTGGGGGCAGGGACAGGAGGCTGGGCAGGGCCGTGGCGTCTGGCTCCGGTAGCCTGGTGTTGTCAGGGGAGCATCTGGCAGCCTGAAGGTTGGGGGTAGCGGGCACCACAAAGGGGCAAGAATCCTCAGTGCTGAGGGCATCTCATCTTCTTGCCATTGGCAAAGAAATCAAAGAAACAAACTCCATCGTCGGTTTTTGTGCTGGGTTTTTTTTGTTGTTCTTTTGAGTGGTTTATTTTTGCCATCTTTTTTTGTTTTTTTAAAAGAAAATACAGTGAAGACACTAGAAGGGAGAAGGGAGAAGACAGGTGAGGTGCACAGCTGTCTCTGGCTACTCTTTTTTTTTTTTTTTGAGATGGAGTCTTGCTCTGTCCCCCAGGCTGGAGGGCAGTGGCACAATCTCGACTCACTGCAACCTCCACCTCCCGGGTTCAAGCGATTCTCCTGTCTCAGCCTCCCAAGTAGCTGGGATTACAGGTGCCCATCACCACACCCAGCTAATTTTTGTGCTTTTAGTAGGGATGGGTTTTCACCATGTTGGCCAAGCAGGTCTCGAACTCCTGACCTCAAGTGACCTGCCCATCTGGGCCTCCCAAAGTGCTGGGATTACAGGTGCGAGCCACCGCACCTGGCCCCCCAAACTCCTGTCTTCTCGTCCTTTGGTCTATCTCCCTCTGAACCCCAGAGCCTGGCTCAAGGCCCAGCATGCTAGGAGATCCACCTTCATGTGACAGAAACAGATTATTTCCCTCCTCTGCCCTCCTGGTGAGCATCTCCCCACCCTACCCCACCCCCAAATATCTGTCCGGCCAGCCATGGACAGCCTGGTTCCTGGGCCTGAGATCTGAGGAAGGCCTGTCCTGTTCATGCCTCCTCTCTGTGTGGATGAACTACAACACATACGACACAGATCGTCCCAGTGTGAAGTCGAGTCCCCTGGCGTGTCGGGCCTACTGCTACTGCCTACAAACGGACACACGTTCCCCGGACAGCTAAGATGACACCCTCGACAAGCCTAAAGAGCCCCTGCCACTCCCCTTTCCCAAGCCAGGTCCCAGAGTGGAGCATTTCCATGCCCCGCTTCAAGGCCTCGTGCAGTCAGGGAAGAACCGGGAGGCTCACGCTGGCCAGAGGGCCTCTCCCAGTCCTACTATAGAGGCTGAAAAAGGGCTCCCTTGCTTCCTCCACAGTCCTGTTGTGAGTCTTGTGCAGGAATTAACTTGCATAACAGCCCAGAGGCTGAGACAGGGCTAATGCCGTGGGAGAGGTCAGAGTGTGAGCCCATGGCCCCATCTCTGCTGGGAACCAACCTTTCAGAATTTTTTTTTCTTTTTTTGTTGAGACAGAGTCTCGCTCTGTCGCCCAGGCTGGAGTGCAGTGGTGCAATCTCGGCTCACTGCAAGCTCCGCCTCCCGGGTTCACGCCATTCTCCTGCCTCAGCCTCCTGAGTAGCTGGGACTACACATGCCCGCCACACCTGGCTAATTTTTTGTTTTTTGCTTTTTTTTCAGTAGAGACGGGGTGTTGGCCAGGATGGTCTCGATCTCCTGACCTTGTGATCTGCCCGTCTCGGCCTTCCAAAGTGCTGGGATTACAGGCATGAGCCACTGCGCCCGGCCTCCAGAATATGTTAAGGCAGAAGGAGACAGAGGGCAGGCCGAGGGCAGAAAAAATTTTTCCAGCAGAAATTAATTCATGTGGGGTCAGGCCTGAGCAGAGAAACCCTTGGCCCCGAGCCAGGCAGGCTCCAAGGTTTTAAACTCCTTGAGGCCCCTTAGAGTTCTGGGGCACCTGGTACCATCTGCCACTGCCACTGCCACCCACTCCTCACAACACATTAGTCTCTTTCTGGGGCCTGGGAGCTTCTAGGCCGGCTGGGCTGGTTGCATCTGCAGCAGTCATGGACTCACCTAAGCAAACACTGGTCCAATGGGGGCTCTCCTCACTTCCCAAGATGGTCAAATGGCACACTTGTCTTTTGAGGGAGAGAAGGGAGAGAGAGGGAGGGACAAGCTTCAAGTCAAGTCCCTCAGCTGCTGGCGATGGAGATTTGGCAAGTCTCTCCCCACTGAGGAGTTCTACCCCCACCCCCACCTCCATGCAGCCCCTCAAGCCGAGGGAAAGCCTGTGTGATTCCAATGACTCTAAGATGTCCCTGTCTGTAGGTAAGAACATTGCCCTGGGAGGCAAACCTGCTACCCTAAGTAGATGGCCAAGGAGAGTTCTCTCGCAGGACTCCCTCCTTGCCCACAGGCAGGAGGACCAGGGCAGGGCTCCCATCCATCTCTGCCAGGCCACCTTCCCTGGGCAACTACAGATTCCCCCTTCCCAAGTGTCCCCATCCAAACATGGCCCCAAAGTGGATGGGACCTCACCGCCCCTATACCCCATGCTCTTGCCAATGCTCACGGGGGTTCCTGGGTGCTCCCTGATGTCAGGGAGCAGGAACACCTCATCTCTGAGCCCCTGCTGCCCACCCCGGCTGGGCCGCTGGCAGTGAAGGCTGGAGCCCAGCCGTGACACTTGCCAGGGAATGTTACTGCCCTGAGCCTTGGTGAATGACTTTGCTCAAGAGGGCTCATTAGACCTCAGAGGATTAACTGAGGCCAAGTCCCGGCTCAACAGAAGGGGTTCACTCTAAGGCAAGCAGCATCGACGGAGAGGGGAAGAACAGAGCCGAGGCCTGACCTCACACTGTGGGGTCTCTAGCTCAGTTGTGAGGCCCAGAGGGACTGGCAGGGGGGCAGCTCACCTGTGAGGCTGGGATCCGGGAGACCTCTTGCCGCCCAGTGAGGTCTGAGGAGGAGACGTTGGCGGGCGCGCCCCTGTGCAGCCTCATACTCACCTTCCTCTCCCGGTCGACCCGTGAAATCGCTCTGGGAGAAGTATTGCCTGGAGAAACAGGCATGGAAAGCCACCCTCAGAGTGGGCACAGAGCCCCCCACCCACCCTGAGCCCAGCCCACTGCCTGAGTCCCTGCTCACCAGCTGGCTGGATGCGGGAGGCTGGCGTGGAAGCCACGGGCTCGGCGGCACTGCGGAGCCGGTTGGCAGTGGCCCCCGTGGGTGGCCCAGGGGGCAGGGCTCGGGTCGCGGACCCCCGTAGCTGCCCCATCCTCTCCTCGCGCTCGTGTTCTCGCCGCTCCCGGTCCACGTCCTCGGGGTTCCGGGCTGCACCCTGCAGGGATGCAAGAAAAGATACCGGTCAGCCCCAGAGGCCAGGGTGTTCTGGGCCCAGCAGCCCTGCAGGGCACAGCAGGGGAGGGAGGCCGGGTAGGTATCTCAGAAACCCTCTGCTCCAGCCTCCCCTACAAGCGCGGGAAGCCATGACCCCCAATCACACAGCACAGAGACACGAAGCCACACAACCACCGAAGGAAGGAGAAAGCAGGAGTCTGGGGGCAGAGGGAGGTCAGTCTGCCCTGCTCTCCCGGGATGGAGCCAGAGCCGGGACAACTAATGCCCCCAGGATGATCAAGAGCACCTCTTGGCCCTCCTGGCCTGGGGCTGGGCCTGCCCTGGCCCCCCTCGGTGTACCAAGAGCCCTTAACTACTCAAGGTTGCCAAATCGGGGAGGGACGCTGTTTAGAGGCCTCTAGCAGTCTGGCTAGGGGTGTCCAGAGCGGGAAAAGGACAGGCCCAGAGTCACAAAACTAGTGGAAGTGGGCCAGGACTCAGACCAGGTCTCCTGGTACCCAGCCAGGAACTCTTTTCACCAGGGAGCTGTCCTTCCCCTGCTGGGACCTGGCAATGGCTTCTGGCAGGTGCCGTGGAGGCCACAGCCAGGAGGCCCAGGGAACCCACACAGACACCGCTTGCTTTGGGATGGGCGCTCAAGGGGAGCTGGAGAAGAAAACGGGGCCATGTGGCCCATGGAGGAAGAAGAGGCCCAACAGGCACGGCTGGAGCAGAAGGGGTGTCCTAAGCCCCCAGGTGCCCTGCTTTACAGCCACTGCTGCCCCTTGTATAGGAGGAAGTGAGAAGGGGCCAGAGAAGAGCGTGTGTGGGGGCAGTGCCCGACTGCGTTACCTAGTTCATCCCGGGGCCGTCCGCAGGGAAGGGCAGGGGGCTGGCAGGAAGGGGGCCGCATCTGTGAAGGAGAGAGCTGCGGGCTGAGTGGGGGGCCTGCTCATGGGCCACAGGGTGTGGTTCCTGCAACCCATGTCTCTCCCAGGAGACTAGCCAAGAGGTGGCGGTGGGCCCTGTCTTTAAGCAACTCCAGGAAGTAGTGGCTAAGACTAGAATGATCCCTGAATCTTAGTGAGGCACCAAGGCCCAGAGAGGCCTTGTGACCTGCCTGGGGTCGCACAGCTCAGGGCAGAGCTAGGGTCTGAACCCAGGCCTTTGCCACCCAGTCCCACTCTGCTCTCTGCACCCCAAGAGGTCACTGTTCAGAGCCTTGCCTTAGAACACTCTAGAAGACGCATCTTCCCATCCTCCCACCCAGAAGCCTCTCAGGCAGGCCTGGGATCACCAAGGCTCTAACTCCTGACCTCTGGTTCTCACCCTGGGCTCCCATTCAGTTGCAGGCTGGCAAACAGTGACTCAGCCAGAGCCCCAGCAAAGCCCGGGGAGGAACACAAGCTGTGGCACCTCCATGCTGAACCTTCTGCGGGCAGGGCCACGTCAACCCTGCGAGGCAGGTCAATCTCATTTCCATGGTTGGGATGCAGAGGCTGAGTGACTCACTCCACGGTGTGGAGCCCTGCAGCCAGCAGCCAAGCAGAGCACTGGAGCCCCTGCCCTGTGTGAGCCCAAAGGGCTCAGGCCATCGCCAGCCCGGAGGCAGGAAGTGGGCGACTCTCCATGGTCCCATCCAGCCCACAGGACGCAAGAAACACACAGCAGGGAGCTCTCTTGGCCTTTATTGCCCACAGAAAATGCAAAAGATCAGCAAAGTCACACGAGCATCCACCTGTCATCATATGGACCTCTGTCCTTGGCTGTGTTGAATTCCTTCCCGGCCGGTTGACTGGACCTCGAAACACAGTGGCTATATGTGCTGCGAGTGGCTTCCAGGCTCCAGGGATCCACAGATCCCAGCACGCCGGTGCAGAACACCACAGGGTGTCCTGTCTACTGTCGGGTTGGCATGGGAAGGGCCCAGCCTCAGGGTGAAAGTTCCCATTGCATGTTTTCCAGGTGCTTCTGCCAGAGGACTGCTGGAGGTGGTTCAGCTCACTACGGTGGCCGTGGCAATGAGTCAGTGATTGGCAAAGGATAAGGCTGTGGGCGCCTCTGCCCAGCTTCTAACTTCAGGGCCTGCCTCAAGAGGGACTCCAGGAAGGCGGTCAGAGCAGCAGCAGTGGATGGAGAGGTGCTCCTGGCCTGCTTGGAGAAGAGATCTTGCTGGCTAGACAGTCTTGCGAGACTCCATAAGGGAGGCACCTAGAGCAGTGATGTCCACAGAACGTTCTGGATGAAGGAAATGGTCTCGTCTGCCTTGCTGGATGTGGTGGCCACTGGAGTGCAGGGGCGTGATCTCGGCTCACTCCAACCTCTGCCTCCTGGGTTCAAGTGATTCTCCTGCCTCAGCCTCCCCAGTAGCTGGGATTATAGGAACACACCACCATGCCCAGCTAATTTTTGTGTTTTTAGTAGAAATGGGTTTCACCATGTTGGTCAGGCTGGTCTTAAACTCCTGACCTCAAGTGATCCGCCCTCTTTGGCCTCCCAAAATGCTGGGATTACAGGCATGAGCTATCGTGCCTGGCTGACATTTCCAGTCTTGATTAATTTTAATTCATTAAAAATGTGTTGCATGTAGCCAGCCAGTGGCTACCATCTTGGACAGTGTCAGTCTGGAGAATACAAAATCCATTCTTGGAGTTGTGCTGAGCTGGAAGGCCAAGCCCATCACGAACCAGACTTGGGAGTGACTATCTCGATGAGAAAGTGCCCAGTGCCCAATGCCCTGTGGTGGAAAGAGCTGGTCCCTGGTGCCCAAGGCCATGGGCCCCATTTGGAGCCAGAAGGTCTAGGGTGAAATGAGAGAAGACGCCCCCTGCCCATATCCCATTTCCACCCCTGCTGAAAAGGGCAACCGAGGCCTCTCCCTCTCTGCCTGACCTCTGTCTCACTCCTTAGTGAACAAGAAATCCAGAGAGAAGAAAAGCCAACCAACGTGCCGACCTTGGCTTCCAGAACAGAGCCTTGGTCCTAATCATCTAGCAGGGCAGCTGAGGGCCCTGCCACGAAAGAGGCACACCAGGATGAAGCAAGAGGAGGTGTTTAATGAGTTCAGGTTCAACACAGAGGCCGCTGACGGGGTCTGGCCGTGAGTCTGTCCTGGGACCCGTTCCCACCAGGCCCCTTGTGGGCAGTGGCCACCATCCCTCCTTCAGGCTGTCCTGGCCCTCAGGTGGCTGGTTACTTCCCTAGGATCCCATGGCAGGGCCTTTTCCACCATGCCCTCCACTGTGCTGCTATCTCTTGGGAACAGGGGGTCATCCCATCCTCCCAAGAAACACTTCCTCAGGCCTGGCCCCGATGGGCTCAGGCACACCTGGTGACATCAGAAATGGGGCCCTGGAGTCCAGACCACAGGCCAGTAGTTTTGGGGCAGCTCCTCCACCTCCTCCACCTCCTCCATGGGCCTATCTGGGGGGCTCTGGGTGCCCAGGGGCGCCGGGCACCTGGAAGGGACAAAAAGAGCACAGCTGAGGCTCAGCCTCTTGCGCTCGCTGGTCAAGTGGCAAATTTTGGAAAAGCCAGGCCTCAGAGGATCCTTACCAGTATGTGGGTGAGTACGTGGGCCCGGCACAGGGACAGGGGCGGGGACAGAACGGTCCCTTCGCTGTCACAGGGCTGTCACGGGGCTGAGCCTGGCTAGAGGAAGCCCCCTTTGCCAGAAGAGATGTGAAACAAGACATACAATTTCACAGATTCCGGAGCCCTGGGCGCGGCCAGCCAATGCTGCTCCCCACCCAACCCCACCCCCGGGACTCTTAAAAGAGGGAAACAGAACAACTGCCTAGCCAGACCCAGGGTCCCATGACCAAGAAGAAAGCAAGCACCATGACTGGGTCCAGGCTGGCCAGAGGGGCCACAGTGCAGGTAGCCGTCTGGGATGTGTAGAATAGCAGGACGGTGTAGGCAGCGATCAGGGCGGCGGGGGGCACCGCCAACACCACCCACGCCCTGCCGCGGGTACCCAGGAGGGACCCCAGGTGAAGCCAGGTCCTTCTTGTTCCAGCAGGAGGCAGCGCCCTGCCTGGGCCCTGCTGCCCACGGCGGCACAAGTTGTCAGCATAGATGAGGCAGGAGGGCTCCAGGACCCCAGTGAGGTCAACCACACCGTCCAGCTCATACCTCCCGTCTGTCGGGAGCCCCACCCGCCACTGGCTCACTCTGGCCCTCTGAGTCAGGGCCTTCCCCATCCAGTCCCCTAAGCCCGCCTTGGCCTCCAGGTGACTCACGAATTTCAGCATGTTCCAGTCGAAGACGTAGTCATAGGAGAAGCCCTGCCGGTGGAAGAGGTTGCGGAAGAGCTGACGTAGGTAAGAGTAGTCGGGCTTGTCGTCAAACCGCAGGGAGCGGCAGAAGTTGAGGTATGTTGAGAATTCGGCTGAGGAGGGGTTGCAGGGGACAGAGGACGCAACCGTGAGGCCCACGCTCCCAGATGCCCTGCAGCCAGCACTGTCCTAGCCACCCACTGCCCCACAGATACTTCCAATCTGAGAGAGGCAAGAAAAGGAGGCAACAGAACCACGGCCTTCCCTGGCCTGCCTGTAAGCAGAGCCTCTGCCACTTTCACAGCAAGGGAAGACCTGTGAACTGTGGCCAGGAGCTTCTGCCAGGTAGCCGGTTCCAGGAGCCACGCCCACAGCTCTTCCGCTGCCCTCACCAAGCACCCGGGGGCCCGCAGATCAATTGCTGCCATAAACTCAAAGGGCTGCAAGAGCCTGACGGACCTTCCAACACAACCTAAACAAGAGGAGAAAAACTTCCATTTCCTCCTCAAAAAAACTAGGGACAGGGCCCTTGGGAGATGAGGTAGGAATGTGGGCTGGGAAGCAACAGGTTTAACAGCCAGGCCAGGGAAACCGGGCCTTCCGGCTGTGCCAAGGGGTGGCAAAGAGCCAGGGTTACTGCTCAGGTGCCAAGGGCTGTGGGGCAGCCCAGTATGGGCTTTGTTGTTGTTGTTTTTGAGACGGAGTCTCGCTCTGTTGCCCAGGCTGGAGTGTAGTGGCCGGATCTCAGCTCACTGCAAGCTCCACCTCCCGGGTTTACGCCATTCTCCTGCTTCAGCCTCCCGAGTAGCTGGGACTACAGGCGCCCGCCACCTCGCCCAGCTAGTTTTTTGTATTTTTTAGTAGAGACGGGGTTTCACCGTGTTAGCCAGGATGGTCTCGATCTCCTGACCTCGTGATCCGCCCGTCTCGGCCTTCCAAAGTGCTGGGATTACAGGCTTGAGCCACCGCGCCCGGCCCTGTTGTTGTTTTTGAGACATCTCGCTATCATCCAGGCTGGAGTGCAATGGCGCACTCTCAGCTCACAGCAACCTCCACCTCCCGGGTTCAAGCAATTCTCCTTCCTCAGCCTCCTGAGTAGCTGGGATTACAGGTGGGGCTAATTTTTGTATTTTTAGTAGAGACGGGAGTTCACCATGTTGGTCAGGCTGGTCTCGAACTCCTGACCTTGTGATCTGCCTGCCTCAGCCTCCCAAAGTGCTGGGATTGCAGGCGTGAGCCACTGCGTCTGGCCCCAGTGTGGGCTTTGTATGGCCTCACCTTTCCCTTAGTGCCTCAGGGACCCCCAGGCATGTGCCCTCCCACTGGGCTACTCACAGGGATAGCCTTTGCAGAGGACCTCAATGGGCGTTGACATCTTCTTCTCGCTGATCCGCTCATACTTCTGGCGCTTGGTGGCTGCTTTGAGTCCCTGCCAGGGCAGGGAGCCCAGGTTGAAGTACATGAGTACGTAGCCCAGGCTCTCCAGGTCATCTCGACGGCTTTGCTCTGCATAGAGAGTCAAACGCTAGGTGAGGGACAGGGGTCCACTCAGGCCCCTAAGTCATCCTCTGGGTCATGCTCCTCACCATGCAAACCAGGACCCTCCTGCCCCCCTCATCAGATGTTGCTCACTGCACACATTTTAAACAGGCACTGCTATTATCTTCCTCCTACAGAGAAGAAGCCTGAGGCAGGGCCTTCTCAACTTAATTTGGGCCTAGTTTTTCCAGCTCAGGCACTTAATCATTCAATGACCATGACAGGTCACCTACTGCCCCCTTGCCTGGCCCACCCCGTGGAGAGGTCACAAGCTTCAGCATCAGACGGGGCCGTGGTCAAATCCAGCTTTGGCATTCGCTAAGCTGCATGACCTTAAGCAACCCGTGTTAAACCTCTGAGCCTGTATTTCCCAGCCTGCACCAACAGGGCAGAGGAGGAAGCAGGGCCAGGGAAGGCGCCCTGCACACACAGCTTGGCTTACAAAAGGGAAGACCCGACTGTGCAAGGACAAGGATTAAGTCCGAGCTTGGGAGCAGATGGGGTGGGGACTTTCTCACTAGAAAAGAGCCTGGGAGCCTCCACCAAGGTAGAGGGTGAGAGGGCTCCAGAGAGCCAGGCCCTAGCCAGCGGCCCCAGGTGTACACTGCTCCAGGCCTGGCTCCCTCACCAATGCCCAGGTGCGTGTTGATGGAAGCGTAGCGAGCCGTGCCGGTCAGGTTCTTGTTTTCCCGGTAGGGAATGTGCTGGTGGGTGCGGGCGTCCCGGTACTTCTTGGCCAGGCCGAAGTCGATGATGTAGACCAGGTTGCCCTTCTTCCCCAGCCCCATGAGGAAGTTGTCGGGCTTGACGTCCCGGTGGATGAAGTTCTTGGAGTGGATATACTCGATGCGGCTGATCTGGGGAGGAGGGGGCCGTTTGCTCAACAGAGGGGCCCTCGCCCAGTGTTCTGGGCCAGGCAGGGGCTAGGGCCACAGAGGTGGAAAACGCACACATGGTCCCTGCCCTGGAAAGGGAGAAAGGTCTGCCCTCGACCATGAAGGATGATTAAGGGGCAGTCCAGAGAAGGCCTCCTGGAAAATGTGACATCAGGATGAACTCTGAAGGGGGAGTTCACCAAGTTGGTTGTGAGACAAAGAGAGCACTGCAGGAAAGCTAATCCAGAACTCCTGATCCAGAAATGAAGAGTCTGCTAGAAAGGCAACTGGTTCCCCATGGAAGGCTTGCCTGCCTGGCCCCACACTCATAGGACTCAGGGAACCAGAGAGGCAACAGATGTGGGGGAGGGGCAGGGAGGGAACACGGGGGAAGCCTAAACCAGGCAGAGGTGACAGAGGCAGAACACAAAAGACAGGGCTTCCGAAGGATGCCAAACTCAGACAGGCACATGGCCCTCTTTTCTTTGATTTTTTTTTTTTTTTTTAAGGTGGAGTCTCGGTCTGTTGTACAGGCTAGAATGCAGTGGCAAAATCTCGGCTCACTGCAACCTCTGCCTCCGGGATTCAAGTGATTCTCCTGCCTCAGCCTCCCGAGTAGCTGGGACTATAGGCGCGCACCACCACGCCCAGCTAATTTTTTGTATTTTTAGAAAAAAC